>NC_073692.1:190264913-190604199 GCF_029784155.1 Uranotaenia lowii | reverse complement strand
CAGAAAAGTTCCCACTCTGCAGCACGGGGAGGTGGAACTACTTCGCAGAGTCAAGTAGCACTCATGTGTTGTACTTTTGTGTGATATGAAGCAAATCAACATTCGATCAGTTGTTTAAGCGACACTTTCTGCGAGGTATAATGTGGTCTTGTACGATTCGAGCCAAAACACGATTTTGCGAACCACTCTAATCAACATGATATGTGTTTAAATGTGATTGAAATAAGATTCTTTATATAAATTCAAAATTTAATATCAGATAGTAGATATAGTTAAAATTCATCTTCAACCAGGATGGAAGATACCTTTCCTAGAGGTGTGTTCTCAACCCATTCTTCTGTTTACTCTAGCGGAATTCAATGATGAACCGGAACCGGAACTGTGAATAAATGAAAAAGAAGATTATTGGCCAGACAATCATAAGTGATGGTTTCCAGGAGCTCATCTTTTTCGCTTTCCCGTTTTTCCACTTTCATTTCCTTGACAGATAGATCTTCTCGGATGAAAATGATTCGCCAATCGGTGCGAATCATCGATTCACCGCCATATAAATGTTAATTAACAACCGCGAGTCACGACGAAAACGAAAAAACGAAACAACACATTATTTGAATCATTTTATCAAACGCCGTCACATAATTTAAGCTAAACGACATTTAATCGTCCCTTTCTGAAGTCTACTACGATTTTGATACGGAAATAATTTATGTAGGGGAGAGTACACTATCGTGAGCCATGGGGAAACGTGGGCCACTCTGAATATCTCGAATTGTGTTGAAATAAAAATCTCAACCCAACTGTCATTTTCGTCGCTCTGCGGAAACATATAGATATCTCGCGTGAGCTTTCATTACGTCGTATGAAACAAAATGTAAACAATCAGTTTTATTACGAAAAAATACAAAAACTGACATAAACTAGTCGCAATTTCTTTCCATTTAGAATGTTTGTAGCCTGGACAACCTATTCTATATGGGAAAAACAAATTTTAAATATGGTTTGATAACTTTTGCAGCAATTTTCTGTGCAATTTTTAAGATGACGATAATGACGATACGACGTAATAAAAGCTTACGCGAGATATTTCCATACGGTGTTAGCTTGTGTACGCCTCTTCTTTCATTTAACTAGCTTAGTAAAATTTACTTACATAATAAAACATGCATCCACGAATTGCATCGGTGGAAATCATGGGCCTCATAACTGTCGGATTCTCCAAAAGAACCTTCCGGAACACTTCGGGTTGTTTCAGACACTCGCGCCTGTTTCCGCCAAAATCCGCAAATAGACTGACTTTTGAGTTTTGACCGTTTTTTTTTCTATTCCCTCACTTTTTTCAGAGTTGACCAACAAAAAAAGTGAGGGAATAGAAAAAACGGCCAAAACTCAAAAGTCAGTATATTTGCGGATTTTGGCGGAAACAGAAGCGAGTGTCTGAAACAAACCGAAGTGTTCCGGAAGGTTCTTTTGGAGAATCCGACAATAACGCGGGGGGCCATTCAAATATTACGTAACGCGTTTAGGGGGGGGGGGGGGGGGGAGGTGGTGTAAGAGTTTGTTACGCTTTATGGATTTAAGATAGAAAATCTGAGACGAATGTGTTACGTAGGGGGGGTGGGGGGGGTTGAAAATGACCGAAAATTGCGTTACGTAATATTTGAACGGCCCCCGGGGTATATTTGGCCACACATGTGTTGGGTATTTTTATATACATTTTTAACTTGAAACACCTTATTCATTCCTGTAAATTTTTCTTATAACAAATTAGGAGTTTTGAAAAATATTCTGTAAATTTTATGAAATACATATATATCGTTTATAAGGAAATTTGCCAAAATGTTCACTAGCCAAGTGCTAAGTACACAACTCTCTTATTCATTTCCTCACTTGAAATTGGTTTAAATAATAATATGAATTAAATAATTAATGAATTCTGAAATTACAGTTTTGGGTTAACTCATAAACTTTGCATGTTATTCGTCATTTGGATTTGGGGGCCTACCATTTCCCACCATTTTCACAAAATCAAACATAGGTTTTAAAACTGTCAGAATTCGCGAAATTTAAAAAAAAATTAAAATTGACAAATGTAACGTATCATGTAGAAAATCATAACATTTATCTTTCTCATTTTATCATTTATAATCAAAAAGTTATGCAACAAAAAAAAGTGGCCCGTGATATCCCACTCTCCTGTACGAATAAAATGCGACTTATGATCTTATCCAATTATTATTAGATTTCATTTGACATCGGTCGTACTAAATACACAACTTCATTCAACATATCGTAACTCGTCGTTTTTCATTTGGTTTCAACATATTCTACGATGAATATTCGATATGGATTTGGACAAATAAACGTACCATTTGTTTCGAATCATGACATGATATATGCTTCACTTGACATTAATATTGAACCTGCCAACGGATATACTCATTTTATAAATTACAGAAAAATAGATTCCAATTCGATTCTCGATTATTTTGACACCATAGATTGGAAATTATTTTATTCAAATTTTGATCCCAACAGCCTTGTAGATTCCCTCAACGTCAACATAAAATCATTACATAACAATTGCGTTCCATTGGATCGTTTTAAACAGAAAGATAATTGTTTCAACGCTTGGTTTAAATCGTTAGTTTAGAGAGCCCTTATTGATAGGGATCGCGCGTACAAGAGATGGAAGCTAACAAGAATGACTGAAGAACATGTGGTTTTTAAAAGATTGAGAAACATTGCAAACAACAAAGTAACTTCTGCAAAACGTGAATTTTTGAATAATCAATTCTTGAGAATAGAATCGACCCCCAATGATTTTTGGAACAGATTGAAACGAAGTGGAATTACTTCGAGGAACACTATTGTTGAAAAAAATTATGCGGCAAACGACATCAATTCCATTCTCCATAGTTGTTTCACAACAGATACTACTTATGCTCGTTCTTTTTATACACATCATGAAAACGGTTTTGCTTTTACCTATTTTGAAGAATATGAAGTGATTAATGCTGTTTATGAAGTCACATTAAACGCAATCGGTCTGGATGAGCTCCCAATAAAGTTTATTTAATATTTACTGCCTCTTCTTTTGAAAACATTGCTCACCTTTTAATGTAATAATTCGCACATCAACGTTTCCCAACGCGTGCTTTATTTAGAAAATAACAATCTTATCAATGAAAATCATTCTGGCTATCGATCTGGTCACAGCACAAAAACAGCAATGATTAAGATATGTGATGATATTGGAAAATCAATTGATGAAGGCAGTAATGTTATACTTGTTCTTCTTGATTGCACAAAAGCATTTAACCCCATTTCTCATAAAAAATTGTGTGATAAACTTAATAGAAATTTTAATTTTCTACCATCAGCTGTTAAATTGATATTTTCCTACCTAGAGAACCGACAACAAGCAGTCTTATGTAACAATAAGTTATCAAGATCTTTACTAGTTAGGTCCGGGGTGCCTCAAAGCTCTGTTCTTGGACCTATCTTATTTAGCCTATACATAAATGATCTTCCCAACGTTATTAAATATTGTTCAATCCATATTTTTGCTGACAAAATACTGCTTTACGCTTCTTGTAAGGACAGGCATATTCACGACATGATTCATCTAATAAATACCGATTTAGAATCACTGCAAATGTGGGCTTCAGCTCATTTCCTAACTTTGAATGCCTCTAAACCGAGTGCTCTTTTCATTACGCGAGGTAGCGCCACAGAAAATCCATCTTTAAAACTTTTAAATGATCATATTGAACTTGTTGAAAAAGCTGTAAGTTTAGGGTTTATTTCTATTTAATCTTTCGCGCTATGATCGGGTATCACATCTGCAACATAAAGTTCTAGGATACTCTTTTTACGATTTTATTAAAGCTCGATCATGTATAATTTTTAAACAAATAATAACGACAAAAAGCCCAAAATATCTCTATTCAAAGCTGCAGCCTTTTCGAAGCTCGCGAGTTAGTAATTATTTGATTCCCTCTTACACAACGGCAGCATATGGATCTTCATTTTTTTGTTAGAGGTGTTGTATATTGGAATTCCTTACCCAGTCACTTAAAATCTAATAAGAATTTAAGAAACATTGATTGGTTAATTTTAATATTAGTGAAAATTTTGTTAAAAATAGTGCAATGAAAGATAATGTTGCATATAATGATACACATAACACGCGATGTAGCATAAAAAAGATGTAAAATCTTACGCTATTAATAAACCAAAATGAAATGAAAAATTGTCGAATGTTTAGTGTACACTTTTACGATCCCGATTATAGTTGCATTTATATACGAGTTTTTCGATGATTTTTTTTACGATTTCATGTTGGCTGAGATATTATCCAAGATTTTTGTTGTCTATGGTTTTCGAAATTCATCCTGATAATATTTTCTTTACAGGTCTACATTTGTGAGACCTAAGTGAATATGTCTTGTTTTCAAATCAGTCTAAATTATATAACAATATGACTATAACATAAACACCAAAACTATACTCACTTATAAGTTTAACTTAAATCACGTAAAGTCAATCATTTCAAGTGCTTCCAGTTCATTAGCAGAAATCTTTGTTTTCGGCTTTAGGAAAAGATACATTTCACTAAAGCTAAAACCGCCAACTTTCAGCATACTATGTGTGCCATATTAATTCACGACCGGGATTCGATCTCATTACCGTTGGCTTAGAAGACAAGGATGCTATGCAAGACTAGAACACAAAACTGTAATCTTGACCGACAGTTGTTCAACGTCTCCGTAAAAAACTCAACTGCACTATAATGTTTGCTTCTGATTTTGAAGAGATTTCAACTCTCACAGCCTTTGAAAAAAAATCGCATACTACATCTTGTATTTATTTCAAACCATAGCGCTACACTTAGTATTGATATGCGTTTTTGAAAATTTTGAGCAGTTTTAAACAAACATACAATTTGTTGGCTGATGGCTTAAAATGACTAGCTGATTAAATTTGCTAAAATGGAACAGAACCAAGAATAATGCTTGTTAATTGTTGAGTGTCAATTTTGGTTTAACGTCGTAATCTGTATCACATTCAAAAACAAACTTACACTCAAAGAAGATTTCGAAAACATCAGAACTCCGTTTCGATTCAACTTTGAGGTAAGGTTTTTGATACAGTTAGGCTGTGTCGATTTGGGGTCATTTTTGAATTTCTCAAACCCTGGGGTCTAAAAAGCTTCGCCTTGGTCCAACACTCGTCTATGATTTTTGCAGAATTTTTAAGTAACGATTGCATGCGTTAATTTGAACTTTTAGGTTTGGAAATTGAATAATTTGTACTGAAAAATCAACATCATTTTTGTTTCTTCTGCGAAACCGAGCCAGCTGATGGTTTTTGTGCAAATTTATAAATTTTCTAAAGGAAATTTTCCGTTAAACTACTTTGTTGTAGATCGTAACTTCTTAGACAAAAAAGTTATTAGCTGTTAAACATGGGTATGTCTTTTCGCATTGAAAAACAATAAATTCTATTGACATCACTTGTGTGTGGGTGCCTAGTGAAGTATTGCATGACTACTTTTCATGCAGTATTTCGCGAGGCTCCAGCAGTGATGTCAATAAATAGAATTTATTGTGTATCAATTCGAAAACACATACCCTTGTTTAACAGCTAATAACTTGTTTAGCAGGAAATTTCCTTTAGGAAACTTATAAATTGACAACCATCAGCTGGCTCGGTTCTGCTGCAGAAACAAAAATGATGTTGATTTTTCAGTACAAAACATTCAATTTTCCCATACAAACCTAAAAGTTCAAATTGACTCATGTAAATGTTACTTAAAAGTTCTGCAAAAAATCATGGATGAGTTTTTGATCAAGACGAAGTTTTTTAGACCCCAGGGTTTGAGAAATTCAAAAAAGACCCCAAATCGACTCAGTCTATTGATACAGTTCCATTTAACACACATTTGGCTTCGATACTTCCCGGTAAAACAACGTTAGTGAGCATTCAACCAAATACTTCTCTCTAGTTCTCTAGTTTCCCCAGAACAGTACAAAAAAGTCAATCTGTAGAACCAATTTTCACATGTTTCACTACCCTCGACTCTGGGGGTTCCGAGTGTTTCCCGTCACCGTCTATTTGTATCATCATCCTGAAGTGAGAAAAGTTAACAGTCAGTGGTCATAAAAAAGGAAGCTGAACCACCACACAACGGAGACATGGAGACATGCAAGCGGTCTGGTCTGGTCTGGTCAAGTGTCGGGTGTCAGTTGTATGTTAAAGTTTTTCCTCATCGGAAAACACGAAACGGTCCGTCTGTCCACCCCCATGATGTCTGTTTTATGTTGGAAATGTTTTTCCAAACAGTTGGTGGAGCAATTTTGCGGGTTCTGACTCTGTCTTGTCACCCCTTTCCACCGAAGTTTTTAACAGGACCTCTTGCTGCTCACTTCCGGAAATGTATCTGTGTGCGTTTTGGTTGGTTTGTTTCCATTCGAAAATTGATCAGTAGCAAATGATTGCTTGCACCACATTTTATGCATTTTATTTTATTTGTTTTGCTCAAGTTTCGGGATGAGGTAATTCAATTATGGGCGATTTCTCTTCTTTTTTTCCTACAAAGTCAATCAGACTTGTAGAGAGAGAAATGGATACACATTTTTAACTTTTCGTAATGACCGAACACTAAATTGCTACATGTGCCTTTGTTGAAAAATAAAAAAAAGCAGTAACATTAATTTTGAAGGAATATAAAACCCTGAACAAGAGTGAATACAACATACAACAAATACAACAAAACCGTGTTGTATTTCTTACAGAAAGGTATAGCTATCGGTCGATTTGGGAGATCATTAATTACGGGTCTTAGATATATTTACCTTTATAGGTACCTATCGAATCTTCCCGACGAGTTCTGACGATGTCTGTGTGTCTATTTGGCTTGCTAGCCACATCCAGCAATCACTAATCAAGACTATCGTATATATGACGTCAAATTGCCATTTTTCCCGGGAGTTTAATTGAACTTGCCATATTCAATCGATAGGTCTTGAATCCCACATCGTATGCTTCTGCAGCGATTGCGGGCTTCGATACTTCGCCCAACGCTATATTCGCCAGCAAAGGTTGCTCTGAGTAGGAGAAACCACGTAAAGGACGCGAGCGGAGCACACCATCTCGATTTCTCTCATCATGCCATTCAGCAAGAGAGAAATTGAGTTGGTGTGCATCGTCCTAATCTTAACTACGCACAAAATTTCTCCTATTTAGTACACGGAAAATAATAAAAAGGTAAAATTTACCGAGTTAGCAAAGGTGAACGCTCGTGAAAGCCGAAAAGGTAACTTCTACCTCTTCGAGGTGAAACTCACCTCACAGCAAGGTAAAATTTACCTGAATCGAGGTTGGAAAAAAGGTACAATTCACCGAGAAAATCCAAAATGAATCCAAAAAAGGTAAATCTTACCTCGTAGCGAGGTGAAATTGACCTGGATTGAGCTAAACTAAACGGTACAATTCATCTCGAACAAAAGTAACTATTTGACGAATCCGTTTATTGATGTTAAGCTGTTTTGTCGTTCAGAAGGGAAGTTATGTTTCGTGTCAATATGAGAAAATCGGAACAGAATGGTAAGTTTTTTCTTGGATATCATTTAGTTGTACTGGTTCTCGTCATAATACTATGCTTTTGTTTCAGATCGGCCCAGCTTCGAGGTATATTTCACGTCATCCTCCAGATATCATTCCGGAAAAGCCGGATCTGACTGGATTAGTCGCCATTATGGCGCGGAAGAACGTGAAGCTGAATTGCCACGAGCCTGGCGAAAAAGGATTTACTTCAATATTTTTTTTTAAACACGGTGATACATTAAAAAATAAAAATAATGAATAGTCCCTATTTATTTCAAATAAATATAAATATTTGAATGAATTTTGTTTTAATTTTTATTGAAGAAACCAACCAAACCAAATAGCATTTACCTTTTAAATCAGAGAATGGGAAAACGGTATTATTTACTATTTTGCCAGGTGAATTGAAAAAAGGTAATTTTGACTTTTTGCTAGGTGAATGAAAAAAAGGTAAAATTTACCTCGAAAGAGGGTTGGAAAAAAATCACCTCGCAAAAAGGTAAATTTTACTTTTTTATTATTTTCCGTGTAGCATTGACTCAAACTTTTAGTCTGTGCCTAAACCGCGATCGTTTTGTGCTAAAATTTTAGAAGGGCGACGACGCAAGCGGGAATCTGTCAGATAATTTTGTAGTAAATTTGGAAAAGGGCAAACGCGCCAACTGTAAACAAATCTAGCGTAACATTTCATAAGGGCGAAACTAGCAGTTAGCTCGGAACGAGAAAAAGCGTTTGAAATTTCGGAACATCTAATCAAATCCTGATGGAACATCGAGGGGGGGGGGATAATAAAGAATAATGCGAAAAACAAATAACAACTTAGCCGCAGCCCGTGGCCTAGAGGATAGCCTTCAAGTCTTCCAAGCCAGCGGACATAAGATCGAATCCCGGTCACGGCATACATAGTACACTTTCTGTGGGTTGGTGGTTTTAGCATTTGTAGGATGCTAGCCATCCCGAATAGAATTGCACCGTGAAAAAACCATGAATTCCATGTTCACAAACTATAAATTTTATGGTTTACACAATGATTATAATAGTCCTCGATACCGTGAATGCACTTTGGAATTCATAGTTTTCGACCATACATTTCATCGTTTTGGCGAAAATAACCATGAAAAAGGGGTATTGTTATGCAGCGTGACCATGAAAAAAATGGCGATTTTCCATACATTGAGAAGCCTAAAAATATAAAGTTCATGGTTGAAACAACTTCCAGTTTTTCATAGTAAAACCATAAAAGTCCGATGATTTTCATTGTTAAACCGCTGTAATGAAAATTTTCGCTCATGGTGGGGTTTTTGGTTTTTTCATCATTTTCTTTTGGCTTTGTCATCATTTTCTTATTTTGTGTTAATAGAAATACAAATGAATTTAATAACATTTATTATTTATTCTAATAATTTAACACTGTACTCACACATTTCATTATTCAACGGCCGGTCTGAGGCGAGTTCCGGCATTCCGTCGTTCTGAGGTGAATTCCAGCATTCCGCAGCCGCCCCCAGTATCCATTGGCAATCGCCTCCTGTGCCATATGCGCAGTGTTTCGGTTGTATTTAGCTAGAATCGATAGAAAAATATTATAAACATGATTGTCTCTTGTTAAATTGGATATTTATTGACTCACCTTTTCGCCCATCTCCGAAAAATTCTTGAAAACCCGATTGCCGACCGAGAATGATTGCCGGCACGAAAAAAAACGTGCCGCAAGCTGAAGTTGTCAAAAACCACTTATACACGATAAACTTGGAAATGTAAATTCTTGAAAAAATTACGCTCGCCGGATGATCTTTTTACCATTAAGTTCATGGTCACATTTAAATTCAATGGAAAATGAATGTGATACCATGGTTTTGTTCTATTCGGGATCATATTCTCGAAAGATGTACGCTTAGAGTTAAGAAAAAGAGAATCTCTTCGAGGAAACATCAAGTTTCATTGAGATCCTATATGTGTTTGTGTTGTTCCTTCTAAAAGTAAATTGGAATAGATTGCACGAAAGTTTGTGTGCAACAAAATTGCATATTACCTATATAATTGCGCAAAATCTATAAATCAAGTAATTTTTCATCAAACAAATCAATAAAGTCAAGAGTACAAAAGGTGAAATAAATCCCATCTTCCAAAATATCAAAATATGTAATCTTTCGGATATTTGATTTTTTTTTCAAAATTTACATAAAATATTTCAAACTTTATTTATCCCCCCCCCCCTACGGGTTTTTAGGAAATTTTTGAAGAGGGGGGGAGTGACAAAAGAAGAAATTGAGCTGCTGATATCTACTGATTTAAAAGAAATTATTTCATACTATTACTTTTAGTTAATCGACAATATTATCAAAATGCATTAAAATATTATGTTTGCGCCCGATAACCGTTAAATTGTTGTTTGAATCATGGATCATTTTTTTGCAAGCAAGACAAAACATTTCTTGGTTACAAGCTCAACCCAATTGCCCCTTAAATATATACTAGTGAGAATGCGCTTAAATGTTTGCTAGAAACTTTGATTTCTATGTTGATACATCTGGGTATCGATTTAAGTAAGTCGCGTTAAAAGTAATTAGGTTCAAAATGTAGGTCTTCGAACGGTACTTTTTCACCCAGCTGACAACTCGATTTGTTTAAATTTGGCCGTACGTCCTTTTGGAAAAAATCGATACCGCTGCAACTGCTCTCATGCTGGATAGGGAAAATAGAATCTTATTGAAAAAAAAAATAATGTCATACTAGGATCAACTCATCTAGACGTAGCATGTATCCTGACAAGTTGTTGAATACGAACATCAAAAATACATATTTTAAATATTGTCGAGTATGAGTTATTATTGAGAAAATTGACAAAATTGACATAATATATTATCAAAAATGACAAAATAGACTAAACATATTGTTAAAATTGATGAAACAGAAAAAACTGTCAAAATTCACAAAATTGACAAAATTGACAAAATGAACAAAATTGACAAAATTGACAAAATTGACAAAATTTACAAAATTTACAAAATTTACAAAATTGACAAAATTTACAAAATTGACAAAATTGACAAAATTGACAAAATTGACAAAATTGCCAAAATTGCCAAAATTGACAAAATTGACAAAATTGACAAAATTGACAAAATTGTCAAAATTGACAAAATTGACAAAATTGACAAAATTGACAAAATTGACAAAATTGACAAAATTGACAAAATTGACAAAATTGACAAAATTGACAAAATTGACAAAATTGACAAAATTGACAAAATTGACAAAATTGACAAAATTGACAAAATTGACAAAATTGACAAAATTGACAAAATTGACAAAATCGACGAAATTGACAAAATTGACAAAATTGACAAAGTTGACAAAGTTGACAAAATTGACAAAATTGACAAAATTGACAAAATTGACAAAATTGACAAAATTGACAAAATTGACAAAATTGACAAAATTGACAAAATTGACAAAATTGACAAAATTTACAAAATTTACAAAATTTACAAAATTGACAAAATTTACAAAATTTACAAAATTTACAAAATTTACAAAATTTACAAAATTGACAAAATTTACAAAATTGACAAAATTGACAAAATTGACAAAATTGACAAAATGGACAAAAATGACAAAATTGACAAAACTGTCAAAATTGACAAAATTGACAAAATTGACAAAATTGACAAAATTGACAAAATTGACAAAATTGACAAAATTGACAAAATTGACAAAATTGACAAAATTGACAAAATTGACAAAATTTACAAAATTTACAAAATTTACAAAATTGACAAAATTGACAAAATTGACAAAATTGGCCAAATTGACAAAATTGACAAAATTGACGAAATTGACAAAATTTACAAAATTGACAAAATTAACAAAATTGACAAAATTGACAAAATTGACAGAATTGACAAAATTGACAAAATTGATCAAATTGGAAAAATTAAAAAAAAATGGAAAAGTTTGACTAAATTGACAAAATTAACAAAATTGAGAAAATCGACAAAATGACAAAATTGACAAAATTGACAAAATCGACAAAATTGACAAAATTGACAAAGTTGATAAAGTTGACAAAGTTGACAAAATTGACAAAATTGACAAAATTGACAAAATTGACAAAAATGACAAAATTGACAAAATTGACAAAATTTACAAAATTTACAAAATTTACAAAATTTACAAAATTTACAAAATTTACAAAATTTACAAAATTTACAAAATTTACAAAATTTACAAAATTTACAAAATTTACAAAATTTACAAAATTTACAAAATTTACAAAATTTACAAAATTTACAAAATTTACAAAATTTACAAAATTTACAAAATTGACAAAATTGACAAAATTGACAAAATTGACAAAATTGACAAAATTGACAAAATTGACAAAATTGACAAAATTGACAAAATTGACAAAATAGACAAAATTGACAAAATTGACAAAATTTACAAAATTGACAAAATTGACAAAATTGACAAAATTGACAAAATTGCCAAAATTGCCAAAATTGACAAAATTGACAAAATTGACAAAATTGACAAAATTGACAAAATTGTCAAAATTGACAAAATTGACAAAATTGACAAAATTGACAAAATTGACAAAATTGACAAAATTGACAAAATTGACAAAATTGACAAAATTGACAAAATTTACAAAATTGACAAAATTGACAAAATTTACAAAATTGACAAAATTTACAAAATTGACAAAATTGACAAAATTGACAAAATTGACAAAATTGGCCAAATTGACAAAATTGACAAAATTGACGAAATTGACAAAATTTACAAAATTGACAAAATTTACAAAATTGACAAAATTGACAAAATTGGCCAAATTGACAAAATTGTCAAAATTTACGTTTTTTACAAAATTTACGTTACTTACAAAATTTAAGTCATTTACAAAATTGACAAAATTGACAAAAATAACAAAAATAATACAAATGACAAAATGACAAAATGACAAAATGACAAAATGACAAAATGACAAAATGACAAAATGAAAAAATGACAAAATGACAAAATGACAAAATGACAAAATGACAAAATGACAAAATGACAAAATGACAAAATAACAAAATGACAAAATGACAAAATGACAAAATGACAAAATGACAAAATGACAAAATGACAAAATAACAAAATGACAAAATGACAAAATGACAAAATGACAAAATGACAAAATGACAAAATGACAAAATGACAAAATGACAAAAATGACAAAAATGACAAAAAATACAAAAATGACACGAAAGACAAAAATGACAAAATATATTGGACCCATTCCAAGCACCCCTCAACTGGAGAACCGATTTTTATTTTTCATTATCCAAAAATAAATTACATAGCGTTAGAAAGTTTATTTCTTGGGTGTCATTTTCCATTAAAAGATTTTCAGCTACCTTTTTCTAGAATTGAGTATGTTAACGTTGAAATTTAAAAATTTTAGTATCAAATTAAATTGATTTTTGCAAATATTCTTTATTTATAACATAACTTTGTTAAAAATCTAGCTAAGTCAAAAAAAATTATTACAAAATGATGGTAGAGAAGCCATCTTTTAAGCATTTTATAAGATAAATAACAGTCACTGCAAGTTTACGCTCTAGAATCGTTGATTAAGCTATCTATTTTTAAGCGTTGTGACGTCACGAAAAATCTACTGTTTTTAAATTTATGATTTACTGAAATTTCATATATTGTCAAAAATTCGAGGTCTCTTCAAACTTTTTGAGTGGAATTTAATGCAATTTTTAGATTGAAAATCGGTTTAGCAGGTTGTGAGTTGCACCCGGGTAAAGAATGCGTTGTGACGTCACGAAAATTTATTTTCTTTTTTTCAAAGACGTTCAAGACTTTTTACTTCAACACTATGATAGTATTTCTTCAATACAAGTTCAACACAACAATGTGCTTCAATGAACGAATTCAATTATCAAGTTTTTAAAGAAACTAATTTTTTTTTTGTATTAACTCAGTTGTTTTCAAACATTTCTAATAAAACATATAAAACAGCGCTTAAAAACACTTGATTCAAGAATAAACAAACTATCGAACAAATGAAATCCTCATCGATTTTGTAAAAGAATATTTGTGAATTATAAATCAGGTAGTTATCTGTGATTTGAATAAAAATCTTGCAAAAGATCAAGTTCTTCATATATTTATGTTAGAATGAAAAACACCGCTAGTAGCTTCTATTTCTTTCTGGCATTATTTTCAAACAAAATTTGTTCCATGAAATAAATGTAATGAGATTCAAAAAATTCTTTGAACATGGTAAATTTAATAGATTAACTTTTTTTTATTAAAAAATTCATAAGATTTTCATAGACAATTAATAAATAAAATTAATTAAATTATTTAAATAAAAAAATGCCCTTATTGAAATTTACACCTCAAAGAATGTCACTAGGAAATCCAAATCGAACCCCGTGTTCACATAAAATCTCACATAAGAGACTTTGAACTGAATTACAAAATTAAATAAATTCAAATATGTACTAGCACAAGGTCTGCAAAATTTGGGCCAGATTATTCTAAGAAAAGGGGTTGCGCAACGCACCTGAAGTTTGTATGGAATTATGTAGATTTTCTTCGGCATGATAAAAAAAACCGTTTTCCGTCAATAATTTAGATCTTCATCAACCAATTTTTCTTTTAATTTGAGTATTTTAAAGCTTTGATTATGACAATATTCCATCTGAGGAACGCGTTTCGATTAGAGTTATCATAAAGCAGCTATAACGTTCAAAATTAGCGTCGATTAACGATCATTCAGGCAGGTATTTTTTGTATTTGACCCATCAGAAGCTAATTTTTGAAACTCAAAAACCTTTTTAGCTAAACCATTTTTGAAATGGGATCTTGAGATAAACTATTTGTCATAATGAAAGTTTTGTGAATGACTATAATTAAAACAAATCAGCCGATAGGGACTTCAGAAATTGATGCATAACTTGGTTTTCATGTCTTTCCAAACCCAATTTCTCATAATTCCATACAAATTTTAGGCTCATTGTGCCCTATTTCCTTGGGCCAATCCTAAATTTGGCACTGGATTTTGTGTTAGGCCTAAGATCTTTTTAAGCTTGCAACTTATAAGATTTTTATTAGATGGCTGATTTAGGCACTCTAGTGTCGATTGACTATCTTTGAAAAGATCGAAGGCTTTGAAATTATCTTTTATTTTTCCTTTCCTTTGCAATTAAAGATTAAAATATTCAGAAACACATTTCATTGCTTTTACGAATAAATATTTTCTAGTTTTAGTTTTGTGCTAAATAATATTCACATGACCGCACAAAAAAAACTTCGAATGAAATTGATGTTAACAGTGTTGCTTATATGGGCCTTTGAGATTAAATTCCTTTTAATTTTCGGGAATAAATGGATCGATTTCATCACCAAATCACATTATTTATTAAGTTTTTAAGCATTTAAAGTAAATTAAGCATTCATTTTAAGATTATACTTTGATTTATTTCATGTGGCTAACCATAAAATTTCGTGACGTCACAACGCTTTGCAAAACCCTGCTTAAAAAAAACGGTGCGTTGTGACGTCACGAAACTGAATCGCTCTAAAATGAATTGAAATCGAAATTTGAAAAAATCAAAAACAGCGATTTGTTGGTTGTAATGAGAAGATACTTTTCTGAAATTTTCATAAAATTTGATCAAATAGAAGAGCAGAAAAATGCGGCGTTGTAAAAAAAACTGAAAAGTGGAAAAAGAGGCGCGTTGTGACGTCACGATTCCTTTTGCTTATATTTTGTTAACTATTTATTCTATACAAATACTTTTGGTTTCAAATTGTAGAGAATTAAATTTTGACCTTATAATGTACAATTTTTAACAATGTGCGATATGACCTGTAAAACTTACATACAATATACCAAAAAATTGTTTTGCAAACGTTGTGACGTCACGCTGGAATGGGTCATTGACAACATTTACATAACATATCGAAAAAATTAACGAAACAATAGATTAATTGGATGAAACTGACCAAAATTGTCCAAATCGACCATATTGGCCAAATAGACAAAATTTACAAAATTGGAAAAGAAAATGACAAACTTGACTAAATTAACTATACGTCAAAATTTAAAAATGACAAAATTGAAAAAATGCAAAATTGACCAAATTGAGTCAATTGTCAAAATTGGCACAATTTTCAAAATTAACAAAATTGACAAAATTGATAAAGTGGACAAAATTAACAAAATTAACAAAATGAAGAAAATTGACAAAAATGATGAAATTGACAAAAATGGCAAAATGATAAAATTGAAATTATTGACATTTCAAAGTTGTCGAAATATTTTATATCTATAGGTAATTCGATCAATAATTGTAACCTTTGTTGAAACATCGTATTTTACTCAAGCAGTTGTAATTTTACTCGATTATTTTTTCAACATATTCGCTTCCTTCACTTGAGAGGTTGAATTATTTGAAACACATGGTTAGGCATCTTTTTTTTAAATTGTATTCTTAATTTTTAAACCTCTTCTATTTTTTTTCTTTTTTTTCATAATGCCATTTTTCCGGGAACATACAAGATATTCCAGGATTGAGTCATTCAAAAACTTCCAATCATTTTTTTAATTGTGTTATTCATATGAAAATTATAATTTATAAATCTATCATTTGTTTATTATTTTGTGTCATGTGTATCCAAATATAATTTACTTAAATCCTGTAAATTATATTTGGATACACATGACACAAAAATATAAACAAATGATAGATTTATAAATTATAATGCTACAATCCACTGTCAAGTGTATTAAATCGGGTTTTTATCTATAGCCGCGAATCAATTGGCTTCTCTTCCGCTCATGCATACTTGAATATTTTCACTCAATTTCAGTATGCACGATAATTTAACGATGTTTTATAACCTGTTTTTATAAATTGAGTATTTCTTTTATTTAAAGGTTGCATGCCAAATTTTAACTACTAGATTCCTAATTTTAAATTTGAAACCTAGGGTTCTGAACTCAAAGTAATCCGACGAATTCGCTCAATCGACATTGCAGACGGGTACAACAAATGAAATCAATTCCTCTTCTCTTCCAGAATGTCTCGCCACAACCGAACTAACCGAATCATATTTTCTCTTCCTTCCATTGAACTGAATGCCACCACCCCCATCACCACGAAAAAAAAAACAATTAAAATCAGCGCTCCAAATCCAACGGAAGTCATCTGTCGCTGAATTCGGTCGAGCCAACGATGTCCGGCAAGTACAGCTGCGAAGTGTCCGCGGATTCGCCCTCCTTCCACACGATGATTGTGTCCAGCGAAATGGAGGTCGTAGGTAGGTTTTTTTTTTAGAAAAAGTTCATCATCTGCAAAGTGTTAGTGGGAAGTCAGGCTGTTTGGCACCCCCATCTTTAGCTTTCAGGAATGCAGTTTATCGAACGAGGCTTCCTGCCCCCGACACAACTTGTGTGACTGTTGCTAAATGTGGGTACACGTTCCTAGTAGCAGCGTGGCACTGGATCTTGAACGTTGTTGGTTAAAATTCCCCCTCAGGATGCTATAAAGTGTTGCACATATCAGTTTACCAACAGATTGACGGGTTTAGAGTAGAATAATCCAATTTAAATTTTTGAAATTATATTTATCGTTTAGAGGAATAAAATAAAATGACTACTGTCAACCTTCGAACGAACGTACCAAAATCTGGGGTAAGATTGTTCACTTTTTCATATTTCATATGTTTCATATTTTTGAAATCAGTATTGGACTACTTAATTAGACTTCTTTAAATTGATTTAAAAATCGATTAAATCTTTGTTTAGAATTTGATGCTTTGGAGTAACTTTGATCAGTTTCTTATTTGACGGTTATAAAGAGTTTTCTTGATCATACAGGATACAAAACACCTTAATAATATTTACAAATGCCAGTTTATCAATTGCAATCAGTTCGGAACAACATTGAACACATCATTTCGGTGGCTCAAAGATACTAAATTTGTTACTTTTGGTCCAGAGAAGCCTGAGGTAGATTTCTTCGCGGTCCAAAAAACAACAACATAGCGGTTCTTTATGTGTAAAGGCTGAACAACAATTAATATCGAAAGATGGAGAATGATGCTGCATAAATTAAGGGGCTAAATTTAATAACATTGATTATAAAATTTTAACAATAAAAACATGAAATTTTGCCTTCATTAAATTTCCTAGGCCTTTGCACTATTCCCCTTTTATTATTTTCCTCAAACTTTACCATTTGATAAGGTTTCTAGCGCAGACACCAGATACCCAGACTGATCAGTGGCGCTTGAATCCATACAACTACAAGTCGCACAGAATCATACGCCATCTGTCGGGGCATCGTGAAACTACTGTGCTTCATCAAGAAAAAAAACTACACTTGATAATTAACAAGCCAAATGAAAACCGTCTTAATTGAACCACCTATTAGTATTTGAAATTCTATCTCAAATATTTTCATTATCGTTTTTGTCTTCAATGTTAACTGTTTACTTTAACTTACTGTATCATAATAAAAGATGAATGTTATACAAACAATGACTGTTGATCGATTGAGATGAAAAAAAATACAAACGCAATGTTATAGCAGTCCTTTGATCAGAGCCAATTAATTTTGAGATTCAGTTTTGATTTCAAAATTAATTTATCCGGCTGAGTAACAGTATGAAAATTATAATGTCTGTTATAAAATAATTCATTGAGTTCGGAATTGTTCGTCCTAATCTGAAAGGTTGACTGCGACCAAAAAGACAAACTACATATATATAACTCCTTGAAAAACTTGAATTTTAATTTATCTTAACTGTTTCTTCGCTCGTACCTAGATAGGTTTGAGGAGTAAAATAAGTTATTGACATATATTGAATAATATTTAAATGTGATGAATGTATTGATAAGATCTTTAATGCCGCTGGAAGTGTTCGTGATATAATGCTGGTAGTTTCACTCAAACTTATAAATTTTGGAAAAATAACCTCAGAAATGACCGTGTTTGTCGACCGGGTATTTTTCCTTGCTCAAATGTGCGAAAGAAATGTCAAAAAACAACTGTAATGACCATCTCGCGTGAGCTTTCGTTACGTCGTATGAAACATCTTGGGCACACGCTGCGAAAAGATGAAAACGAGATTTGCAGAGAGGCGCTAGATTGGAATCCAGAAGGTCATCGAAGAAGAGGCAGACCCAGAAACTCGTGGCGGCGAAGCCTAGCCGCTGAAATCCGAACTGTCGACGAGAGTCTTGACTGGGACCAGGTGAAGACGCTGGCTCCGGATCGTCAACAGTGGAGGTCTTTTACCACGGCCCTATGCACCGGAGGATCGGCGCGGGACCATTAAGTAAGTAAGTATGAAACATCTTGAAAATTCACAGAAAATTGCTTCAAAAGTTATCAAAACAACTTTAAAATTTGTATTTCATATATAGAATATGTTGTCTAGGCTACAAATATTCTAAATGGAAAGAAGTTGCTACTAGTGTAAGTCAATTTTTGTTTTTTTTCGCAATAAAACTGTTTGTTTACATTTTGTTTCATACGACGTAATGAAAGCTCACGCGAGATTTTGGAATAATTCTGGACTGGACTGGAAAATTAACCTGGAAAGCGACCATGTTGTTAGACTTTTTTCCCCTTCTTAATCGGTACACGAGAGCAAGTGCGCGTGAGAAATGTCAACCTAAAAATCTTTTATTCGAAAAAAAAATGTTGAAAAACTGCACAGAATTTGGAATATTTCAAAATGTATGTTTCAAATCCATTTCTCTTAGCTTCCGAAATTTTTTCCCCTTTGACATTCAACCAAATTCTTTGATTCAAAGTTTTGTTAAAACCATATTTCGAAAGTAATTAGTTTACTAAATGAAACCATTCTTCAAAAAACTATAATTTTGAATAAGGGTCATTTCAATGTTCCTTAACCGATGCCCAGTAAATAAAAAATAATTTCGCTGTAACTAAACTAATATATCGATTTCAATGCTTTTCCACACAACCAAAACGAATTTTGAATGGTAAAAGAACAGTACTATCTTGATGCAAACGAAAGTAATTTTTATTTTCTTGTCGTTTTATGGAATGTCAAATATCGTATGTCTGTGTGAGTGAATTCATTTAATGTTTTGATTTTGTTGTGACGAATTCACGTTTGTTTTATTTTACCCATGGATAAAATCAATTACAAGTGCGATATTCAAAAAATGGTTTGAAATTTAACCAAAAAAATAATAATGAACAACTTAACAACAGAACAGGAAAAGCTAAGCTATTCTTACTAATCAGACTCGGATAATTGAGATTGTTTGTCTAGAATCTTCATTATGTCAACCAACGCACTTTGTTAGAAATTGTACTAAATTTGCAGAAAAATGCATCATCTCGAAGCCAAAAATATTTTTTCCACAACTGCCTCTTCTGCCTCGATATCCAAGTTTAGTTAGATATTTTGAAAAGAACACATTTTTCGAATGTGACTTAATTTTTAATAGAAAAGGAATTTATAAGATTTATTATTGGAGAAAAAAGTAAATAAAAACCTGACACCGGTTTTTTGTTGTAGATGGTGACTTAATGGTATATTTCGTTGTTGCGATTTTCATTAAGCTTCTTCTGTTAACAAAACATTGCTTTACAAATTTTGTAAATATCACCTCTACTTTTGTTTTATTCAGCTTTTGTAAACCTCTATAAATGCGGCAATTCGGCTACACTGAACGAAATCGGGCTATGAACAATATCGGAAATTCTAGTGTTTTTGCACTAATAGAAAATCTAATACTTTTTACGAGTTTGCTCATGGAATACAATTGCATGGTTTTAGTTTTTAATGAAATTTATCAGAAAATCCAATGAACGTTATAGAACGTCAAGTTTATAATAATTACAGTTCAAAATGATGGAATATAAATTGATGGGGTGTTGTGTTATGGTTTTACTTTTAATGATTTCTTTTCGTATTTTCTTTCCGAAAAAAGTGGGATACAGCTAATTTTTGTTTTTTTTTTGAAAATTTTATTGTTTCTTTCATAGCCGCTATCAAATTTAGAATAATTAAACACTTCACTATGGCACAGGCCAGGTGTTTAGCACTGGTGTTAGAATGGTGATGATCCAAAGCCCAAACTTCCGGCTTGACGGGGTCCTCGGTTTAGAAAAGTTGGTAATAACAAAAATAAACCTGAAATCAAGAGGAATGATTCAATTTCAGATATTGAAAACAAAGTTTCACATCATCTCACCTTTCTTCTCGTTAGCACAGACCCTTCTAAAGGGAATTCTGGATGCTTGGGCAGAGACTCGAAATTCCACGGCCAATATATGCCATTGATGGGTGAGGTGAGTTGATTCCGTGAATTCCAATTTCCGGAAACGAAAAAATCATTTGGGGATCTAAGGCGTCCATTTTCATATTGGTACTGCTCGCTTTTAATTGTATATTCTGAAAAAAAGAAATTAGAAAATGTTACTTGAATAGAAACTGTTCTGATCATTAGAAAAATTCGCAGACATCTTTTAAAAATACACAAAATACATACCGTTCTATTTGTTGATCTTCACTTTTTTGTACGGATGGGCTGAAATTAATAAACTTCAATTTCAGTTGAACAGCGACACAAAAAACGATCAAAACCTCTGAGCAAACGTAAAATGTATTATTAATCGAAACTGTATAATTTATTAGATTTTCTTTTACATTCTACCGATCGAGTGTGGCTCGCAAGATTCATTGGATTTTCCTATAAATTTTAATGGGTCAATCTCTTTTAGGATCTAACTGTAAAATTTATTGTATTTCCCGGTCATTTTTAGTGAATAAATCGTTAGCTTGTATGCGGACCATAAATTATAACAAGTATTGTAATGACCCTATAAAATTAATCGCCCGATTTCGTTCAGTGTAGGTGAAGGGTTTGGAGAAACTCTAACTGGAACAGATTATTCAACAAAATTTTGTTAGAATCTTGTCCATTCAACTGATTTAACAGTTCTAAACAGTAATATAATTTAAAGCCACATTCAATATACTGTAGTTTTGCAATATACAATCAGTGGAATGTTTTTACGATGTTATTTGTTGTTTTATCAACAAGTCCTAGATCGTTTTATAACTATTTACAAATAATTGGGTTTATCACAATATTTTTTTACTCGGGAATCTTGAACTTACCCTTGACAGAGGTTTCGGGGTTAACGAAATCTTGCAGTTGAAAGTGATCTTCACAAATGAAACCAAAGATGTCATAAACGGTTATTTTTCAACCACAACGCAATAAGGAAGTGATGCAGAAAATCTCAAGTTTTCATTCAATTTTCATTTTTGTCGAAGTCGATGTATTTTTTTACAAGTTTTAAGGTTGAATTCTAACCACATTTGGTTAATGCGCTCCAATTCAAAAACGGTTCTTTAGTGGTTTTCGAAATAAATCGTGTTATTTTTTTTCTATCAAAAGTAGGTAATCAAAAACGACCGTGTTCATCGCTAGATGTAAAAAACCAAATAGCACAATGCAAATGTGTGTGTGATATATCGAGATTTTTCCTTTTGTGTATGTGGCCGTTAGTTTCACGATAACCCGTAGATAGCGCTGCGGAACAAGCGCCAAAATCAGCCTTGAGTGGTCAGTCTGGGTATCTGGTGTCTGCGTTTCTAGCCTTTTGTCCTAGACTGGCTTACTCTCTGAAAATTTCCCTAATTTTTAAATATCAAAAATTTGCCTCAAAATATGTTCAACAAAAACTAGACCAAAACTATACATTTACTAAGGGAAAAAATTGGACTCTAACATAAATCAACCTGCTTACTTCTAAACCCAAATGAAAGTTCATTTACACAATATTTGCTGCACACTGCTCCTCCTTCTTCCCTTAAATTTAACAGAACAAAATCACAGGTAAAAAAAAATGAGAAGAATAGTGGAAACTTTTTAGATTTTATTCAATATGCTATTTTTGATATCCTTTTATACAACTTATACATCCTTTTACAAAACAATCTGGAATCTATATTATTCATTGCGAGAAAATGTTGATAAAAAGATAATTTTTGTAATTTGCACATCTGGTAGTTTCAAAATTAGAACTTTATAAACTTTTGGAAGAATTTCTCGTTATAAACATCATTTTACAAATGAAATTAAATGACACAGTTTAAAGAAGAAACTGTAGCAAGATTATTGTTTGGATGCCAATTAACTCGGAAGGCTTAAAACATCAAAAACAGTAATATTTTGTTTGGACTTACAGTACCGTTCATAATTGTATAGAAATTGGAAGCAAGCGCATTGTCACTTCGACTTTGAACTTCCATAACTTTTTACTCTGATGATATTTTTTGATCAATTTTTTTGCGTTAGATAGATAAACTATCACATTATTATATCACAAAATTTGAGCTTTCTGGAGTTTGTGTGGCCTGAGAAACAGTAATTCTACGAAAATCGAACTTTTTGGACTTTTCTCATTCAAACTGCAATATCTTTGAAACTACGCTACATATTTTATTGAAATTTTGCACAGTGATTGTTGAAATATAAAACTAGCATGTCTGAAGTTTTCGAAAAGTTCTATCGATGAGATCAAAAGTTACGAGAGGTGCAATATTTCAGACATGAACCTTGAAATACGATTTCTATAAAATTTTGGACGATTCATGAGAACAATATCGTTTCCTCCACCAATCAAACAAAAAATGTCTGGCAAAAGCAATGAAGAAAAAAGAAAATGGAATAAATGATCCATTTGTGTTTTGAAATCAGAATCTCGCGATATTGTTGTGATTTTTCGGTTGAAATAGATTTACTGGTTGTTAAACAGAGAATATGATTTTCCTATGGAAACATTCGTCCAAAATTCTATAGAAATCGCATTTCTAGATCCATGCCTGAAATATTGACCCTCGCGTAACTTTTGATCTCATCGATAGAACTTTTCGAAAACTTCAGACATGCTAGTTTTATATTTCAACAATCACTGTGCAAAATTTCAATAAAATATGTAGCGTAGTTTCTGAGATATTGCAGTTTGAATGAGAAAAGTCCAAAAAGTCCGATTTTCGTAGAATTACTGTTTCTCAGGCCACACAAACTCCAGAAAGCTCAAATTTTGTGATATAATAATGTGATAGTTGATCTATCTAACGCAAAAAAATTGATCAAAAAATATCATCAGAGTAAAAAGTTATGGAAGTTCAAAGTCGAAGTGACAATGCGCTTGCTTTCAATTTCTATACAATTATGAACGGTACTGTAGTTGAATTTTTCAACGTTTTCTTTCCGAAACAAATATACTCAAAAGATGGAAAATGTTGTTGCATACATTTAGGGGCAAAAATTATAAACATTTCTCAATATTTTCTAATTAAAGACACTTTACCATGTTTGTGGCGTTCGTGGCTTGGAAAAAACAGATATTTTAATCCTTTAAAACTACATTTTAAGTAATATAAAAGAAATCTCCAACTAAAAATCAAATTAAGCCTCTTTGAAACTCAATTTATAGGCTTTAGACGTAGAAAATAGTTTTCATATATTTTATCTTCAGACTTAGTTAATAATGATTATCTAAAAAAAAATCATTTCGTGATAATTGTTTCATAGCAATTACTGATTGTAAAACTCTGGTTTTTTAAGTATATTCAATCGTGATTCGAAAATATCGCATTATTTTCTTTAATTCTTATTTTGATTCTTCAAATTCAAATTAAAAATTGAATTCTAAAAAAAAAGATTATCAAAATTTGATTCTGAGGTACAGTCGGACAAAAAATTGTCCGTAGGGGAGATAAGGGCATAATGGCCACCTTAAGGGAGACGCTTATTTAACCATAGAAAACAGCTATAATATGTGACTTACATAGTTGTTCCGTGTTCAGACACTAAAAAAGTCTATTTCCTAACTGGATTATACTTGAAAAGGTAGATAAAAACGTTTAAAAATGCATTTTAAAAAATTTTTCCTAAAACAGATAATCAGTCATGTAGGGGCATAATGAGAACCCCCACTGGAGCAATATAAGCAACATTA
This sequence comes from Uranotaenia lowii, assembly GCF_029784155.1. Lineage (NCBI taxonomy): Eukaryota > Metazoa > Arthropoda > Insecta > Diptera > Culicidae > Uranotaenia > Uranotaenia lowii. The sequence goes on along the minus strand of NC_073692.1, from coordinate 190,579,558 downwards.
ATCGGGGCACGATGAGCATTTTCTGCCGTAGCATCTAGCAGCGAATTAAACTCGATGTAGTCAACTGAATGATAGAGCTACAGCTTCACCATTTTACATCTGACGATTTGGCCTATTGGTTAGATGTCGGAGAGGTAATCAGTAGGCTCGAGATCGATTCCTGTTCGAGGAGTTTTGATTTTTTTTTTATTTACCATTCATGATCGATTATTTCGATTGTAGCATCTTGGCGGGTGATGCAAAGCACCAAAAATATAATGTATGAATGTGTGTGAGTTGCTTGTATTCTACAAACATACATTATTTTAGTATTGCTTTGTTTGATGGATATACGCCTCACCGTTTAGTGTAAAATGAAATCACCTCGAACAGGTATCAAATTCGAGCCTACTGATTACCTCTCCGACATCCAACCAATAGGCCAAATCGTCAGACGAAACAAGTCAAGCTGTAGCTCTATTATTCAGTTGACTTCATCGAATGAAATTCGCTACTAGATTCCATGGCTGAAAACGCTCATCGTGCCCCGATTAATGTTGCTTATACTGCCCCAGGGGGGGGTTCTCATTATGCCTCTACAGTGACTGATTTTCAGTTTTCGAGAAAAAAAATAAAATGCATTTTTAAACGTTTTATCTACTTTTTCAAGTATATTCAGTTTAAAACATTAATGCCAAGTTTGAGCTGATTTACCCGATTTTCTGATAAACTATTATCAGTGTATGGGATAAATAGCTCTGTTTTCTGTTTTTTTTTTTCAGTAAATGAAAGCTAGCGATTCACTGATTCAATAAATTATTGATTTTTTTGCTTCTTACATAAACTGATGATAGTTTATTAAAAAATTGTTGAAATCAGCTTAAACTTGGCAGCAATGTTCTAAACTGTGTGAGTAACAATCCCAGAAATTTTGGCTGTGATCTTAGGAAAATTGAAAGATAAAGACACTTCAAACTTCAGTGTACGGACAATTCCTGGTTCCTATTCAATATGAAGATCACCTTCACAATTCTTATCTCAATTGTCAATATTCTAAATTCAGTACCAAGCCCAACTAATGCTTCTTTTGATTGCTCGTTTAAAATTGATATTTATTATACTTTTTCAACATTTTAGCTCTCTTTGTTCAATTTTCCCTAAAGATCAGAGTTTTAATTTTCTTTCTAGAATTGAGATTTTTTCGAAACTTTATCACTTTGCTTTGAAACACTATCCAGCATCGAAATTTGAATTTCACTAGCCAGCCATTTTCCAAGGAATTTGACGCATTCCTCCCTTTTGCGGAAGGGTTCTGAAATTCTGGATCAGTCTAGGCCCCGGAGCGCATTGCAACAGCAGCAGCAGCGGCGTTTCGAAACCAAGTCATTTGGCAATCATCGTCGTCGGCGTCCTTTTCGTCAATATTGTTGTTTGCTCATCGAGCAACGAGTTTCTGGAGGACCAGCAGTGGCAGGATCGCATTCGAAACTACCTACGCCTTTCCGGGTATAGTAAAAAAAACCAGGAACGAAAACGACGAATAAATGGACTGGTCCCTGCCTGTTCATCTAGTCCTAACGTCCCCTGGAGTAGTGGATGAAGTTTCAACGTTTCAGTGCCTATATTGCAGCTATTTTTTCCGCTACAATGAATTTCTAGCCCCCGGTCAGCTCTCTGGACGCTCGATGGACGACGGACGCTTCTTCTCGGATGACTGGCGGCAATGTTTATGCTGCTGCTGGGTTGTGGTTTCAATTATAGTTGATTTAAATGAAAAATGTTACGACGAAAATAGACCGGTTTCCCCTTTTCCGGGTTGGGTTTGAAACAGATTTTTTTTTCATCTATTAAGATTTTTTTCCAGGATTTCAATTTAACTTTTCGATTCATTATTCAACTCATTCAGGATCATGTTACTTTGTATTTATTCAACAGATATCCCGATGAGCAAACCGCACATCACGGGACTCAAACCTTACTACCGGATAGGAGATCTTCTGATTGGAAACTGCACCTCCTACAATTCGAAACCAGCAGCAAACTTAACCTGGCTGGTGAATAATGTTGAGGTAAACTTATTAAGCTTTTTTTTATAAATAAAATACTTCCAAAATTACTCTGTCACATATTTTTCAGGTGAATCCAAAACAGACCATGCCGCATCAAGTTTGGCGAGATCCCGAAAACGCCTTAGAAACATCAAATTTGGGCCTGTACTTCCAGGTGACGAACTACCATGTGGGCCGAGGGAAGCTAAAAGTAAGTTGAATTAAAAAAAATCCTATATTTTTGTTTGTTTATATAATTCTTTCTCCAACAGTTCACCTGCTTAGCTCGGATCTACAATATCTATGAACAGCGGGCGGAGCGCATCATAGAGGACGAGCGGCCCAACCTGTTGAGTGCGGCGTCGGCGGCTCCCGTTGGCCTCAGTGCCAACTACATTCACTCCCTTTACGATCAGTTTCCGGCGTCTTCCTACCATCTGGATGGGGGTGGAGGCGGGGGTGGAGATTTCGATCAGAACCAGAACAGCGACGCCTACATGACGCAGTTGCAAGGTGAGTAACGAACTACAACTTTCAGAGCTGATCCACGTCTCCGCTTCGCTTTTGAACTTTTCAGATGCTTATCTCCTGATAATGCTACATCATTTGGTTCACTCTCTGGAGCCACTCCTTGAAAGCATGTACCGACATTCTTTTTGGATGTTGGAACAATTCTTTCGTCATGTCATTTTGTTCGGATTTCAAAATCAGGAATCGTCTCAAAAGGTGTTTGACATGTAGGGTGTACAGAAGATTTCTGTTCTTTTACACTTAAAATTTCAGCCTCAAAAAAGAAATCGGTACTAAATATTCAAACTATAACTTGCCAACCACTGATCCAAATTTCACAAACTTGACATTTTTAAATTTCTTGAAGTGTATTATTCTAGCTGATTGAACTCCTATTTTCTCTAAATTCAAAGGATTTCTACTTTTTTTGTATTTTTTGCCTCTAATTTTCTACAATATGATCGTGTATTACTTTTGAATATTCAATATTTAAATATTTTTAAGAAAAAAATCATGCAAACAAAGTAGCTTTATAGTCAAAAACTTTTATAAGAGCAAGTTCACTGGTGTTGGGAGAAATTGGTAGACATTTTGTCACTTTTCGCACATTTTGAAAATTTTGCCATGCAAAATATTTTTAAGATCTGTGGCCTTCAAGTTTTTAAACAACACGTGTTGTAGTTTCGCATGCTGTGATGCAAAAATAGCAATATTTCTATCACACACGGCTGAAATAGAAACAGTGCTGTAAAAAATACAACGCCCAAAGATCTTTTGCATTATAAAATTTTCAAAATGTCAAAATTTCTACCACTTTTTCCCAACACAAGTGAACTTACTAACGTAATGTATTTTATATCATTTAGTAACATGTATTTTAATTGCAAAAAATAACAAAACGCACAAACAGAAAGCAAATCAGTTTGGTAGTCTGGCCATTGAGAAAATTAATCATTTGAGAGAGCTCGTGTGTCGATAGTGGGTGTCAGTTTGCCCAACTACCATACTTTTTGTTCTAGCAGTACCACACAACTATGTTTATCGTTCGTTGTTTTCTCTCAGGCTGTAGACTTACCAGACCCCCTATCACCTGGAGGCGACCTTCTTGTGCGTTTCTTATAGTTTGGAAATTAAGAAGATGCTACAAACTTTCGAAATCTGGTGTGACACCATTGAAATTAGTAGTTCACGCCAGTATACACTTTGTTCCGGTTTTTTGAAGATTCCTATGAAATATGACCGTTTTTCGAAATATGTATTTACAAATAATATCTACTGATAAACTTTATTTCAAGTAAAAGATAAAATTTATCCTGAAATCAATGCTTGAACTGCAAAATGAAAACTGGAAAATAAACAATTGCAATGCACACCTAATCTACGATCACTCTAAACGAAATTAATCCATGATGATGGCAAGTTTAAGATCTAGCTGGCATTAGCTGTTTTAGATCGAAATCGCATGGGTCAAGGATTTCTGATGCTACCAAAATGATAATTTTCGGAAAAATAAATCGAATTCCAGTTTTATCTTTTTTTTTCTTAGATGTAGGTTTTGACAACTGCTAAAACAATCAAACAGTGGCCATTAGTATGGATAAAGGGTGATACGGTCAAAATTTGGTCAAGGGAAAACGCGTGTAAATCGGTGAAATCGTTTTTTTTTTTAATCAAATTAAATTTCTTTTCAAGTTTAATTAGTATAAAATTCAGGAAAAATATTCAGTTAGGCTTCCGCTTTTCCAAATCCGAATTGCCGGGCCTTACGCTTGACCCCTGCAATCATATTTTGTACAGCCACCTTGTCCACCATCTTCGCCGCAGAAAGCCAGTTTGCCTTGAACTGCTGCTCGTCCTTAGCAGTTTTTTTTGGTCTTCTTTAGGTTCCGCTTGACAATAGCTCAGAATTTTTCAATTGGGCAAAGCTCTGGCGTGTAGGGAGGGTTCTGTTTTGGGAACCACCTGCACGTTGTTGGCGGCATACCACTCCATGGCCTTTTAACCGTAATGGCAAGATGCCAAATCCGGCCAAAACAGTACGGAACAACCGTGTTTCTTCAGGAAAGGCAGCAGACGTTTAAACACTCTTTCACGTAAATATCTTGGTTGACAGTCCCGGGAGCTATGAAAATGCTGCTTTTCAAGGTACAGATGGCTTGCCAAACCAGATATTTCTTCGCGAACTTTGACAGTTTCATGTGCTTGAAAATATCTGCTTTCTTTCCCCTTCCTTTTGCCGTATATAACTCCTGTCCCGGAAGCTGCTTTAGTCGGCTTTGACGTAGGTTTCGTCGTCCATTACCACGCAGTCAAACTTCGTCAGCATCGTCGTGTACAGCCTCCGGGATCGCGCTTTGGCCGTCGTATTTTGTTTATCATCGCGATTTGGAGTCACTACCTTCTTGTAAGTCGATAGTCCGGCTCGTTTTTTGGCTCGATGCACGGTTGTAGACGATACACCCAGCTTATTTGCGGCATCTCGGAGAGAGAGGTTAGGGTTTCGCTTGAAACTACCGGCCACTCTCTTTGTCGTCTCAGCGGCTTCCGGTTTTCGATTTCCCCCCGATCCAGACTTCCTGGCTGTCGACAAACGTTCCCCAAACACTTTAATTACATTTGTAACGGTTGATTTGGCAACTTTTAGTGATTGTGCCAGCTTTACGTGCGAGTAGCTCGGATTTTCGCGATGCGCGAGCAAAATTTTGACACGCTGCTCTTCTTCCTTGGACGGCATTTTGACAACTGAAGAGTGAATTCCAAAATCAAAATAGGAGCAACATTCTACACACACACACACCTTCAAAATGAGGAGTGTTCAGGTTTTTTAAATGCAAAATTGAAAGAAATACGTCAAGTTGATATTCACCAAATTTTGACCGTATAACCCTTTAAATGTTGTCGGGCATTTTTTTAGAATCTTTCAAGAGTGTGTCATATCAAATTGCATTACGAAAAAACGTTGTCGATATTCGCCCGATCCTTTTGAAAATTTTAGACTAAAAAAATCAAAAACTATTAAACCACTTTTGGCATTTTATACATACTTCGAACCCAAGCCCGTACGCTCGCACCTTCCTCTTTAACCCGTCCATAAGGTTCTGTACAACGTCAGGTTGTAGTTTTTTTTTTTAACAAAAATCCATTTTCTCTTGAAGTCTGCCTCCGATTTGACAACTTTTGGATTCTTCCGGAGAGCCTGCTTCATAATCGCCCAATATTTCTCTATTGGGCGAAGCTCCGGCGCGTTGGGTGGGTTCATTTCCTTTGGCATGAAGGTGACCCCGTTGGCTTCGTACCACTTAAATACGTCCTTTGAATAGTGGCACGAAGCGGGTTCCGACCAGAAGATGGCCGAGCCCTCGTGCTGCTTCAATAGTTGTAGTAAGCGCTTCTGTAGGCACTCCAGGTAAACCTGCCCGTTTACCGTGCCGGTCGTAACGAAGGGGGCGCCCCGTTTTCCGAGCGGATCACTTGCCAGACCAAGTACTTTTTGGCAAACTTGGATAGTTTCTACTTGCGAATCTCCTTCGGAACGCTGAATTTGTCCTCTGCGGTGAAGAAAAACAGGCCCGGCAGCTGACGAAAGTCCGCTTTGACGTAGGTTTCGTCGTCCATTACCAGGCAATGCGGCTTCGTCAACATTTCGGTGGTCAGCTTCGGGGCTCGCGTCTTCCCCACCATATTTTGCCTTAGGCCGCAGTTAGGAGCCTTCTAAACCTTGTATGTACGCAGGCCATCCCGCTGCTTGATCCGCTGGACGAAAACTTGACAAGTTCAGCTTGTCACCGAACTTCTCGGATCACGTCTAAACTGCTTAACTACGCGCTTGTGATCTTTTTCACTGACGGAGCAACCATTTTTGCCGTTCTTCATCTTCCGGTCGATGGTTAGGTTCTCGGAGTATCGTTTTAGTACTCTGCTGACCGTGGATTGGACGATTCCCAGAATCTTACCGATGTCCCGATGTGACAACTCCGGATTCTCGAAATGAGTGCGCAGGATTAATTCATGACGCTCTGTTTCGTTCGACGACATTTTTTCAAATTTACGAAAAATTGACAGTGAAGCTTGGCCAACGTAATCTATACACTCTTATCTGTTAATAAGCGAAAGCTGAAGATATAATTCCTAAATATCAAGTTTCTACAGCGTTTTTTCCGTGATGTAATTTGATGTGACACACCTCTTAATAGAATAGGTATAACTATTTCTGAAATCACAAAGGGGCGTGTTAAAGTTTGTGAAATTAAAAGCATTGATTTTTAACACCTTTGTTGAAGACTGTAGATCATTATTTCGGTTTCACATTGTATTGAAATTTCATTAAATTTCTAGATTTTTGTAGAAATGGAATATCTTTATAACAAGTTATAGTTTTTTTTAAATTGCACAAGTTTATAAAATGAATTTTTGCCTATTTTCAAATGTTAGTCCTTCTGAAATGAGAGCTGAGATAATCAAATTCAATGCATATTTGGATTCAGCGCTCTCGAATTAGACAAAATCAGATCTTAAATGTTTTGCACCTTGTCAAAATGTAATGTTTTTTTGCCCTCTGCTATCAAGAAAAGATGGTTATGAATTTTCCACTTACACAAGGCAATAAAATTCAATTTTTTCCGAGGCGCAAAAATAAAACAATTAATTTTGAAAAATTTTGGCACGCTGATTCCAAATATTTTGTTATCGTTTTTTCTTCCAGCTATTGTTTTTTAGATAACTTTTGTGAAAGGTTTGAATTCATTTAATTAATTTCAGTCCTTTTCTGAAGAAAAAATCACAAATATTTTGAAAATAATTTTTATTTGACTCAATAATCAACTTTTCTGAAGACTGCGGGTGATTTTGGAAAAGTTGAATTTAAGTTTTTTTTCTTATAATTTTTATTCCAAATCAATTTACTTCTAGATATACAAAACACGAAAATCTTCGTTTTATCATCATTTTTCGCAATGAAAATGGTAAATTCGTAAATTGAAGTTGTATCAAAGAATATCGAAACAAATTTAAATAGCATATGAGTTAAAAAAGTTTTAATATTTTCTCTAATTTTAATTTTGGTTCAATGAGATCAAATTGGTGGAGAAGAGCTGTGTGCAGCACCCCCTTCACTCATTCAAAATGAACAATTTTTCCCTAGATATGAAAGTTTCTTTTATTTGTCGATTTTTGAAAATTTTTCAAATGAAATATTTTTTTATAAAAACAATACATATGAGCCGTAATAAAACACCAAGCAAAAAAAATTGAACTCAATTGCTGATTTCGTAATTTTACTACTTATAGATGATAATAAAATTGTTTCCGAAGAGAAATAACATTTTGGAGAGTTTTTTGGAATAAACAGGAAGTGGAAGTGTAGCACTTTCATGTTGCCACCGGAATAAGATTAAAATACTGAGAACCTCAACCGTGTTCTTTGAGCTGTCAACTGATAAGAACAACGTTCAGATGGGTTCAAATAGCATTATTTTTGGATCAATCTTTATATTCGATTTGGAAAAGTTGATTTCGAACCACCGTTGAGCAGTGTTGCCTCGAAATTTGAGTCTTATCCGGAGTTGCAGTTGCCCTGTCTTATTATCAGTTACTAGGGAAAATATCACCCTCCTCGACTTCTTTTTGCAGAAAAACAAATTGGAACTTTTGGTCACTCTATGGAGCCACTCTTATCTTTTGGACCGGAATTTAAAGATAAATAGTAAGTATATGTATGTTAAACTTTCCTTCTTCTCAAGTGAATTACGAAACAAGTATTCTTTCCTTTTATAAAAATATTATGAGTGTTAACTTCTTCAATTTAGAATGTATAAACATTATACATACATGGAAAAGTATTACTTGTAATTGAAAATGTTAGGTTTACTTTTCATAACAACCTAAAATATCTTTGAATATCTGCGGAGCTCAAGCGTGTTCAATTGGTAAACAGCCATTTATTCTTATGATATCCTCACTGCTCTTGTTTTTCGAGGGTATTTCACAAATTGCAGGTTCCACAAATCAAAGTTTCTGCTAATTTAACTTCGCAATGTTAAACAAATGAATTTATTTTCGAAAGCTGTTGCTTTTAAGAAAACTAGAATGCACCATAAACTGTCGTCAATATTTTTATGATTTTATTTCAACATTTCTTACCAGTTTTATAAATCTCAAAAAAAACTTAATGATACTTGAATCCGCCATAGAAAACTGAGATCAAACAAAATACCCGGCTGAAGGCTAGTTCACCCGGAATGTAACTTAAACCACTATTATCGTATCAAGAAGAAAAAACCCCGACCAATGTGATATTAATTATTCTTCTTATTCAATCTACCCTTTTTGATTGTTCTGTCCCCACGGCTTTCTCCTCGACTCTTCCTGGACATTAGACATGTCATCGTCAGCCAGCACATCCTGGCCATTGACCAGCAGCAGTTCTCCGGTGCCGTTGCTTCTGCTGCTCCTCACAACCCTGGCCCTCACAACTTCGTCTCAATCCACATCCCTTCCAAAGCCCTTGACGCGGCTGCCGGAAATGATGGCCACTGCTGTTATGCAAATGAGACACCGGATTCTGTCACATTCGGCAGCGCCCAGCAGCCAACAGCAGCTTCCACTTCCTGCCAACCCCCGATGCTGGTGGTCTGCACACAATAAAAACAGGGAAAACAGCCAGAGGCAACTAAACGATACTTCTACCGCAATCAGCATTTTACCAAAGATGTTCTCCTGAGAATGGCCTGGATGGATTGTGTTGTCCAGCAATCGGACCGGCATCAGCCAGCATTCACCGGATGGATTCTTTCTTGGTGAGAAAGCCAACGACGATGGCCACGTGAAGGACGAAGAAGAAGCCGGAGGAGACAAACAGACCACCGTCATCGTCATTGTACAGCGCTGACTTCCAGCTAGAGCGAGTGGCCCATTTTAACCGGGTCCATTGAGATGCTGGCAAAGTAAGTATGCATACCTGACACGGTAGCAGCTCCAATGTTCGTCATCTTCAGTGAAAAATAATAAACCATTTGAATAGAAGTTATTCTCATTGCTAGAAGCATAACTAGACTCGCTACCCTCGTTCGTTTAGTGCTAATGGAGTGTCTACTTTGCCCTTTTGGATGAACGACTTCTACCTATCATTAGCTGTATTTTACTAGTTAATTCATAGTTTCTGTTAACAGTTCGAAACTTTTATGAATATTTTTATACATTTTTCACAATTTTAGAAATCAGAAACAGAATTCGAGCTATGAAGCCCATCAATGTAAATTGTCGATTAGAAAAATGTTCATGTTGTTTAGTTATTTGCAAATTAATTACAATTTAAAATAAATTTAGGTTTAACCAAGATTTTTTTTAAATATTTTTGCAGAATCTCAAAACAATAAAAACCCTTTTTGGACATGGAACTGTGGAAAGGTGCGAGGATATTGTGTGCGTAGGGAAGAGAACCTGCTTGAAGAAACATGGATGTAAATATTTCCGTACAAAAAAAAAACAAACAAGAACATTTCCTAAGATGGTCTGCTTGAACAATAAAACAGATCAAAACTAATTGCAGCATCCCCACAGACACAAACACAATAAGAACTGTTAAGGATAATCAGCTAGCTAATAATGAACAACAAATAAACAGAATACCTTTGGCAATAATGACCCAATTGTATATAGAATAAACGGTAATTGGATAGATATGTGTGTGTGTGTTTTTTTTTTTTTCAATCCGAAATATTAAAATATATATAATTTTAATTAAATCCGAAAAATCCTTGAACTAATATAATTTTATTTCATTTCATTAACATGGTTTTCCGTCTCACGACATAACCTAATAAACAATATTCCTCCAATTCACTCGGTGCATGGCAACCGTTCTACAACTTCTCGGGCATCGCACATTCGCTAGATCACGCTCCACTTGGTCTAACCACCTCGTTCGTTGCGCACCTGCTTGTCTTGTTCCTACCGCATTGGAAGCGAACACCTGTTTTGCAGGACAGTCGTACGACATTCTCGCAACATGTCCTGCCCAGTGTATCCGTTCAGGTTTAGTCACCTTCGGAATACTGGGTTCGCTGTAGAGCCGCGCGAGCTCGTGGTTCATCTTTCGCATCCCAAACCCGTTCTCCTGCACACCGCCAAAGATGGTTCTTAACATTGTCGCTCGGATACTCCGCAAGCAATATCCACGTCTCGTGCCCATAGAGGACAACCGGTGTAATTAGCGTGTCAGTCAGGGTTACTGATAATCGCTTCGTTTACTTCAAAATTTCAAATCGTTACCGATGCAACCATAGTAACGACGCTGTTTAGCATTTACTTGCGAACGAATTAAAACATGCAACAGAAGAACGCCGTCTTAGTGAACTATGTACGATGATTTTTCGTTCTGTTTCTGTTGCCTAGGGTTCCTTGTTGATTTTCTTCCCCAGATTTTCAACCATTGTTTACTCCAGCAATCATTCACTTCGCAACAGAATCAATTCGTTAACGAGTTGATTCGGCGCGAGTTGATGACGATGTTGTTGATTCATGCCCAGATTCAGACCCTTAAGGAAGAATGCTACTAGGAGGACAATTTCCGAGATAACGACTGTGTTCCTAGAATTGAATCATTTTGCTTCATGAAGCATTCGTGACGAAGCATGATCGTCAGCGAGTCGAGAAGGCGCCGAATGATACGACGCCGTCTTCGCGCAATGTTTTCATCAAGAGCGAATGATGATTGTTTGATGGTTACCGATAGTAACTCAAAAAATAACTGATCACTAGAGAGGGGAAGAACACGGTATAAATATATAAGGTAGGCTACTTACACGAGTAAACAACTCGTTTGAATGTAAACAAGTGACGTCATTACTATCTGCCTATAGCGTGCCAGGCAAAAAGTTTTGCGCGTGTAAGATAATGCTGCATACACCGAGGATCACTAGATGGATAGTAATGACGACACTATCGGGAAGATAATATCACCTTATTAAATTGTACACCGTGGGGGAAGAAAAACAAACTAGGTATGCGTCGTTCGATGCTGAAAAGCGTCGTTTGTAAAGAAAACAGCGTTTCTATGTTGAGGAGTAAAATCATTGGTGACTAGGATGGGGAGAAAGAATCAATCTGTACGAAGATTCTCTGTGCTTCTAGATAGCTCTTGAAAAAAAAGTGTTGAATAAGCATAAATTTGTCATAAGTAATGCAAAATTAATGGTACTCACCGCTACCGACAAAGCTGGCACCGTCGTTTATAGGTCCAACCTCTTCCAGCTTTGCTTACCAGCCCGGAGCTCAGCCGGAAGATTTTGTTTCGATTCTATGAATTATATTTGCAAAAATCAAGGCAAAATCTTTGTCTAAGCAATATCTTGATGATTGGCAAAACTTCGTGTTTTACAAATAATCAGAGCACCTGGCATCCCAGCCAGCCAGCTGTCGAATTTCGGCTGCGTTTCGCCCCCTCCTCCGCATCCAACCCTCGTCTACTTTTTGCCAAAGTGAGACCACCATATCTAGATTTCATCATGGTTTACGTGTCCTAGTGGTTTGTGTCCAAACTAGCAAAGATTCTGACGGAACACTACAAATTCGATGCTCGCCCTCTCGAAAAGCATGCGCGCGGGATTGATAAAAACCAAAACAAAGTAGCTCAATCCGCCAGCCAGCCATTCAGAAGGTTCAGAAGTCATTCGCGTGTGATCCTTTGTTGGAAACAGACGTGCTTGAATATAACTAGTTGAAGCGTGGTTTCGAAGTATTCCGAAAATTGAACAGGTTGTTTCGTTTCATAGTAAATAGTAAAAAACTCGTTGTGAGTGTTGCATAGTGATGAGTGTTGGAGCTGGTGCCCCAATGGGGGCACCGATGGATGCAGATTTTAATAAAGCGGGAAGCTCGACGCACAATGCAGAACAAAATGGCGGTCGTCCATTGAAATCTGGAGAACAAAATGGCGGAAGAAAACCGTTTGAAAAGTGCTTTTACAAGCAAAGCGATACTGGTCCATACAAAGTAATCGTTGAAAAAAAAGCTGAAAAAGAGAAGGAAGTGGTTAACGAAACAAAAGATGTGGAGAAACAATCAAAGGAAGTGGAAAAGCAAACGGGAATAAATAAAATCGCAGTTGGAATGCTTTTGAAGCAAAATGGTTTCGCAAAGGAAGTGATGGATATTAGGAAGATTGGCCGATCGAAGGTGTTGGTTTATTTTTCTGAATGGAAAGAAGCGAATAAGTTAATAAATTGTCGTAACCTGGCGTTGAAGAATTTCTTAGCTTATATACCGAAGGGCTTCATAACAGTAAAGGGTGTTATAAGTGGTATCCCTGAGGATATAGATGAAAATGAATTGAGAGGTGAAATCGAAACAGATAAGGAAATCGTGGAGATGTTCCGCATGTTCCGGAAGATAAACGAAAAAAAGGTCAAGACCCGCAAGGTAGGTGTAATATTCCGTAGTAATAAGCTCCCAGAGTATGTCAGAATATATTCCGTAAACACGAAAGTAGAGGCATACGTCAACCGAGCCGTAATGTGTTTCGCTTGCTTACGCTACGGACACATCGCGGGAAATTGTAAGGGAAGGAAAAGATGTAATAATTGTGGCGAGGCAGAAGGAGAGAACCATAATATTGAGAACTGCGGTAACCCAACGAAATGTGTTCATTGTAAAGAAACACATAAATCATCCGACCCAAAATGCCCAGAACGTTCAAAACAGGAAACAATAAAGAAATTGATGGCAGTCCAGAACCTAACTTATCAAGAGGCCCGCGACGAGTTTAGAGTAGAAACAAGGAACGGATACGATTTACTATCGAACATTAGAGAATTCCCAAGTATCTATCAAAGTTTTGCCAATGTAGCTGCTAAAAATGTGAAGACAATCCCAAAACCAAAAATGCAACCAAGAAAACTGATGGCATCAACAAATGGAAACCTGGAAGACAGTCAGAAAATGGTAAGTCAAAGAACAAATTTTCATCTAAATAATGTGGAGGAAGAGGATTTCTCTCAGACTCAACCAAAAAAAAGGAAGACCATTACGGCACAGGAGAATAACGATGGAGACGACCAACAACAAATTTCAGTGCAAAAACATTTAGAGCTACGTAAACGATGGGACGATAGAATGCAGGTACTAGCGAGTCAGAAGGAAAATTACAAGTCAGTAATAAGTAAGTGTTTTGCTGTTCTTTCGAATGCACTATCATCAAATATAGAGGACGGACACCTGGTGGTGAGCGAAGTTCTAAAGGAAATGAGTAAGGTACTAGGGCACTGTGACCAAGAGGTCGTACATCAACCTACAAATCAAAATGGCATTTAAACTAATACAACACAATATTCAGAGCCTTCCTAAAAATAAACTCGAACTAACACATGAACTTAATATTAATAAATATGATGCGGTCTTGCTCTCTGAAATTTGGGCAAGTCCAGAAAGTTTGAATTCCCTACATATATCGGGATATCACAAAATCTTACAACCAAGACTAACCACAGTGGGAGGAGGAGTTGGCATTTACCTTAGAGAAGCTTACAATTATAAAAAGCTAGAACTAACTTCTGATGAACTTTTCGAAACTATAGGTATTGAAATCCCCAGTAAAGGACTGAGTCTTATATCTACCTACATAAATCCAAAAATTTCAAACACGGAGTTAGAGGATAAATTGAATAGGTTAATCAACGAGTCTAGAAATATTAAAGGACTTGTAATCGGAGGTGACTTTAACGCACATAACACATGCTGGGGCTGTAATAACACCAATAACAAGGGCAAAATCGTCTATGATCTCATCAATAGTACAAATTTATTAATTTTAAACGACGGTACTATGACCTACAGACCAGCTTCTTTAAGCTTCTCACCAAGTGCAATAGACCTGACATTTTGTACCCCAGACATATTCAATGGAATAGTATGGAATGTTTTAGATCATAGCTTAGGAGGATCTGCACATATGATTTTGGAAATAGAAATTCCTCAAATTGCTTCTAAAAACCATAGAAAAATAATAAACTATAAAAACTTAAATAAAGCCATTGCAACTATCACGCCAGATGACTTCCAGAATCTGGAAGCATTAGAGTCATTAGTCACAACATCGGTTAAACAAAATAGCCACACGAGTTCTCTGGTTCCTAAATATTATTGGAACTCTGAACTGGATGAGCTTTATAAGAAGAAGCAGTTGTGTAGAAAAACATATAATGCTTGTGCAAACGAAACAAACCTCTTGGCGATGTTGAAGGCTAATGCAATATTCCTCCGAACAAAAAAGCTACTTGTAAGAGAAAAGTTGTGTGAGATAACCAAAAATATCGATCCTAGAAATTCGAGAGCAAATTGGAAGCTCATAAAAAATTTGAAATACCATCATAACGCTATCTCTAAAAATAGCGAAATCTTGATTTCTAAAGAAAAGACTTTGGAATTCCTTAATCATAATTTCGGCCCTACACAAATAAGCCCTGTACCAGCTGAACCTGCCATATACATACTAGAGAAAAGACAACTACTTACATTGGAGCTATTCAATAAAATTATACACAAGAAAAAAGCTCGTTCAGCTCCAGGAACAGACAAAATTACTTACGAGTTGCTACGTAATTTGGATTGGAAAGTTAAAGAAAAAGTCATCGAAGAACTAAACGTACATTTCAACAATGGTACCTTGCCAGATCATTTGAAGAAGATTAAAGTAGTTCCTATACTCAAACCAGGAAAAGACCCCAGGTTGCCAGAGTCTTATAGACCAATATCGTGCCTGTCGACTGTGACTAAGACAGCAAATACAGCTGTATTGTACTTGATACAAAAATATGCCGAAGAAAACAAACTACTTCCTAATCTTTCATTCGGCTTTAGATCTGGCAAATCTACAGAAGATTGCTTAGCATTCGTTACTAACCACATCATGGACGGAAAAAGAAAAGGAATGATAAACATAGCAATATTTTTCGACTTTAGTAATGCATTCAATGCTATTGAGGTTGATAAATTGGAAACAATACTCACTGATATGGGTTTTCCCACAGATGTGAAAAATTGGATAAAAAATTTTCTATGCAATCGACAACTAATTGTTACAACAGATCTGGGTTCAGTCACGTCAACAGTGTCTGTGGGATTACCACAAGGTGACGTCATGTCGCCGACACTGTTCAACCTGTATACAGCTAAGCTACATGATACCGATACCGAAGAAGATACTGTCACCGTACAATTTGCCGATGACTTCGTTAAGATTGTCAGAGGCAAATCTTTGACAGAAGCAAGAAGTAAAGCACAACTTGCTATAGACAGATTTACTGAGCACAGCTCTGAACTAAACCTCCAACTTAACGCAAGTAAGACTAAGGCGATTGTCTTCACAGCAAAACATACTGACTTGGCGCTTACTGTTAGGGGATCTCCAATAGAAAGCGTCCGCCACTATAAATATTTGGGAGTCTACGTAGACCAAAATCTCAGATTTGGTTGCCATGTTAGAGAACTGAAAAAGAAAATTAAAGACCGGCAAAACATGTTGAAGATAATAGGGAGCATAAAAAAGGGGGCCAACCCCAAAGTTATGATACTTTTCCATAAAGCATTATACGGGAGCTACCTAGCATATGGCAGTGCCATCTACGGTGATACACCGAAAACCTACAAGGAAATGTTGGCTGTATCAAGCCGGCAATGCCAGCGGATAGCCACAGGATGCACAAGAACCACTCCTATTAACACCCTAGCAGCGCTGTCAAATGAAGAACCACTTTCTTTGAAACGCCATTATTACGCCATGAAAAAAATAACGCAACACTTCAAAAAGAATGACGAAATTGCTGAACAACTAAGAAGACTTCAACCTATGCCAAATTTCCAGAAATCCAAGTGTTTCACATTTATGGAAAAGGTGTATTTGGAAAATTCGGAAACGGTTCAAAACGTATACGAAAACTACGAAATGGAAGAAATACCAAAAATAGATGTACGCCCACAAATAGAGAAAATACCAATAAACAAAAAGAAAATGTCCACATCTACAATGCTACAAATCGCCAAGGAACATATTAATACGGAATACTTATTTTGGAGACAAATCTATACCGATGCCTCTAAGTCAACGGAAGGCTGTGGTATCGGAGTATATGAATCAAATTCAGAAACAGAGATTAGTTTACGCCTTGAACACCCGACAAGTATTATGACAGCAGAATTAATTGCTATCCAGATAGCTTTGAGAGAAATCCCAAGCTTAGAAACAGATCAATTTTATAGAAATGTTATACTCACCGACTCTCAAGCTGCTTGTCAATTACTATTATCGTGCCAGTTTGATAAAAGCTGGGATCATTTGACCGGTGAAATTTGTACAAATTTGTATAAAACAAATACGGTACTCCAGTGGATTCCAGGGCATGTTGGCCTCAACGGAAATGAGCATGCCGATCGCCTAGCTAAAACAGGAGTTCAAACAAATGCTATCGTAGTCAACAAATTACTTTGGGTTGACGCAATCAGGAATTATAAACAGGAACTATCATCTGCTACAAACCAATGGTATCGGGACATTGCCCTGCGAGACGGCAAAGGACTGAAATTTTTCGAAATGTTCTCAAACTTTCCCATCAAACCTTGGTTTTGGACCGCTGATTTGGATGGAGAAGAAATCCGCACGCTGAACCGTGTTTTGGCTGGCCATGACTACTCAGAATACTGGCTGGCTAAAATGAAATTAGTAGTTAATGAAGATTGCGAAATGTGCCAAGAAAAGAACACTACCGAACACTGCCTGCTCAAATGTATGAAGTACAACCACGTCCGAAACCATTTCCACTGGGAAAACTACAATAAATTAACCGAAATCGCCAAAAATGATAAAGAACTTTGTTGCGTGGAAAAACTAAAGCAAATTTTAAAATTCATAAAAATGGCAAATTTGCGTATGTGACAATCAATCGTCACAAAAACGCAACCGAAAGGCGTCAAATGACAAAAAATAATAGAGAATTCGTTTTCAAGTGGTGGTGCACCGGTGCACTACCGGTAGTGCACTTTTTATCGTTTTCATGCTCGTTTTCACGATAAGTAGTGCACTGGTAGTGCACCATAAAGTGGACGGTGGAACACTCTGAAAATATTTGGTGTTGCTTGCGCTCTCACCAATACTATCATGAATTTTGAAAACACGTGCTTCCCGATGTAAACAAATATCAGCTGGTTGGTTTATTTCTATACCGCAAAAATTGCGTTCGAGCTGTTTTTTTCTCTTTTTATCCCGAAGAACGGAAACTTGTTCCGGATTCAATACCAGTGTCGTTTCCAACAGAGGCGGAGAAGTTCACCTGGATGGCACGTTCCAAAGCAAACAACGCTCCCAAGAAAAAATGTGTCCAGAAGGCTTGCTGCAATCGGTTCCAGGCGATGCCGAAAAAGAGCAGCAAATCAGAGTGCAAAAAGGCCAACCCAAAGATCTGGTGGAATCGCCCAAACCGAAAAGTATTCTTGTTCGGGAGGGTCCTATAAGTTGGTCTTCACAGCAAGAAGCGTTCAGCTGCATCGAAGCTACTCTGCTACCAGCAAGCTTCGAGCTGTGCCTTAGGGTGACGATGCTCGGTTGCGCCAAGTCCCGGATTCCCACCCGTTGCCCTTCAAAAACGGTAGTTCGATACTACACCCGCATTGGGAGCTTGAATTTCGTTCGTTTCGGTCTGTTAGCAAAATTTTCTTCCCCGACTTCCGCGATCCGAGTTCCAAGAATTTTTTTTTTGTAATCTTAAATGGAAATAGGTACTCGAACGAAGGATTTGCGAGAAATAAACGTTCAAAATACCGGAACCTTCAAGGTAACTGCAGTCTAGCAGCAGCAAACACAGACCACCCAGAATTAGCCGGTATTGCAGTTATCATCAGAGCCAGAGGCGAATCTACCAAGCAAAATAAATCTGAAATCTTCACAATTCAACATAATACATAAATTCATGCTAAAATTTTCATATTGTTTAAAAGACAATGATCAACTAAAGTAAATTTAATTTCAATTTTCGAAGTAAAACGAAAACAAAATACCAGCTGTAATGGATTTTTGACAGCTTGATGTTTTTTGTTGACACTGCCGATTTCACGCACACCTACAAAGGAGAGTGCAAAACTCGATTCATGCTCGTTTTCAGCGTGGATGGTGCAAAACTTTCGGGTGGTGAAAACGAATACGGTATAAGATCGAACTGGCGATATGAGGCACAGTCCCTCAGGCCAATCTGTCAAAACACAACAACAACAAGGTTCAGAAGTGACCGATTTCCGATGATGATATCAAATCTGTCAGGAATCTGCTATCATTTACGTTGCTAGCGGAAAGCTTTTTCCTATAATTCGTGACAAAACTGCAATTCAGTCGGATGTAATGTGAAAATATCAAGTTAATATTCTTGACTATCGTCTGGAGGTTCAGCTCAGGAGGGTAGAAACCCCGAAGCACCGGTAAATATTGTGAATTCGTGATTTGCACCAGGCTGTGACCGTGAAGCAGAAAAAATATGGATATGAAAATGATAAGTACCATTTATCGACGGAACAACATTGCCAGAATAGCGACCTTCAGCAGCAAAAACAATGTGATGGTGGTGGCCACCGTGCTTCTCGTTTGTTTAATGGTTCTGACAGAGGCCGACAAAGGAGAAGCAGTTTCCGATAAAGGGGTGACAGCTTCCGACTCATTATTAAGCAGCAGTGGTCACTCTCGAAAAGAACATTTTTTTAGTAAAATGAACGACAACTCCGGTCAACCACAACCGTCGATGGAACCTTCCCAGGAGCTGAAATCGTGTTCCCGGATGTTGCCAAGAATTTTCGACGGCTACGCTCCATTGGGTAAGCGAAAAAGGGCAGTCACATATGTACGTGTGTCTCTGCTCACTATGCAACAAGCAAATTCATGTAGGAAAAATCAGCAGGGGGTTTATTACATTAATGTTGTATCGATCGATCGGCTTCATTGATAAAACCTTGTCGCAAAATTTGATGCTAGCTTTGAAGAGTAGTTTCTGGGGCTAATAAGGCGATTTCGCTTTTTATTCAGTTAAATTATTGTGGCCCATTGTTTCCATTGATTCCTTTTAAATGTTTGCTTCTCTGATTTCGCATGTTTTATCAATTCCAATTATTTTAAAAAAAGCTGTTTTAAAATAATAGTTGATTTTCTTCATGTTACTTTCCAGTCCCTTGATATACTAAGCCAAATGCTCATTGAAGATGCAAAAGAATATTAAAACTTTTTTTTATTTTTTATAGGCGAGCGAAATGCGGGGAACTATACGGAAAACCCGGAAGCCACATCGCTGCGACCCTGTGTGCAGTTGTGCTGTGCCAAAAAAGACGACTGCAATACGGCGTTTATGTTCAATCGGACTTGCTACCACGTGAAATGTGTCAGTAACGAACTGTGTAGGCCAACAAAAAAGAGAAATCTGTCCACGACGCTCCAAATGGTGCTAGTCAATCCGGTAGGGGGTTATGAGACAGAAACAAGCTGGTCCGAAGTTCTTCAAATTCCCTACTCTCAGGAAAATGCACCTCTTAGATGGTCCGATATGGAAGAAGTAGACGAAGACGTTCTCATTAAGAAAATAGAAAATATGTTTATGCAGAACAGAGAGTATATAAGCGACAATTATAACTCGCCATATGAACTTGGAAAATATCCGGCAAGTTATTTAAATGATCAATATGGAGATTTAATGATGGACGAAACGAGGGCTTACCCTCAGCCGGAGAAGGCTTTCTCGGCGCTTACCTGCAACGTTAATGACCCTCATTCGTGTCCAAAGAATGAATTGTGCGTCAGGGTAACAACTTCTTCCACAGGCTTGTGTGCTTGCGTGAAAAGTTACGAACGCAATGGAAACGGCGAGTGTATGAAAGAAAAACAGCTATACGCTGTTCCTCAAACCCTTACTGCCCAGAAATTGATTATGGACAACATTCATAGCAAATCAGGTGAAACTGACGAAGCTAATCAAGAGCCAACAAATGTGAAAAAGTTGACCGTCTCTGTTTTATCTAAAGACGTACGATTACCGAACAATGAAGCAATCCTAACTGCGTACGTTGTCCCAGATGAAGATTCTAGCGGCGATAAGTATACCTACTCGTGGTCTCTGATTTCACAACCCTCAAAAGGCGACAGTAATGCAACGATCGCCGACCAAACTAAGCAACAAGCCAAGTTATCGAAACTCACCGAAGGTTTGTACCGATTCAAAGTTACGGTCACTGGGCGAAACGGTTGGTACGGAGAAGCCTATCCCAACATAACTGTCCTACCAGAGCAAAAAATCAACAAACCACCTGAGGTTATCATCACCCCGACTGAACAAACCGTCAAACTACCAAACCAAAAAGCCATCCTTGATGCTAGTGCCTCCAAAGACGATGACAAAATAGCATCATACCAGTGGGAACTAGTCGAAGGACCTCTCGGTTACCAACCAGAGCTCCCAGAAGTCCCAACTCTCGAACTTAAAGATCTAACAATGCCCGGGAAGTACACATTCAAACTTACTGTAATAGATTCAGAAAAGCTTTCCAACAGCACCACAGCCACCATCGAAGTACTTAAAGAAATCGATTACCCTCCGGAAGCTAACGCTGGTCAAAATGTCATCGTGTATCTCCCCAACAACAACGTCACCTTGAATGGATCGCTCAGTAAAGATGATCACGGAATAGTGGCTTGGGAGTGGACCAAAGCCAGCTCGGATCAGTCGAAAGCCGTTGACATGCAGAACACTCGTACCCCGTACCTGCAGCTTTCAAACCTGGAGGAAGGAGTGTATGCGTTCGAGCTTAAGGTTACAGACAGTAAAAACCAGAGCAGCACATCGATTGTGCACGTGTTTGTTAAAATGCCGACCAATATGCCTCCGGTGGCTCGAGCGGGTGCAAACTACACAATCAATTTGCCACAGAACTGGGCCACCCTCAACGGAAGCCAATCGAGTGACGATACCAAACTGACGAGTTGGAAATGGAGGCAGCTGAGTGGACCCAACACTGCCACAATACTGGGTGCTAATAGCTCGGTAAGTCTTAATTTTTGCCATTGGCATATTCTTTCAAAAGATATTCGTTTGCCAGCTACTTTTTTCGATAAATCGTGTTCAACCTAAAATTGCACAACCTTCATGAACACATTAATTTTTATTTATTTATGTATTTACAACATAACAAATACATTACATACATAAGATTTGTTTAAGAATTCCAATGGCATTTCCGTTTAAGGAGTTGTATGATGAATAAATAGCAAACTGCGTATGCATTTTTTGGAAACTAAACTAACTGACGAGTGATACTAAATAAAATCAAATTGATTGATTCAACGTTACAAAAAAGTAACAAGAATAACAAAGAAAACTAATCATGATTATTTTACATTTGCTACTTAATTTTATCGGCCTCATCGGTGAAAAGTGATGTCCTTTTTAGTAAGAACATCTTTTTTTTTGTGATGGTCCCACAGGCCCAACTGGGTCCTTCCTCCACCCCATACGCTTCTTTAGAAGTGGGAGGGACAGTTTATCCTATGGATAATTTTGTTTGCATTATTTTATCTAATTCTGTACGACTTATTTGTCTAACTCCCGCGTATGTCCATCACCGTACAATTTTATATCTGGTATTTCGTCAGATCTTCATCACTAGCATATGATCCTTTTTAGGACTAGTCATTATTTCAAATTGTCTGTATAACGTGTTGTAGTGCCAGTTTCTTGAAAGTGAACTGTCTTTGATATTCTGCGGCAGGCTGTTAAACATTTTTAGCCCGTTATAGAAAACTGATCGTTTTGTCATTTCCTTTCTCGTATTCGGTAATCTGAAATCATGGGCTCTTCTCGTATTGTAGCTATGTACATCGTTGCCGTACTGCAGACCGTCCATTAAATAAGCCGGTAACATTCCGTTCTTCATTTTGTATATAAAAATCAAACTGTTATACGCAATTCTCTGTTTCACTGACAACCATTGAAGTACGTCGAGCATCAATTTACTTGGTGTGTATCGATTGCATCGTATCACTACTCGCATGATCCTATTTTGAATTCTTTGTAGGCGCTTTGTTTGTGTATCAGATGCATGAAGTAAAATTGTAGCGCAATAGTCGAAGTGTGGCATAATAACAGATTTGAGATTATGAAATTTTATAGAACGGATAGAAAGTGAGAAGAAATGAAATATGGTGAAAATAAGCGAATAGAATTTATTAGAAGCGCTATCATCACATACCATAATTTTTTTCGAGCACGGGTCAACTATTATGTTCATAACAGATAATTCTGTAAAAATGTTTTTTTTTTTATTGAATTAAAGCGAAAAAATATTGTATGACTTTAAAAGTGTTGATGATACTTCTGGATAGTGAAATTGTTTGATAGTTTTTTTAAAATAAGTATAATTATTAAAAGGCCTATATTTATGCTGTAAAACAATAATTATTGAAAGAGGGAGGGAGATTGGAAGTTTTCCACAAACTCTGGGAATTAGGTTCGTGGAACTTGCAAACCTCATTCATCATGAGTTGCACAGGAAGGAAGATGGACAATTTTGTCATCGGATGTACACGGATGAACACTATATGGCTCGAAAGATATTGACGAGACAAGAGAAAGTTACTATGGGTTCAAGAAAATCTACCGTGGAAGAAAATAGTTATGGATTGATGTTGTATTTTTTCCAAGAAAATAGTGGCAAAAACGCTAGTTGAAAATCAACGACAACGGAAGGGACAGCGAATTCTCCAGGAAAAAACGCCGCCTGGAGGAGGAGGAGCTCTAGCAGCTGCATCGTTCGCAGGAAACACGAAAGTTCTTCAGAAGCTCAACACATCCCGCAAAGGCTTCGTGTCGCAAGCCGAAATGTGCCGGGCTAAGGATGGAGGCATCCTAACGGACAATCTTGAGGTGATCAAAAGTTGGAAGCAGCACTTCGATGAACACTTGAACGGCGATATACAGGAGACCATGGCAGCGGGTAACATCACCAGCGCAGCAAACGACGTAAAAGGTCGCAGCTGTACTCATCAAAATGAACCCGGACTAGTTGGCCGTTTGCCTACACCGGTTGATGATCTGGATCTGGGACACAAGAACAGCTACCGAAGAAGTGGAAGAAGGGGGCTATATGCCCCATCTACAAAAAGGACCACAAATTGGACTGTGAGAACTACAAAACGATCACTGTCCTAAATGCCGCCTACAAAGTGCTGTCCCGAATCCTACTCCACGCCTAACGCCACAAGCAAACAGATTCATGGGAAGTCAGCAGGCCGGCTTCATGGAGGGAAGGTCTATAACGTAGATTACGGCAAATCCTCTAAAAATGCCGTGAACACCAAATTCTTACGAACCATCTATTCATCGACTTCAAAGCCGCCTACGACAAGATCGACCGAAATTCATAGGCGAAAACAGCTTCTCCGGGAAGCTGACTAAACTGATCAAGGCAACGATGGAAGCAACGCAGTGCTGTTTGCGGATTTCGGGAGAATTGTCGAATTCATTCGAAACGCACATGAGGTTTCGACAAGGCGATGGACTATTCATGATGTTCAACGTGGCGCTAGAAGGTGTTATTGCGGCGCGATTTTCAACAGATCCAGTAATCTTATCTGCTTTACCGGCGACATTGATATAGTCGACAGATCATCTACCGCGTTGGAGGAGATCTACCGCAAACTGAAACGCGAAGCAGGAAAGATTGGGTTAATGATTGATGCCTCCAAGACGAAGTATATGCTGGCCTGCGAATCCGAGACCGACCGAGCCCAGTAATAATAAAGTCACGATCAGCAGCGACAAGCTGGAAAAAGTCGAAGACTTTGTCTACCTCGGCTCACGGGTGACCGCAGACAATGACATCAGCCATGCGATTCGAGAAGACTGAATCCTCGCACGAAGTGTAAACTGTACATGACGCTTATTAGACCGGTTGTCCTCTGCGAGCACAAGACGTTAATATTACTCGAGAAGGACCTGCGCACACTCGGATTATTTGAGCGACGAGTGTTAAGAACCATCTTTGGCGGCGTACAGGAGAACTGACTGTGGAGGCGAAGGATGAACCATGAACTTGCGCGACTCTACGGCGAATCCAATATCCAGAAGGTGGCGGAGGCTGGTCGGATACGCTGGGCAAGATATGTTTTGAGAATGCCGGACGAATGTCCTGCAAAACAGGGCACAACGAGTGAGGTGGTTAGACCAAGCGGAGCATGATCTGGCGAATGTGGGATGTTCGAGAAATTGGAGAACGGTTGCCATGGACCGATTAAATTGTAGAAATAATGTTCATAAAATTGTGCCGCGAGACGCTTTATTCTATTTCTATTTGTATTTATTTAAAGAGGATCGCCTATTATCGCCTTTTGCTTTGGATTTCTCTGATTTAACGAACCACAAGCAGTCTTATTTTATCCATTGGCTCCTAAACCTATTTTGATTATGACAAACATAGCCAATCCTTCTGAAATATCAATACATGCAGTTTCGATATTATAATAACTACTGTTATTTTTTACCAGTTTTTTTTTTTATTCTTTAAAAAAAGCAAACTAAAATTTGTTTTACAAGATACTTTTTTATTTAAAAAAAACTAATTGTTTTTCACCTCTTTCATTTGTTATAGCGTGAAGAAAATTGTAGCTTGTGCAAGCATAAAAGGTCTCCTCAAAAAGCTTTGCATACATTCCCCAAAACAACTCGTTTATCAAACTCCACATTATATTTGGATGAAAAAGATTCAACGGTAACAAAAAGTAATCTTTCGACGATGAAAACGGGAAAATCTTCGAAAATGCGTGTAACTTCTAAGCAAACAACCTCAAAACATACGGCGATAGTTCCGATTTGTAAACCTTCGGGTCCTCTCTTTGCTCAAATCCCAAGGCTTCAAGTCCCTATAACGGCAAACGGCATCTACCAGTTGAGATTCAAAATCGTAAACCCGAAAAATAATTTTCATGTCCCGCATCTGGATCTGTACGTAAATGTCAAAGCTGAAAACAAAACAACTAAGAATTCCGGAAGTCAACTGAATATTACTGAGTAAATTGATTCAAATAATCTATACCAAGCATGAAAATTATATACCTTTTAACTGAAATATCCTTAAAATCCATGGTTCGATAATTACATAGGAGGCCCTCAGAACCAAAGGGGGATAAGTGCCAACATCATCGATATTGAGTTAAGTTTACCATTTGAATCTTTTTGCCTTAATCTACATCTGATGCAAAACTTAGGTTTTTTTAAATATTTTTTAACACTTTCGATTAAATTAAAACTGCTCGAATTGAAAAAAAGTATGAAAAATGTATCATTTCAACTATAAAGCGCGTTTTCTCGAAACTATCATTTGGGCATTTATCACCCTCTGATTCGGAGAACCTCATATAACAAAATTCGCTAGAATATTCTATGCCAGAGTTAGAAAACGTTGAGTGGTGTGCTCAAATTACCGGTGGCCTCCAACTGCTCCTTGTATCGATTTCCTTCATATGAAAAGCTAGCACTTTCTCATCAGAGCGATCTTCATTTCGAGAGACATACGAAAGGGTTGGTTGTCCAAAATTTTAATCCCCTCCCCAATGCAGTCTCTCTGAATGTTACCGTTATCCAGCGTTGCCAGATTGAAAATCGATCAAATCGTAGATTGAACAAAAACGAAAAATATACCCTAATTTTGGTAAAATTAAACTATAGACCATTTTTTGGCCATAGCATCCATTTCCGTTTTGCGTAGAAAATCGCTATAATTTTCAATAATCCGTAAAAATCCGTAGAAAATCCTGAAAATTTGCAGATTTCGGACAACGATCCTTAGATCCGTAGAGGAGGTCTAAAGATTTACGGAGAAATCCGTAGATCTGGCAACGCTGTCGGTATCAAATCTATCGCCTCGACTTTTGCAACACTGAAATAATTATCAATCGTTGAAAGCCGTTTGGACTCATTTTTAATCCAACAGGAAGTTGCATAAAATGCAAATGTCGATGCTTGTATCGCTGGTCTCCAAATAAAATATAGGGTCGAAACATACAGTTTTTTTTGGATACAACAAGTTATCAAGAAAAACCAATTGAAGGCACGTGTTTGAATATATCGACATTTGAGCTAAGTTACATTCCCAAGACATCTAGTTAGATGTTGAAGATCTAGTAATGGATAATTTTTATCACCATTTTCCCACAGATCGCCAACGCAACTGCACTCACGATTGGGGATTACCTGTTCGAGCTAACGGTAACGGACGAAGGAAACAACAATGCGACCGATCGGGTAAAAATTACCGTAGTCCAAGAACGAAATACACCGCCGGTGGCCAACGCTGGCGGCGACCAGAGCGTCACTCTACCAACCAATGCCATCATTTTGAATGGAACTCGATCGTCCGATGATTTAGGCATCACAAGCTACCGGTGGACTCGAGAATCAGGCAGTCTAGCAATGGGAACCATCATCGATGGAAGTGACACCAAACCTGTTCTGATGGTACGTATTCCTTCTCTTAAATAACAATCAGTTCCTTCAAGCTATGTGTTTTTTCCATAGGTTACAAACATCGTTCCCGGTCGATATGTATTCAAACTAACGGTCAGCGATGGGCAGGGGCTTTCTGGAACCGATACGGTTAGTATTATTGTGCATCCAGATCCACTAGTGATGAGCTTAGTCGAGCTTACCCTGACGATGGAAGCGACCGTTCTAACTCAGTCGGAGCTGGATTCGCTGCAACAAAAGCTGATCCTGCTTATCGGTGATAACACTGCCCGGCTTCATATTCGGGAGCTGAAGATTGAACACAAAACCGGGCAGGTCCTGATTGTGTTCTACGTGGAAAAAGTTGGGGTGAGAAAAATGGTTCTGATTCAAAAGTATTTCTTACAAAAATTGTCAACATGTTTCAGGGCAAAGACAAACCGGAGATCATTCCGGCATTGGAGGTCGAAAAGATTCTTAAAGAAAAGTTTTGGCGAGATTATACGATTCTGGGGACTTCGGTGTCTGGAATACGAACAGCTATCTGCCAAAACACGTGCTCCGGACATGGTGTCTGTAACGCCGAAACACGTGACTGCATGTGTCAAAGCTTCTGGATGCCGGACATTTTCTTCTTCTGGGGGGTAGCAGAAGCCAATTGCGGTATGTTGAAAAAAATGGGAATTATGTTCAAAAACGTCTCTTAACCTTTTATCAAACCAATTCCGTAGATTGGTCCATCTTGTACGTGATAATCGGTGTGTTCATCGTGTTCCTGATACTGTCCGGTATCTGTTGGGGCATTACCTGCCTATGTCGACGGTCTTCGAGCAACAAGCCGCGCTCCAGGAGCAAAACTCAAAAGTACTCCCTGATCGGGAGCCATGAGGCGGAGATGCCTTCCTGTAAGTATTGTTCAAATGCTTCCTATTTCACGGGTAATGGTAATAAATATCGAGCCTTATGATGTGTGGTCGGAGGGGATTTGAGATTATTCTAGCTTGATCATTCAGCCAGTAGAAAAAAGGGTCCGCCGATTGAACATGATCGATTGCGTGTTCAAAATAGTTATGGGCATATAGTTGTGCCACTGGCCCTTCCCGCCCTTGGACTGCGTGCGGCCAAAACAGCAGGCGGTCCAGCAGTAGAAAGAAGAAGAGATTGTATCACAGATCCCGGTAAACCATTTCGCGGTATTCGTTTTGGCGGTATGACATTTCGCGTATGAACCTGTTTGGCGGTTTACCATTTGGCGGTTTCTCATTTGGCATATGGTCCTTTTGGCGGTTTGCCTTTCAGCGGTTTGTAACATTGCGCGGTCTCCCAATTTGCGAATAAGACTATTTGGCGGTATGGATAGTTGGCAACTGAGTCACTTCGCGGTCTGTTTCAAATGTTCAAAAGTTCGGCCAAGATACATGGATCATAATTACGAGGATGTCCTTACGAGGATCGTCCCTAGCTTTGGGTAAACCTAGAAACAGGGGCTTCCTAGGTTTTCAGTAGACCTAGAAAAAACGGAGCCGTCTCAGAAACGTAGATCAAAACCAAGAGGCCACCTCCTCACGCTGCGCGTTCGAACTAGGATGAAGTATGGTCCTTACGCTTCGCGTTGCGGACCGGGCTAAGGGATTGTCCCTAGCTTTGGGTTAACCTAGAAACACGGGGCCTTCCTAGGTTTTCAGTAGACCTAGAAAAAACGGGGCCGTCTCAGAAACGTAGATCGAAACCAAGAGGCCGCCTCCTCACGCTGCGCGTGTTCGAACTATAATGATGTATGTACGCTTTACGTCTTGAAACCAGAAAAAAGACATTTGCTCAGTATATTTCTGAGCAAATATCTTTCCGCGAAATGTTGCATATCGCCAAAAAGACCAACCGTGGAAAGACTCATACCGCAAAATATAACACCGCCAAACAAGACCATTTGCCAAATGGTAAACCGCCAAATCGACCAAACAGCCAAATGGTAAACCGCCAAACACTATACCGCTGAAGTGAAAACCGCGGACAGAGGTATAACCGAAGAAGAAGAAAATAGTTATGACTCCTGGTGGTAGCGTTGATTGGATGAATGTAGCTTGTTTGTTTATGCATTCGACCATTTGGTCACGGGCTCGCAAGGCCCGTAGCTAGTGGGGCCGTCGAGAAGTTGCTGTTTTGGGTCCCGAACACCACCAGGACGTTGGCATGTTTCTCTTTTTTTTCTTCTAATCTTTGCGGTTTGCACTCTTATTTGTGTAAAATATTTTGTAATTGTAATTGTGATTTTTATTTACGAAAACCTTGAAGTTTCAATAAGAACTTAGTTAACTTAGCTCAAGGAAGATACTTAAATGGAATACATGTGTCTAATGTCCTAAATGAAATCATGGTGTACGCCGCCTTGTTTCACAACAACGTAGATTCGGATGGCCAATCCGAAGAAGATTTGTGTGAAAGTAAGATGTGTGAGAGGAAAGTGGGCTGGAACAGTGTGGAATTTAGGAAATTCGAAGTGATAGAGGACTTCACGATATCAGTAGCAGCGTCAAAAAAGACTGATGAGTCGTCACAATCCGCAGCGGGTTTAGCCAGTTGTAGTAGGTGCTCCGAGTTGTCGATGCGTGTGTAACGGCGTTAATTACCATTTCGAGCAAAAACAGAGTTGATGACCTTTTGTTGTTACATTCGAAGGGCGAGGTTGCGAATTCGAAAATTATAGTGTATAGACGGTGTCCACGATGAAATTGCCACACACAAAATTAATTCGCAAAATTCGAGTTTTCGTCCGATTGCCATAACATTTTCAGGGATTGACAAACAAATATTAAACTTCAATTTACCATTTTACTCGTAATTTAATGAATCAACCGTTTTTTTTGCATGTAAAGGTGCTGCTTCATAATCGCCCAGTGATTCTCGATGGGGCGGAGCTCCGGAGTGTTGGGAGGGTTGGCCATTTTCGGCACGAAATTCCCTTTTTATCAGCATACCACTTCAGCACGTCCTTGAGGTAGTAGCATGACGCCAGAATCCGTCCAGAAAATTGTTGGGACGTTGTGGGTCTTCAGGAGAGGCAGCACTTGTTTTGGCGGACTTGTTCTGCTTCTCGTGACGATTAGGGGCCTTTTGTACCATGAACGTTCGAGGCCCAGCCATAGTTTTGGCCTTCTGGACTTTCGGCTTAGCTGCAGCTGCTTAGCCATATCCCGAACGGAGGCCCCAACTACGTGGTTGTGATTTTTGATGTTGTACGGAATACTTTTTCCTTCCGATCGGTGGTCAATCGTTTCTCGAATCGCTTAATCACACCGTGGAATTCGCGATTCCCGAGTGATCAGAATCACAGGACTTTAAAACTTTCAGGATGTAAACAATGCACTATGAACTAAATCCACCCAAATTTTCATTAAATTCTACAAAACGATTAACAAGTTAGAGCAATTTCATCATAAACACCTTTTATGTTGGTAGCACCTCGTTCAGGGTGAAGCGATATTCCAAGGGAACATCATTCCTCAAATTGTATAGCTTAAGCTCGTTGATTTCCTCAAAATATCGCTTCATAATGGTGTCCTCCAGGCTGCTGTTATTGAGGCTGACGATTATCATGGGTGTAATATTCCGGCAGGTCAGTCCATTTGGATGGCTTCGAGGGTAAACGGAAGCACTCAATAACTTTTAAAAGACATACACCGTCTTAGCCGATTGAGGCTTTTCAGATTGAATAAATGACATGGACAACTTAAGATTAACATTAAACATTCAGTGCCGAGATGGGAATCGAACCCATGTAATCAGTGGACCAGCGATTACCGTCTTAGCACGCTAACCCCTCGACCACCGAGACGTAACTTGAGACGGATCTTCGGGAATGTTCAACAGCTCGTTCGAGAATTTTAAGCATTATAGCCTTGATGTTTTCCCCTTGTTGGAAGGGTATGATAGCTATTTTGGCACTATAAACACTGCGAGAGTTCGCGTCAGCTTTTTTGGCTGCTGATTCAATTATTTCGAGCTTCGGCCCTAGATTTTCGAGTTGCTTGCACTGCACCTTTCGGCAGTCTTCAATTCTAACGATATCACGAATCAGGTTTTTTATTTGGCTGAGTTGCTTTCCGTATTTCACACCAAGGAAATCGAGCTCTTCTTTTAACTTAGCAACTTCAAAAGAGAGTTCTTCAAAACCGGATGAACTGATTGTGCTAGTTTTTTTTTTTTTTTTTTTTTGGAGAAGGCTGCCACGAACGCAGCAGTTTTCGCACGAGAACTGAAAGTTATCAAGCTCAGGAATAAGAGGTAGGGGAATCCTGACACATTCAGTGTAAAACCAACTCGAGCAGCAGTCACTGAAGAACCGGATGGACTATCCGGTACGTAGGAGAGAACAATCTCGGAGAAATGGACACACCAGGGAATTGCGATTAGCCGAAAGTAAAACGCGGGACTAACAGATAATAGGAAAACGTGTTCTATTTGCTTGGCAGTTAACAAAGGAATGACAAACTATAGCTGGCAGTGTAGTCAAAAAAATTTATTTCTCTACGTTTAACGAGGGGTCGCTGAGATTCATCCCAACAGTCACACACAACCTATCCAGTTGATGTTAATCGATTTTTCTTTCCATTTGATTTTGCAATACTTTTGCTAGATGCCGGGTTTGTTCTCCCACAACTACTACAGATGTCAATGTAGATCATGGTGTTGGTGAAAGTATCCACACTATCTAACAGTTAGTTCATGAACACTTTAAAAAAAAACTTAACGAAGCGCAGGCGGTCAAGTCCAAAATTTTCACGTTTTTTACTGAACCGAAAATAACTAAAACCCGACTTCTGGCGAAAATGTTTGGGTAAAAAACACATCTGATCCAAATATCAATGGTAATCAAGCACTATTTCACCGGTAAAGATATTTAAACTCCAAGTTGGCTAATTTTCAGCGAAATTCGGGACCGCGAGAAAACAAGCGTCAGTCGGGTACGCTGTTCGTTGAGTTTCTCATCATGTATGGCGCCTCTTATGCAAACATTAACCGAAAAATTTAGAAGAAATGAGAGAAAAAAAGAAACAGTACAAAAATGTCGAACCGGATTGAATTGGCACAAATATGGTGTAACGTGTAACACCTTCTACGGGATTCCTATCCGATTTTCACTTGGATCACGACCACGATGGCGGCCGCAGAGTTCAACTTGTTTAACTCGTGACACGCAATGCAGTATCTCATGACTCGCCCTTAAGGTACAGCATCACATTCGTTTTTGTGCAATGACCAAGAGAACGGAGCTTGAGTTGATGGTTGGCCAATCTGTTCACAAACTTGCTCGGAGATGATTGTAGCGTCCAGCCACATCGGAGTTTTTGAGATGTAATTTGATGCATTCGCGTTTTTTAGAGAGGTTGACTCGAGCTTTGCTTTGTCTACTGCCTTGAACGACTTCTGTCCAAGGGGGGAGCAATATGTTTGTGTTCTGGTAAGGACACTGTTGACCAA
The DNA here is from genome assembly GCF_029784155.1 of Uranotaenia lowii. Lineage (NCBI taxonomy): Eukaryota > Metazoa > Arthropoda > Insecta > Diptera > Culicidae > Uranotaenia > Uranotaenia lowii. The sequence goes on along the minus strand of NC_073692.1, from coordinate 190,547,034 downwards.
TTGAATATTTTAGAGATCTCTTGATAGGTATAACTTAGGCTTTGGATGATGAGCGATAGCGTTGTCCCGTGTTTTTGTCTCAACCATTCTAAACCATTTCCGTTTCTTGTTTGAGTTCTCCTCCATTAGGTTTTCCAGAGTCGAGAGCCGCTATCCCAATAGTTTCTACTGTATAAAAATGCTAAGAGTCCATCAGTTAAATCATACAATTTTAATAACCAATCGCCCTACAGACAGCCGAACGACCCTCTCGGATTCGGAAACCGATTCGGACGTTCTGTTCGAGAGTCGCTCCAAACCGAACGGTTTCCCGGCAGGACGTCCCGGAAGTGGCGCTAGTGGTAGCGTCGCCGGATTAGTCAACGGAGATGTCAACCGGAACGGACATACCAAGTATAATACTACCCGGCTGGGAAGACGAATCAAAGCCTAAATCAACTACCGAGTAAGTGGTTCGATGTAAGTTGCGTTTTTTGTAAGGAAAATGTGCAGAACAGAAAAAACTAAAAAAAAATTAAGGGTTTTTAAGACAACCTCATTTAACAGACGACACACTGCAGTCATGTTAAACATTACCTTTAATAGGAAATAATCACAAGAATGCTTCATACAAGCTTGCTGTATTGTGTTGGGAAAGTTTCTATACTGTTTCGTTTTGTGTTACTATTGCGGTATTTCAGCACGAGAATGTAAAAATTATTGTATTAGCAGTGAATCCTATCATCGAGGACGTAAAATGTGATCAAAAAGCCATCGAGTAGTTGTAGTCTGCCCTATTTCGCCCATTGATGAATGATGTTATCAAAAAAGCAAGTAAGTAAGGTGGTAGGATGTCAAGAAAATAATAACTTGAACGCGCACCTCAAACAGTTTAGCATTTTTCGTTTATTTCCCGTTAGTAAAACTATCATTAAACCTCATAAATCGAGGTTTTATAAAAATATTTTAAGTCTATAATTTTTATCAAACTGAACTGAAATAATAACAACTTTAGTTAGGATCAATAAGTTGATACATAACTTAAAAAAAGTTCTAGTCCGGAATAAGGTGATTTGTTTTTGTGGTACAGAAAAAAAACTACTTAGCATAGGATTTTTTTTCCTTAAAAAAAACTGAGATCAGTATTTCGCGAGGCAATTTAAGTACCTACTTATAAATAAATTTAATGTAGCCATTTGATTTAACTACGTACATGCGATATAATCGTTTTTGTGTCTCGGTTCCGGGTAGTAAGTAATAAATGTGCATTCCAACCTACACTTACCTATTTTGATGAAATTTCGTACTGCTCATTTTATGAAGCCTAGGAACAAATGAAAAGTTTCACTCCCAGTCAGCTTCAACTCAAACAAACCAGTGAAATATTCTGAATAGATTTTTTTTAGAAAATATTGCATTATTTCTGTTTGGTACCCAATATATAAGAATTTAAATTGACTGATTGGGCGTGAAATTTAGCAGAAAAAAATATTGACCGAGAGTAGCAGACCTTATAAGTTAAAAAAAAAGACAGCGTGAGAGCGTAAAGAAATCTATACCTACTAGAACTATTATACACACCCACACTTGCAAAGCTAACAAGCGATAATAAGGTATTTTTAAAACAGACAAATAAAACAATCTAAATATAGTATAATCAGAATGTCTTATCTTTTTTTTAAATCCGAAATATTTTCAATTATCTATATAAAAGTAATTGTACAAAATTCTCAGAGTGGTCGCATGATTACAAAACTGTCATCTTAGAAGATAAAATAAATATTAAACATCATATTCAGTGATAAAGGGTGCCCACGGTGAAATTGCCTCACACAAAATTGATTCGCAAAATTCGAGTTTTCATCCGATTGCCATCAAATTTTCAGGGATTTAAGAATGACTATTAAACTTCATTTTACCATTTTTATTTACTGTCCATACGCAAATGTCAGCACATTGGTTAACCCTGGCCATAAGATTCTGCACAACTTGTGAATCAACCGTTTTTTGCATGTAATCAGGTATCAGAATGGGGGTAGGCTTAATAGCGGCACGTTATCCAAACATACGGGAAAATTGTGCCTAAAAGTCAAGTACAAGGTTCCATGCCAAATTTGGGCCAGATTGGAACTTGGGAAGGGGTCGCTCAACAAGCCTGAAGTTTGTATGGGATTTTGAGACATTTTGTTCGGGAGAAATATGAAAAACAAGTTTTTCATCAATAACTGCTTCCTGTCGGAAAATTTCTTTCAAAAATGGTTTTTCTTAAAGCCTAAATTATGAAAAATATTTCATCCGAAGACTGCATTTCGATAAGAGTTAAGATAAAAAAGTTATTGGGCTTCAAAAATGGGCAAGCCTGCAGTGCATAACATTTCACAGTTTTTGAATTTCCCATACAAATTTGGGGCAGGCTAATGTAAACCCATACTTTCTTCAGCTCCTCGACTTCACTACCGTTTAAGAAAGTGCTGCGTCATAATCGCCCAGTTCCAGAAAGCCAAAACTAAGGCTGGGGTTCGAACGTTCAAGGTACAAAAGGCCCCTAATCGTGACGAAAAGCAGAACAAGTCCGCCAAACCAGAATTTTCTTCGCAAATTTGGACATCTTTTGAGTGTGCACATGCTCCGGAACGCTGAACTTATCCTTGGCCGTAAAAAACAGGTTGCCGGGGATCTGTGTGAAGTCGGCCTTCACATATATTTCGTCCTCCATGATGCAGCATTCAACTTTCGCCAGCATTTTGAGGTACAACTTCCTGGCGCGGGTTTTCGCGGACTTGTTCTGCTTCTCGTCGCGATAAGGGGCCTTTTGTACCTTGAAGGTTCGAAGCCCAGCCTTAGTTTTGTCCTTCCTGAACCGGGCGATTAGGAAGCAGCACCTTCTTAAACGACCTAAGGTAGTGAAGACAGTCGAGGAACTGAAGAAAGTACGGGTTTACATGCAAAAAACGGTTGATTCACAGGTTGTGAAGAATCTTATAGCCGGGGTTAAGGCCAATATGCTGGCATTTGCGTATGGACAGTAAATAAAAATGGTAAAATGAAGTTTAATAGTCATTCTTCAATCCCTGAAAATTTGAAGGCAATCGGATGAAAACTCGAATTTTGCGAATCAATTTTGTGTGTGGCAATTTCATCGTGGACATCCTTTATTCACATATTGTCACCACCTGCAATTCCATTTCGGAATTATTATTTTCCCTGTTATTAAAGAAATATTGAGAACAAACCACAAAAAATAATAAAAATAAATTTAAAAAATTTTAAACATATAAATCAAGCATGTCTACCTACATGTATTCATCGCAATTCTCGTCTCTTTTAAAGTTTAATTTAAGTAGAAAATGAAGCATTCTAATCCTTCAACGGGATAACACATAATTTAAAAATAGTTATGGTCGCAGAAGCTTAGCACTACCAGACTGCAGTTTGATAAAAGCATGGAAAAGAAAAAAACCTCCCAATACCGGCGATCGCAGTTATTTACCTATGTTTCCAATTTTTTTTATTCGAATCTAGTATCCCTTTGATACAAAATTTCATATAATTCACTACATAATCTCCCTTTAACACAGGCTTATATGAAACAGAATTGCAGATGGTAACTAAGAATAATGCAAGGAACGAGCTCACCAATTTCTTAGCATTAAGAGATGAACCAGCTGAAAGCTAAAAATCTCTATAATCAAGACATTTAAAAAAAAATTCTTAGCAGCAAAATCCGTATTAGCTAGAAAACACTCCCAGAAGGTATACACGATTTAAATGAGATCAGATGGAAATCTTACAGAGAAACTTTTTACCAAACATTTCAATAGACACGAATGCCATAATGCCATCGCACCGCGAATGCAGTCACATCACCACGGTGTGCCAAAATACGTTATTAAAAAGAAAAAATGACCACCAAAACGGCACTCGGCATTCGAAAGATATAGTATTCAGGCATCCATCCTGAAAATTTGGAAATGTTTCATCGGGCTTTTTTGAAATTAGAGCGATTTTAAAATTTTAAGTCGATTTGCATTAGATTTCCAATGGGGGTTTTCGACCTTATGTTCTATGACCATGGATTTTTCTGATTTCATATTTTATGACAATCACCCAGTTCAATGGCTTTATAGAAAATTTCATGCCCGACAACTTTGTCGAAGAATGGAAAAAGATTTGAGTTGATCCTGAAAAGTTATTGGCAATTTTCTAAAACTTTATTAGACTGATTGAAATTTTTCCATGTTTCTTAAGTTTTTTTTCAATTCAGCTTCACTAAAAAACGAATATCTTTTCAGGCGTAGTTTCAATCGTTTTTGGGTCTTCCACCATTTTTTCGTGCTTAAAATGTGCTTAAATTAAAAATCAACACAGATGACCACTGTTATAGTCCACTACAGCATTTAAGAGATGATCATAGTACAACTTCGATGTATCGGGGGTTTGATATCGTTTCTACGTTTCTGAAAAATCACTCTCCGAGGCTTGCTCTCCGAATACACCCAGCGATTTTCCGGTGTATTCGCAAAAATCCTTTACATGGAATCGTAGAATGTGGAATTTGGAAGAGTTTGTCAGTTTAAGATTCTCCCACACTATAGAAAACTCATCAAAGAGTGATGTGTACTCGGAAAAAAAAATCTATGTTTTTCTTAAAGCATACCTTGTAAATCTCCTGGAACAGCTTCAGTGCCTACGATATCGGTATTTTTACAGTTGTAAGAGTTTTTTTATTTATCTATTTTACTTATCTTTAAATGCTCTTGCACATCTGAGGAATCCATTGGATTATGGCAAGCTTTCCATGTGAAACCCAACGTTTGTTGTAGATGCCTCACTCCTGCCTTTGCAGTCCACAATTCTGCTAGCTCTGGATTCGTTACTGCAACTGCCTTAAACAAGGCATTCACGATTCTGAGAGTTAAGTGCAAAGGCTGTGGGGGAGCTGCAGTTAATATTAGCTGATCGTCAGATCCTTTGAAGAGTGGCTCGGGAACACAGCATGAAAATCTCTTAGCAGATTTACCGTTGGCTTCTTTCCATTGCTGTGCGATTTTCTTGATTGTCCCCACAGTCCTCAAGTTTCCGTTACGTGTCATCAAATATTGCTCACTGACATCGCAATATGAGCACGGATGTGCTGACGAATGAGCCTTTTGCTCGTTATAATATTCATGACTTTTGAATCTCCTGCAACTGTAGCGCGTTCCAAAATGGAGCAATATTCTCATATACTTCTTCCAGTTTGGGGTTAGAGCAAGAATCAAAAGCCTAATAGTTGATTAAATAAATTGACGTTATTATACTATAAGCCTAATGTTCATAACTATTTCTAAAATACCTTCGAACACCGCCATCCTTGAAACGTTCAGCTTTGGACTGCTGTCCCAGTGAAATCACCGACAAAGTAATTTTAAAAAAACCACCTCCACCGTCCATTCCAAATTTAAAAATTAGTTCTTCATCAGTCATATTTCGTGAGTCTCGAATCTTTTGAATAATTTCTTTTACATCGACGCAGTATACTACAGGTACTTCTTTGACGCTTTCGTTTCTTCCCATATCACCCAATTTCTTCATTTCGAAGAAATTCTTTAATTGCCGGTTATATGAGCCTATCTTTTCTTTAAGATTAGGCTCAAAATTTATACCGTATTGATTGCAGACAACTCGACAAGTATTGCAAAGAACGTCAGGGTAATATGCTTCACGACTTTTAAAACGACTTATTAAGTTAGCAGTGATGACCCTCTTTTGACTTTCTGTTATCTTTCGCATACAACTTTGTTTCGAAAAGCATAATGCACATACGACGTGGCGATTAGCGTTATGTGATCTATATACAGTTTGTGAACACATTTTCACCTCACCCAGATGCGTCTGCCGATGAGATCCAAAAAAAAAGCACTTTCAATAATGTCAGGCACCATTTTTAAGTCCCTAGCTGTCAAAAACTGTCCTCTTTTCTTAAACTCACGAAGGTATCTGTGACAGTAGAAGCTTGCTCGTATGATGACTATTACCCATACATTTACTATAACATACACATTTGTGCTGAAAATTCTATCCCAAACAACTTTATTGAAGACCCAAAAACGATTGAAACTACGCCTGGAAAGATATTCGCTTTTTAGTGAAGCTGAATTGAAAAAAAACTTAAGAAACATGAAAAAATTTCAATCAGTCTAATAAAGTTTTAGAAAATTGCCAATAGCTTTTCAGGATCAACTCAAATCTTTTTCCATTCTTCGACAAAGTTGTCGGGCATGAAATTTTCTATAAAGCCATTGAACTGGGTGATTGTCATAAAATATGTAGTCAGAAAAATCCATGGTCATAGAACATAAGGTCGAAAACTCCCATTGGAAATCTAATGCAAATCGACTTAAAATTTTAAAGTCGCTCTAATTTCGAAAAAGCCCGATGAAACATTTCCAAATTTTCAGGATGGATGCCTGAATACTATATCTTTCGAATGCCGAGTGCCGTTTTGGTGGTCATTTCTTCTTTTTAATAACGTATTTTGGCACACCGTGATCACTAGAACCGGTATGAAATTTGCTTTCTTTTACATATAGCTTTATTGCTCAATTTTTATTTGGAAAATCCATTGCACCTAGGCTAGCTGAAATTGCCAGAAATACCGTATGGCGCGTTATCAAACGGCAGTGTCCGGCACAAAAACGCTAATCCGCTAATCGCTAATTAGTCCGCTAACTTTCGCGAATTAATTTTTTCGCTATATTTTTCTTCAGATAGCGGATAAGAAAGTTCCGCTAACTGAAGAACGCTACCGCTTTGAAGTGTTAATTTGACCATAGACTTATAGATCATAAATTCGGCATCATTCAGATTTAAAATTTTGAATCCGATCAGGTATTTAAATTTTCGTTAAAGATTGATTTCATAAGCTATTCGATCTCTATTTTGACTGGAATCATAGGAATAAGTTCTTTGACCCGAATGACAATTGTTAAAGGGTCTTTAATAAATATTAATAATAACATTAATAATAGGAATAAGTGTCTTTTTGGATTGTCTTCACTTGAATTTATGTCTTAAGCATAAGCCTTCTTTGAATATAAAAGAAATGAAAAAGTTGTGAAAAATTGAAATTTCCGGACCAAAATAAGTCAATAAATCAACCAATCTTTTGAGCATTAATGTAAAAAAAGATGAAAAACTATTTCGGACAAAACAAAACTTCTACCTAAAGAGAATCTTTGCATTAACTGATATAAAAAAAATTATTAAACGGGTGAATATTTTGAAAAATTTGATTCAATTTTTATTCCTTTTACTTTTTACCAAATACGCGAACTGGAACTAAAAGTGGCTTATCATTTTTAAAACTTTCTACTATCGATTAGCGATTAGCGCTTTATTATAGATCGATAACTTTAACGCAACATTTAGCGGTTTTGATTAGCGATCGCTAACTTTGACCGAGATAGCGATCTAATAAGCGCCGCTAACTTATTAGTTAGCGATGCCGGACATTGTCAAACGGTATAAAGAAACATTGACGACGATTCGGAAGCCTCACGCCAATAGTCGGAGTGGAAATGCCGACCGGAAACTGCGTGGTAAGATTTAGAAGACGATTAAGAGGAATTCCAATCTGTCGGGCCGTGCCCACCCAAGCAACCAAAGTCCCATAAAACAGGTACAAAAAAGCTTACTCAGTCCCACCATTGATATGAAGTACGTTCTATGTAGCTCAAAATTTAAGTTCTTATTGATACTTTCAAGTTCCAAAACAAGTCTAAACGATCTTCTGTTCAGCTTTCAGCGGCCTTTTAATTCATATCGCATCAGAATGGTCACTCAAGCTTTAAATTACTTATTGAAAAAAAACTTGCCTGGCTTAGGGATCGAACTCCGACAGTCGTTGTGAGAATCGAACACGCTTCCATAAGACCACACTTGGATGTTGTACCAGCTAAAACTAAAACTCGAATAGATGATCTGCAGGCGCAGCCGTCCGACCAGGCAGCCAGCCAGTCAGGAAGAAAGCACCTCAATGCACTTTTTATGACTTAGTAAAGCCCGTAGTACCGTGAGGAGAATTCGACTCCGGGAAAGGAATCAAGTCGTATCGAGCTAGCAAACAGTCAAATTGGATCATAAAACGGCATAGTGTGGCAAAAATCCGTGCTCGGAAGCTATACGACCAGGTTCTGACCAAGTTCAACGTGTGTCTTCAGATGGACGATGAAACCTATGTCAAGTCTGACTTAGTGCAAATCCCATGTCAAAAAATTTACTTGGCAGCGGCTCGGGGGATGTTCCAGCCAAACTTAAAATGGTTTTTGGCGACAAATTTATGATTTGGCAGGGTATTTACAGCTGTGGCAAAAAATTATTTTTGTTACAAATAAGACAATGCCGTCGAAACTATACCAAAAAGAGTGTCTCCAAAAACATCCGTTCATTCGATCCCCCGATCATCCCGTAATGTTTTGGCCAGATTTGGCAAGCTGCCATTACAGCAAAGTCGTTCAAGAATCGTATGCAGAGAAAATGGTCCAGTTTATTCCGAAAAACCTTTCCAACCCAATTGCCCCCAGTTCCGCCCTATTGAGAAATACTGGGCAATCATGAAGAGGAGACTCAAGGCAGAGGGAAAGGTTGTCAAAGACATCCATCAGATTAAAACCTGGTGGAATAAGATAAGCTGCCTAATGAGCCGTATTACAGGAAAATCTCGAGAATTCCTTCGAAACCGTGACGAATAATTTTATCCGTATTTTTTCTTAAATAATTTGTAAAACGGCACACCTCACTCCCCCACACCAAGAGGCTCTTTTGAGCCCCCTGGATATGGACGCTTTCTGTTCTCAGCATGCCTGACAGCAAAAACAATTATCAACAACAACTTAACGCGAGCAAAAGAGCGAGCTGAGAACCTAAAAAAAAATACATTTTGCGAGGAAATGGTACGATAAACAATAATAAGGCGGCATCCATAAATTACGTAACGCAAAAAACGCACTTTTTTGACACCCTCCCCCCCCCCCCCCGTATGTCACAAATCGTCACGCTTGGACGCACCCCCCTATGAAAATTACGTAACGCTGATAATTACCCCCCCCCCCATCTTTTCATGTTTTTGAATAATGGTTTTCGATGGTAAGAAAAGATTTTAATATAAAATTTATTAACGTTCTTTGAAACGGAATTAATATTTACCTAAACCACTTCTTAGTACTCATTGATGATAACTCTCTGATAAAATAAAATGATTGTCTTATTACTAGTTGTTCTGTGCTTATTAACTGATGATCTACCTTGTTTCATTTATTTTGTTCAAGGAGCAAAATAAATTAAACAATTATGTAAAATATACTCCACTAAGTTATATTTGTCGGAATAACCAAAATAGCATTTTTCAAATTAATTGAGAAAAAATAGTAAAATTTCCGTCTTAAGGTTGAATATAGTTCTTGGGGGTAAATGTACATATCTTATATTCGGATTTCTAGCGATTATTTCTTGGATATCCAATACACAGATTAAGGAGTCTATCTCAGAATCATTAAAAAGGGAAGGTTACAAACCAGTTTAATCATGCTGAAGCTTACAAATTATAAGCTGATTCTGGTGGGCTTATCATTCAGCAAAAATTGCATGACATCATAATATTTAGCTGCGATTAAACTGAAATTTTTAAGGAAAAAATCGTTACATAACAATGAGTATACCTCCCCCCCTCCTCTATGTCACAATTCGTAACGCTCGAGCTTACTTCCTCCCCCCCCCTAGGAGCGTTACGTAATTAATGGATGCCCCCTAAACTAAATTTAGACATGAATCTCAGTGGAAAAAATTTTCCTAAACTAATGCTTTACAAAAGACAAATTTAAAAAATGTTTCAATACTAATTTAAAATTAACATAATAAAAATAAAATTATTGACTATTTGGCAAAAAAAAAACTGGCAAGGATTTGGTTATTGACTAAAGTAATCCTTTGGGGTGACGAATGAGTTGGGATTTGAAAGCTACGGTTGTTAGTGATTTTAAAGACTTCTGGGAGACTGTTGTAGGATAATGGTCCAGTGTAGGAGATTCTACGTTGACCGAAAGATGTTGAACAGCGACTTTGAAGCAAATTATTTAACTGACTAGTAATTCGATAGCGAGTACCTGAGCTAAACAATAAATTACGGTTATTATCTGTGGAGTTTAAATAATCGAACACGTACATTAATGTTTGCAAGCTGCACAATTTAGATAAAGGCGAAATATTATGAGATGTATTTGAATACAGTAAAGAAGTTGGATAGAGGAAAGGTAGTTTAAAGATAGTTTTCATACAACGATTCTGTAACGTCTGCAACCGGGCAAGAAAAGACAAAGATGCCCTCCCCCACACTGCGATAAACTGGGAATGAATGAATACAAAGTAAAATTTCAGAAGAACATGACGCGGTACAAAATTCCTGACTCTCCAAAGAATGCCACTTAAGGACGATGTTTTTTATTATGCTGTTTAGTTATATGAAGACTCCAGGAAAGTGTATCATCCAGTGTCAACCCCAAGTATTTAAAGTTGTAAACTTTTTCAATTGTAGAATTTGCGAAAAAATGTGATTGCAGCTGGTGATAACTCCTCTGGACGAGCGAAAGATCATGTACTTGGTTTTCGATAAGTTTAGAGCTAGAAGGTTACTTTTGAAGTATTTGTTAAGAATTTCTAAGTCTTTTTCCATTTGTTTAACTATAATCTTTTGGCAAATTTCAGGATAAAACAAAGCAGTGTCATCCGCAAACAGTCTGGGAATGCCGTTTAAAGGCAGATTGCTTAAATCGTTGATGTATAATAAGAATAACAATGGGAATGGCCCAATATTACTGCCTTGTGGTGCACCCACATTAAGGGGTTCCAAAGAACTTTCTGATTGGTCGATAGAAATGAATTGTTTCCGACCTGTAAGGTAGCTTTCAATGATGGTATAAGTAACACCTCTTATACCATACCGATCAAGTAGTATACAAAACCGAGTTAGATGACACCTAGTCACCTTGTTAACATTATATCTAAGATGTGAGAGGATATTTTTGTTAATTTTGTAATCGAATGTTTTTTTTTGGTAAAAATAGTCCTCGAACCTTAACGTAGTGCTTTGATTGCCTAGTTCCAGGCTGTGAAACGGTAGAAAGACATATTTCGTGAGTTGTCCAATGAGTGTATGTATTTTTTTTTATTTTAGCTCGCACTTGGAAGATACCTGGAGATCAGAAGTACCCAAGTATAGAATGGTGGGGATCGTCAAGCTACAGTGGCGACACCTACCATGGTGAAGATCATAAGATGCACCCTGAGAGAATTTCTTGGCGTAGTAACACTAAATTGGCGATAGATTTTAATACCCCGGATCAAAACCGCCGTCGGATCTTGGAAAATGATCTTTAGGCTCAGCCTTACAAGATCCTAAGATGTCAAGACCTCTCGTTTGAACAGAAGCAAAAGCGGGTAGAAAGGGCGAAGGCGCAGCTTACGCGGTCCGCGCATGAAAAATTTGGAGAATATCATGTTTTCTGCCGATGAATTCATCGCCGTTCAGCGGTTCGTGGAAAAAAAGAACTACAGATTTTGGTTGCCAGAAAGATCTCGAACCTGTGTAAACGTATTAAAGGCCACAAGACGATAAAAGTCTGCCTTATTAAAGGTCTGGGTCGGAATCGCCCGTACTTTCCCGGTGAAGATCAACCGAACACCCTGAAGAGGACTAGATCAATCAATTTACGTATCGAAAATAGTTCTACGGTATGTCCTCGAACTGTGGACATGTCCCAATTTTGGTTTTGAGTGGTGGTTTTTCAGCAGAACTTCACATTGGCTTACCAAGGAAAGAGGTCCCAATTTTTGTGTGGGATTTTTTTGAGGGTTAATTCCGAGTACGGGGTGGTCGGGGAGTTCGCTGGACCTGAACCCTATGGACATGGCTGTCTAGCGTGTACAGAAGCCCGAAGTCTACTCCACAAAACATGACGGGTTGGAAGTTTTGAAGCGCCATCTAGTTGAGTCCTGGGATAAAATAACACAAAAACCACCTACGGTCTTTTTAGAATATAGGCCTTGAGCTTCTGCAGCGAGTGGTTAAGCTCAAGGACAAAAAATCGAAAGGCGCCAATGGATTTTGAAAATATGATCTGTTTTGATGTAAATAGTAATAAATTTGAAAGAAACGGTTTTTGTTTTGATAAAATTATTTGTTAGTTCCAATGTAGCACTTCAATTGCCGGACCCTGTAAAGTAACAAAGGCTTTTTTTTACAAATCTAGAAACAATCTTCCAACGATTTTTTTTGTGTCTATATTTTCTATGACAGACTCAATCAGTTGACACATAGCTATCAGTGTACTGCTTTGAAGCCATATTGCAGGTTGTATAAAATATATTATTTTCTTTAATGAATTGATTTAGTCTGCTTATTAGAAGTTTTTCAAACACTTTACTGAACACGCTAAGCGTTGAAATTGGACGGTAATTGTTGATACATGTGGCATCACCTGCTTTAAAGGCGGGAACAACTTTTGCGATTTTTAAGATTTCTGGATAAATTCTCGTTCCCAAAATATTATTTAAACACTCGGAAAGTATTCTTGAAAATTCCAAACAATTAGATTTTAGCAGGCTGCTATGTATTTTATCAGGACCACTACTTTTTTTTGTTTTTCAAAGATTGGATTATGAGAACAACTTCGTTACTACTTGCTGCAGGACGTAAAAAAATTGTGTTTGAAACTCTATTAATAAATGACAAATTACACTAGTTTACAAAATTTTAAAAAAATCGTGAACTTGATTAACTGACCAACATTTCCAATGTAAAATCGGGCGCTGAATCCGAAAATGAAATTCAAAAAAATCTCAGTAGAACCGTTTTTGAGTTATGCTCCAAATATGAAATTTCGAAAAAATCAAAAAAGTTCTTGTACTTAGATTAAAATATCTCGGACGGCATAACAGTAATTTGAAATCCCTCTTTTGAATATTGAAGGTGATTAAGTTTTCTATCGATCATCTGAACACTGTTTTTGCGTTTGACCAACAGTATTGCTGATATTAGTGACTTTATGAGAAAAAAAATTATAAAAAACGCATTTTTTAAGAGAAAATTTTGTTTCAACGAAAGTTTTAGACTCGATGGTAGCATTTAAAAAACCCGATTTTCTTTTTCGCTTAAATGTCAATTTAAAACCAAGATTTCAAGTGGTTATTTATCAAAATCGGTTGAAAATTGAAGAAGTTATGGCTACTTTACCATAACTGAAATTTTTGGAGTTTTTAATAATTTAACGAACCGCAGTACACTTATCATAGTATAGGAAGAATGTAACATGGTAAATCTCACTCGCTCCAAGTCAAAATTATTTATTAGCTTACCAGAAGGTCACATGCCAAGTTTCTGGAAGATCTGTCCATAGGGAGGGGTTGCTTAAGTCTCAAACGTCAATAAAATGTTGGGGTATTTTGCCCGGAAAGAACGAAAAATACTGGTTTTTCATCAATAACTTTTTTCATCACTAGCTGATTGTTTTCTATGGTTGATTTTCTTAAAGCCCAAGTTAAGACAAATATTTCAACCGAAGACTGTAACTCGATTGGATTTTAAACAGAAAAGTTATTGCGGTTCAAAGGCCGCAAATTTTGTCCAACACGCAATGAGTACTTTTTACGCATTGCGTTTTATACGACAATTTTCGACCAAAATACAATCTTTGAACCGCAATAACTTTTCTGTTTCAAATCCAATCGAGTTACAGTCTTCGGGTGAAATATTTGTCTCAACTTAGGCTTTAAGAAAATCAACCATAGAAAACAATCAGCTAGTGATGAAAAAAGTTATTGATGAAAAAGCAGTATTTTTCGTTCCTTTCGGGCAATATACCCTAAAATATTATTCACGTTTGAGACTTAAGCAACCCCTCCCTATGGACAGATCTTCCAGAAACTTGGCATGTGACCTTCTGGTAAGCTAATAAATAATTTTGACTTGGAGCGAGTGAGATTTATCATGTTTCATTCTTCCTATACTATGATAAGTGTACTGCGATTCGTTAAATTATTAAAAACTCCAAAAATTTCAGTTATGGTAAAGTAGCCATAACTTCTTCAATTTTCAACAGATTTTGATAAATAACCACTTGGAATCTTGGTTTTGAATTGACATTTAAGCGAAAAAGAAAATCGGATTTTTTAAATGCTACCATCGAGTCTAAAACTTTCGTTGAAACAAAATTTTCTCTTAAAAAATGCGTTTTTTATAATTTTTTTTCTCATAAAGTCACTAATATCAGCAATACTGTTGGTCAAACGCAAAAACAGTGTTCAGATGATCGATAGAAAACTTAATCACCTTCAATATGCAAAAGAGGGATTTCAAATTACTGTTCTGCCGCCCGAGATATTTCAATCTAAGTACAAGAACTTTTTTGATTTTTTCGAAATTTCATATTTGGAGCATAACTCAAAAACGGTTCTACTGAGATTTTTTCGAATTTCATTTTCGGATTCAGCGCCCGATTTCACATTGGAAATGACCTTCAGTTTACTGAGTTCAAAAATGCTGTAAACTAGTGTTATCAAAAGGTGGATCGGCCACAATACTATTGGCCAGATTCTTTCCAATGTTTGTGAAGTAGGAATTAAAGTGTTGACAAATATATTTTTTATTGTTAATATTGCAATTGTTCACATTCAGAAAAAACGGATATGGAGAATTCATCAGAACGGACGGCCACGAACAACTAAAGCGAAATTCAGGATTTCATAACATCTCCGAATGGTTACACAGCTTAATTAATCGACAGCTAAGTACCCCAATTATTTTATTTTATTAATTTGCAATACGGATAAATTTTCAAAAGCTGGTGCTAACCAAAAGAGCAGATACTCCAATAGTTTATATGTCACTCTTTTTTATCGTTTTTTGAACAGGGTTTTTTTTATTTTTATATATTAACGGCACAGGAGCAGTAGTTGTATGATGATAAATAGAGTTGAAACGAGGATAAAAAAGCCAACATATTTGCATCACAGTTGTTAGCATGAGTCTATTTTAGCTTCTCTACTGGAACTTTAAAATATTGGGTACTTTGGATGTTAACTTTAAATCAGCAACGTATGTAGAGGTAGTGTCCTGTAGGGTGGCGCTGGCGGTAATATCTCAAAAGGATCTGGCAGTCGACAATTTTGTTTTCTTAAACAATCTTAAGATTTCATTTTTGCTCTTTTAAGAACCCAGCTGACAGCACCGTTTATGAAAATACTGTTGCTTGGATGCTGATGCATTTTTGTTAGGCGATCAATGGAATATACTGAACCGATAAAACATCCCAAAGGTGTGTTAGAGAGAATGGAAAGGAATAATCAATAGATGTTTGAAGAAGTGTAGTGGACTCCTTTCAGAGAAATAAGCTTTATTTTTAGTTCATCATATATATTTCAAATCCATGCTCTGGCAGCACTTATACAAGGATATTAAAAAAAGAACTAGGTACATGTCATCTCAGTATTCAGTAGAGAACAATCGTCCACAAATTGTTTGTAGCTTCATTGCTTTATTAAAAGTACCTATCATCATAATTAACCTAATATCTGTGCTAATATACTCATTATCATAATCAAACATTTTCTGATTGCATCGTCATAATTGTGTAATTTGTTGTATTAGTTTCCATTCAGTCATAAATTGTTGATAGTATTGAATCACATAGGTGAACATAAATCACATCAATGTAGTGTCATTGATAATATGGTTCATAAAAGAACTTACAACTATATTACTAACACAATCGTTGATTGCTATCTTGTATACAAAGGTTTATGGGTTTAGTAACATGGAGTTAACGAAATGACTACAATTTTGAATTTTATGAACTATTTTCAGTTCCGCATTTCATAATTTCCTTTAAAAATTTATCTTTTATTTTTTGTTTACGTTTACGACAGATTTTTTTTGTGAAATGCTCAATATTTCAAATGATTATCAAATTTCGTTTAGTTAAAAAAACATTTGGTAAAACTTCCTTAAATCATAATCAGCATAAGTTGTTTACCCTTGTCTCTGTTGTTTCGCTTATTTAATAGTTGAAAATGATCGTTCACTTTTAATCGAAATATTTTAAATTTTTTTTTTAAATTTAATTCAATGCAGGTTTCTACATCATTTTACTTATTCAAAAGATTCATTCTCTCATTTATTGGTAGCAAATAAATATTTTCAATTTTAATACGAATTTTCAAAATTCAAATGAGTTAGTTGCTAGAATAGGTGATCAAGTTGATTTCGAAATCACAGGAGCTTAGTAGAATACGATTTTAACACAGATTACACAACACTAGTCAAAAGTGTTTCCTGATCATATCCTTTTTACCCAATCCACACAAACAATTGTTTTGCTAGGATGCAGAGGTGACCTCGGTCCTAAAGCATGAATTATTATTCTTTCAATCCTTTTTCTCTATTTTCCTTCTATCCATTGACTACTAGGACGTGGCCGGCGCCGTTATTGATGTGTAAAGAGAGAGCATCAGTTTTGTTCATTGTGAATGTGCTGGTAATCCCAGATACCATTCATTTGACCTCTGGACAAAATTGATGGCCTCGGTCAATCACGGAGTAGCAACCATTGGTGATGTGGAATTCGTTCTACTGAGCCACGCCTGCGATCATGGAATTTTAAATGCGTTTGTTTTAATACCGATAAAAATACATTTAAAGTTGGCGAAGCTTATAAGGAACTATTGATTTAATATATTTTTCATGTTGCATTTCAAGTTCAATGATTTAAGGTGGATGTGAGTAGTCAATCAAGCTAAGCTAAGCTAAGCTAATATTGCAATTGTTCACATTCAAGTTAATCTCTGGTCTCGAATCTTTCTTGGAAGTTCCTAAAAGAGTGTTTATATTTTTTCCAAAATTTGGCATGCGATGAGTTATTAAGAAGCTTTTCATAATAATCTTTCTTGGCTTTTCTCTTGGAAATTTTGACCTTTTTAGAAATGTGTCTAAGGAGCTCTTTTAAATGTAAATCATCAGGGTTGCTCTTAACTCTTTTCAAATAATTTGGTTACATTCACGAAAAAGAGTGCAATAAACAGAGGAAAAAAGTATGAAGACAACGCTATATTTGTATAAAAAAGATCTTGAATTCAATAATAAATAACTGAAATACAGGCAATTGTTTTTTTTTTCAATTCTATCTGAAGCAAGCTTTATTAATACCAAAGACATTTGTAAAAGTTGCAGCACACGTTTTACATTTAGAAATTACGTTAAGATTTCTCTACATAGAACGTAGATAGCAACTGTTCGATCAATTTTCAATCAACAGTGCTGTTCGAAAATTTATTAACTCATTGAATTACCTTCTGATATTTCAGTGCTGAAAATTGTTTCTCTACGAACAGTAATAAAAATTTGAAAACGCCACTATTCTCGCGAACAATACTGTGCAGCTTGGAGAAAAATGAATCAGAAAGTGTGCTCGCAATGCAAACCGACCAACAATGACCGGCTAGTGATGGAGACGCCTGGTAACCGATTATTGACGTCCAATGATCATTAGAAACCGAAACAAATAAAAGCGTCAAGAAGAGACAACTGAAAACCTGATCCCGGCAACGCGTATATAATATAGGTTGGTGGTATTCAAATCCGGTTTCTGTTAAGACACCGGCATCCAGCAGAGGACAGATAGACTGTTGGGATGTCGACGCGGCCAGTTATCAGTCGAACTCTGGAAGTTCTAGTGGCAAGATCTGGGAGAACTGACTTCCTAATCTTCGGTGATATTTTCGTTACCTTCATTGCATTCTTCTGAGATAACAACGTTTATACAGCTGAGGACTGACTACACCAGCGGTTACTCGAGATGCCCGAATATAAGGTGAGTTTTTTGATACATAATTTTTTATTGTTTAGCTGGTATAGAATAATTTAAAAAAAAACGCAAAATCATGGTTTATTGCGATTTGATTTTCAATATTCTGAACCTTATTTTAATCCAACTTGTATAGAAAAAAATAAATCATTATGAGTAACAAAGTAATGAGAAAGTTAGAAAAAAAAGTATAGGTAACTTTGAAAAATCTTGGATAACGAACAATGTCTTGCTGTTACTAAGTACCTGATAAACTAAAGAAAACTCTTATGTTTTCAAGTTATGAAGTCTGTGTTTATGTTATTGTACGTTGGATAATTTTCTTAAAATTTATAGACTGATCCGATAATAATTTAAAGAAATTAAATTTATTAAATTGAAGACGTTGCTTGAAGCCAAAACTGTAGCCCAAATACGCATTAAGATTATCCCGTCAGTCTGCCTGGATGCATTGAAAGTTAGCAGAATGACCAAACAAAACGAACAAACCTGTCGCGCCACATATTTGAATACCATTAGGGCGACAGAGCGAGCTGATTGGTCAAGCAGCACGACAAGCCCCCAACAAGTTGTTTTATATATTCTCGATAGGCTCCGGTCAGCCAGTAACAACCAAGTGAAGAAAGATAAACAAATCGATGAAGTTTCGGAAAATGGCACTTTGTCCAATGAAAATAAACATCAGATACCTACCTACATTTAAAAAAAATTAAGGAACGGTGTTGCTGATTGTAGGACCTTAAAAAAATTTGTATTTACCGGCCTTTATGAATTTTCAATGCTGAACGCTTCACGTAACCGAGAATCAACTCAGAGATTCAACTTTGACTGTGAATCATTGGGACCCGGTTTATAGGTATCAAAGGGACTGAAATTTTTCCAGACGACTTTATTTATTCTAGTTTTTTTGACTAAGAAAATTCACAGAGTGCAAAATTCATCATCAATTTTGAGTTCATAATGCCAAACGGTTATCCGTGTTTCAATTTTGATCTGGTGTAAATTTCGGATTTTTAGAATTTTATTTTTATCCTTTTTTAATCGAACGAAAACTATAACTTTCCGAAAATTATTTTCCATACATGAATTTTTTTTTCCATTCATGAAAAACAAAAACTGCTTATATACACTAACAAATATTAAGAACATCCTGAGATGTTTTCAGCAGAATGTTTAAAATGTTTGGGAAAGTTTTCGACAAAAGTCAATAGACATAGAAGTTCCATAGAAGTTCAGAATGGAACCAAAAAGTTCGCAAAGAGTTCATTAGAAAGGATAAAGGTGGCTCCATCGCATCTTCCTTCAATTTCCGCTACTTTTTGGTCAAATACTTCTCTTTTGAAAGAATCTGAGGGCAATTTTGTGGGTTCAGCTGTTTCGAAATTAACAAAACTTGATTATTTTTGTGAAAATTGTTGTTTTTTCCACAGGAGCAGAGCCTTGGCAAATTATCAATCTTTTTCAAAATATGTAATTTGAATTGCAATACTGAATGGAAATTATGATCTCCTATCCTAATGAAATCCAAAATTTGAATTTTAATTGAAATTTGATTTGCAAAACGTTAAAACGATGTATGTAATGACTTTGAAAATAGAATAAATATTAGTAGAGGAGAGTGGGGTATCATGTGCCACTTTTTTTTCTTTGCTTCATAACTTTTTTATTATAAAAGATAATAAGAAAAATAAGGTTTTCCACATTTTTAAGGTTTCCTTAAGCATTTTTTTTTTTATTTTTTTTAAATACATTAATTCGGGACGGGGATGAGTTGGGTTGGTGGCTGCACTCGATTATCCCAAGGGTAAGCCTTAAACCATGGTTTAATAGATTGGACCTGAGTCGAGATTTTATTCGTATATTTTCTATCTTGTCCATCTTGTCGCTAGAACGAAATTGAAAGACTCCCTTCGGGCACGAGGAAAACCACCCTGAGAGATGTGCTGGCTGTGATAGACTTGGACTACATGTTCTAAATATACCTTTTCCTAAAAGCTATTGATCTTCGTCTATAAATCTTTTAATTTTCATATTTCTCTAGCTATCTCCTCTTTTCTTTAAAAGTGAACTACACGAAAAATAATAAAAAGGTAAAATTTACCGAGATAGCAAGGTGATTGCTCGTGAAAGCCAAAAGGGTAACTTTTACCTCTTCGAGGTGAAACTCACCTCACAGCGAGGTAAAATTTACCTGAATCGAGGTTCGAAAAAAGGTACAATTCACCGAGAAAAAATGTGAAACCAAAAAGGTAAATCTTACCTCGTAGCGAGGTAAAGTTCACCTGAATTGAGCTGAATAAAAAAGTATAATTCAACTAGAAAAAAAAGTAGATCCAAATAAGGTAAAACTTACCTCGTAGCTAGGTGAAGTTGACCTGGATTGAGCATTTTATTTTTTTTCATTGAAGAAACCAACCAAACATTTTAAATCAGTGAATGGGAGGACAGTACTATTTACTATTTTGCTCGGTGAATGCGAAAAAGGTAAAATCTACCTTTTGGCTAGGTGAATTGGAAAAAAGGTAAAATATACCTTTTTGCTAGGTGAATTGATAAAAGGTAAAATTCACCTCGAAAGAGGGGTGGAAAAAATCATCTCGCAAAAAGGTAAATTTTACCTTTTTTTATTTTTCGTGTTATAAGCACACAATTGTAATCAAACAAAACGTGCTCCTTAAAGCCTAAAGCAGGGCTAGAAGCGACCATGCGGTAAAAAAGTAGGGTAAAATAGTTACTTTCAAGTGAAATAAGGGTAAAATTAGTGACCAGGTCAAGACGAAAACTAACTAAAAATGACTTTAAAAACTGAAATAAAACGCTTCAAAGAAAATTCTGTTCATTGAAAAACGTTTTTTGAAAGGCTCTTGGTCTCACTAGTAGAAGAGCAGTACGTTGGATAAAAGAGGAACATTTAAAATAAGCTTAGATAATTTAAGAATAGCGACCGCAGAATCCTAAAGTTCTAAGGGAACAATCGGAGAGAACCAAAAGATCGTACCCGAAGGACTAGGACAACTAAGTCCGAAAAGAACTTCGAGTTTATCCATTTACTTTGAAAACAAAAACCCACAAATTTTGAAACTTCACTCAATAGTGTATACACCCAAATCCGAATTTTTCCAATGTTATTAAAACAGTTGAAAAATTTAATATCATATTGAATAAAGTTAACAATTCGAAATAAGTTAACAGAAATAAAAATTTTTAATCAAAATTGTTGTATGTGAGAAATCTATAAATTGAAATAAAAAACCAGCACATGTTCAACGAAAAGTTTCAAGAATATACTTCAGATTGAGTTAAGATTTACATTTGCAGAAATTTTATTTCATGAAAGAGTCATCCAATTAAAAATTAGTAGGTCCTCATGAAAAAGTGAGAAAATAATGGTAGAAGATTGAAAATAGATAAAAGACAAAATGTTGACAGAAGATTGATAATGACTCAAAGAAGCTTAGCGAAAAATTGACTTAAGATTCAAGATAATAACACAAAGAAGGCTAAAAAATTTTCAAAAAATCTTCAAGATAGAATCAAATTTTTAAAATTTAAAATTAACTCAAAGAGAATTTACCTTCAAAAATGAAACATTTCGAAAGATATTTACTGCAGAGTTTATTGCATGATTCACATATCAATCATAAGAAAGATTTACTAGAAAAAAATAAGGTTCAAAAAGGAAGAAATTTTTAAAAAAATATTCACGAATGATTTAGCATGACACTTTCTTAAAAAATATCAGATCCAAGAAACACCTCTGAAATTTCTTGAACATTGTGGAAAAAAAAATCAGTCAACCTCTAAAAAGGTACAGAAATTACTGAAAGTAATCGAAAACTTCAAATAGGTTTTGAAATCTTAAATTGATATCTTTGTTATTAACCAATTTTTTCAAATGATTCCAAAATATCTAGAAATAAAGGAACTTAGAATGGAAAAATCTGATATTTTCGATTCAATTGAGTCACTTTTCACAAGTTTACCTTCCATTTAATACAAACAAGAGCATTAATAGCATGGAAGTTTCCTGCCATGTGATAAAGTGCGCTGCACAGATTTTGATTGATATCTTTTAATTAAGTTATTATATTTTAACAAATTCAAGCTTTAAAAGTCACGAAACTTCAAATCTTGGTTGAACATGTTGTAAGAGTGTCTCTTTAGGAAATATTTTAGGTAATAAATTTATTAATTATACTTTTTTTTTCTTAACACGAATGCCAACACGTTGGTAAAGTGTCCCAAATAAACAAAAAAAAGCATATTTTTTAAGGCGAAAAACGATTTTTGTTTAAATTCAAATTTTTATCCAAATAATGTTGAAGTGTAATATATCAAAACAAAACAAAATAATAATCTTCATTTACTGAATCTGAGCCATTCTCCCAATTTAGGTCGTGTGAATTCCCACAGGACTCGAAAGGAAAGAAAGGAGAAAAATTTTTAATAAAAAATAGTCCAAGGAAATTATTTAAAAAAATAGTGACTTTTGTGACCAAATTTCGAAAAAAGTAACTTGTGAGTGACCAGCCTGAAAAAAAGACTAAGTTACTAAAAACTGACCAACTTCTAGCCCTGCTAAAGGTATGAGCGGTTTCAAATAAAGAATTTAAAAAAAAATATGTTCATGTTCATCATGTTTATGTTCATCTCTATCGCATTGGGAAAAATGAACAAAACATTTTTCATAACTCTTCATTTGGCATAAGAACACTTTACAGATAGTTATAACGTATTTTAAGTGCTGAATGTGTTTAAAAACACCAAAATATAGGAGGCCCAAGATACCCCACATAATCTACCTTCACACATTAGATGCAACTCTATCTGTATCTACCATTTTATAGTAGTTGGCCCGTGCGGAACAAAAATTTGATATGTGATGATAAGGCTTCTAAATAAATTCTACTCGTTCATTTTCACCATCTTTCATTTCATCTAACCTTCTATCCATCTATAAATAAAAAATTTCATGATCTTTAGATGGCCCTATTATAAGGACATCACTTTCCACCGATAAGGCCGATAAATTAGAGTAACATTTTCTATCTATCTTAACAAATTTTCAATTCTGATATTCTTTCTCCAAGAATATATATTTTCACCGATATGCCGAAAATAAATTTACAAGAATCGGAATTCTGAATTTTGAATAGAAATTCTGAATCCGAGTTCGGATCTGGTTTTTGGATTTAAATTCTGAATCCGACGTATATAGGTAGAATGCAATTTGTTCTTCTAATCAAGTTAAAACTTTGAAATGCCGTTTCTTTTCAGTACCTCTCCGGGTTTGGATCCCATTTTGAATCGGAGGATCCCCGGTGCCCGAATGCATTACCGGAAGGCCAAAACTCCCCTCAAAAGTGCGCCTATGGGTTGTACGCCGAGCAGCTGTCCGGATCAGCTTTTACGGCCCCTCGCACCGAAAACACCCGTAGCTGGCTATACCGCATCAGGCCATCTGTGGTTCACAATCCGTTCGAACGTTTCGACCAAGTGGCACCCTTTTTGAAAGGCAAATGGGACGAGCAACATCCCAACCCGAATCAAATGCGTTGGAATCCGTTTGACATTCCGTCCAGTAGTGGTGGCCAGGTAGATTTCGTGGCCGGTTTGCATACGGTTTGTGGTGCCGGTGATGCAAGGAGTCGACATGGCCTAGCTATCCACGTGTACCTCTGCAATGCTTCGATGGGCGATTCGGCGTTCTACAATAGCGATGGCGATTTTTTAATTGGTAGGTTACATGGTTTAAAACACATTTTGTAGTATTCTCTACGTAACTTTGTTTTCTAAAGTTCCTCAACAGGGTCCACTGGACATCACTACGGAGTTCGGCAAAATGTACGTGAAACCCAATGAGATTTGTGTGATACCACAAGGTATCAGATTCAATGTTGCCGTTGAAGGTCCCACTCGGGGATACATTCTAGAAGTTTATGATGGACACTTCAAGCTGCCGGATCTGGGACCGATTGGTGCCAATGGCTTGGCCAATCCGAGGGACTTTGTTAGCCCGAGCGCCTGGTTTGAGGATCGTTCAGTGACGGATGGGTACCGGATCGTTTCCAAGTATCAGGGAGCTTTGTTTGTGGCTAATCAGAGACATTCGCCGTTCGATGTTGTGGCATGGCATGGAAACTATGTGCCATACAAATACGATCTAGCGAAGTTTATGGTCATCAACTCGGTCAGCTTCGATCATTGTGATCCGAGTATTTTCACGGTTCTTACGTGTCCTAGTTTGCGTTATGGAACGGCCATTGCGGATTTCGTCATTTTCCCACCTCGTTGGTCTGTGCAGGAGCATACCTTCCGGCCACCTTACTATCATCGTAAGTAACAACTTTCTTAACATTCGTAAATATTGAAAAAAAAGTTCTTACGTTTTCGAGATGGACTCAGATTTTGATGTTTTAGGTATTTTTAAGTAATTTGGCATCAAAATTAAAACCAAATTTTTGAGCGCACTGAGCTGAAATTTTGCACAGGTGGTTTTTTTTGGGCCAATCTACAAAATGTCGGTTTTCGAAATTCGACATGATCCAATCAAGGATTCAGGTTTTGGGAAAATTTTCTAGTTTCAAAGATACAATTCAACTATTAGTTTCTATCTAAAGGACCCATTTTCAAACATTCTTTCAATGTTCTAAAGCCTGATCGAATTTCATGGAGCTCAGGTGGCCCCGAGGTACGATCAGGATCTTTATTATTCTATACAGATGGATCCAAAATGGACAATGAAGCTGGTGCAGGGGTAACTGGTCCCGGCGCAAATATATCGATATCAATGGGAAAGTGGGTGACAGTTTTCCAGGCCGAAATCTACGCTATTCTCGAATGCACAAACCTTTGTTTAAAAATAAGATACAAACATGCAAATATTGCAATTTTTTCAGACAGTCAAGCTGCACTTAAATCATTAAAATCATTTAAATGTACCTACATACATCAAAACTGGTATGGGAATGTATTGAGGCACTTGAAAGTCTTGCACAGAACAATTATTCAGTTACTCTATATTGGGTGCCAGGGCACTGCGGAATTGAAAGCAACGAAAAAACTGACATGCTATCTAGACAAGTCTCTTCCGTCCCTAGGCCCTGAACCTTTTTGCAGCGTGTCTTGTTGCTTTTTAAAAATGGAAATAAGAAATTTAGAAAAAAGG
Source organism: Uranotaenia lowii (assembly GCF_029784155.1). Classification (NCBI taxonomy): domain Eukaryota; kingdom Metazoa; phylum Arthropoda; class Insecta; order Diptera; family Culicidae; genus Uranotaenia; species Uranotaenia lowii. Next base: position 190,521,996 of record NC_073692.1, on the reverse strand, counting down.
ATGATTGAACGAAACTGGAAAAACATTGAAGGAGCAAGACAATCAAAGCGAATGATTGTTCCAAATATTTACAAATCGAAAAAGATTCTAACATTATCAAAAACTTTTACAGGATTGGTAACAGGACACTGTGAATGTCGATATCATCTAAAACTTATGGGAAGAAGTCAATCTTTGTCAATCTTGACATTTGTCATTTTTGTCAGGCTGAGAAGGAAACATCGGAGCACCTTCTATGTGAATGCCCTTGTCTTATATCAAAAAGAACTAATCTACACGGAAAAAAATTGAGTGGTCATCCCAAAGACGCTGTCATGATAATTTTACCATTTCAGCGCTATAGTATTTTCAACCACGAAAAGTTTAACATCGATTTTGTGAAAGTGCGCATGAAACAATATTGAAATTACTATGTACCTGGTAATTTTCGATAACTCTCAATGTTTGTTGTCGAAAATACTATGGTCATGATAATTTCATCATAATTTCTATCACAACTACCGTCCGCATAGTACCTAATTTTGACATTGTGGCACCAATTCATATCAACAAAATACTACGCACATCGTACTTTTGAGAACAAAACATATTTGACTCAAAAACATAAGTGCGTATGATAATTTTACTATGGTAAACATTCTTGTTGTTTACACTAATTCAGGATCATTAATCATCAAACCCGTTTGTAAAAAAAACTAATTTTGAGCTGCTTTATAGTTACATAACTTTGAAAATCATTCCAGAGCATCGGGAGAACACACTAACATTGATCGACGTGTGTCGGAAGTGTGAATTTTCATGTTTCAAATAATGTCATAATGCATGCATGCAAATAAACAAACAAACATACATAGTAATTTTACTATTTAAATCAAGCTCCTCGCTCCTCCTAATCTTTATCATAACACATACTAGTTTCATCATGAAACATATCAATTTTACTAGGGACGAAGTAAAACAATGCATCATTTCATTGACAATTTTACTAAAACGCAGTCGAATTTACTATGCGCAGCCAAATTGAGCACATGGTAAAATAGCTATGCGTAAGGTATTATAAACAACAAAACATATTTGACTCAAAAATATGGTCGCCTGTTGTTCGTTTAAACCACGGATTTAGTAATTTTACTATGCTTTTTTTGTGTGTACTCGGTAAAGGGACTTTAGATCCTTCTGATTTATTTTCTTTAGGTTCCAATAAGGTTGTTAACTTCATTCGTGTTGTTCTTCTAAATTGGGAAAATTCTGATCAACAAGAAAGTGACACTACTGTAATCAATGAGAGTGATCTATCTTGATAAGCTATATTGCTCTTTCAGACTTATTTTGGATTTTCTCAACTCTTCGTGAAGAAGAAGAAGCACTACCGCAAACGTCAAACATGGAAACCGAACTTTGAAACTGGAATAAATCTTCAGAACACTTTCATGCGTGTTTTACTAAGACAAACATCGTGTTTCAGAATCAATCATAATTTTTCAGCAACATTTCAAACCATTTAAAATGATTACTGCACATAGTAACGTTCTGATTGGAACATTGTTTACCTATTTAAAGAACTTTGGTAAACTTGATTTGAAACTTCAATCAGAAGGTAAAAAAAGAAGGAATGCAGAGCTTATTTCGAATGGTTTTTCTCCGCATCTTCATACATAAAATCGAAGGATTAACATACAATATAAGAAATTGTTCTTTCAAACTTTGAATCTTTTGCGAATTTTTGTGTTCGGAACAAATTGTCAAAAACTTCGTCCAGAGTTTAGTTTCAGTAAAAATGCCAAAAAGTAGTTAAATTACATTTGCCAGCTTTCTCTAAGTTGCTGTTTTTTGTGATTTTCATCCGCAAATAACGATTTAAATAACGATTGAAAAATCTTGAGCGATAAATTATACTTGAGGATGAATATCCCCCCAAATAAAAACGACTGAAAAATGGCATGCAACCTTAAAGATTGCGTAGTATTTTTATCATGTTTATTCAAAAATGTTTTTATGATAAAAAATCCTGAAACCGTGATTAATTATTTTAATATTAAGTAAAAGCCAATAACTTCAAACAGCTTTGTTGCAAATCGCCATTCGACTCAATCAAACAAATATTGTGCATTGCTTGGGAACTGACAACACAAATACTTCCAATAATCTAGTACAAGCATATTTTTTCTTCGTTGGAAGTCCAACATCTGAAGTTAAATTTAGTGCTGGCGCGATAGAAATATTGAATAGAAACTAAACTTGAAATCCTGAATTTGAATGAATTGAATCAACACAAACATTCAACATTTTCACATAATATACAGTACAACGAATGTTTCAAATAAGTCATAGATGTTTTAAAGTAACCGACTCTTATCGATGTCTAATAATTTTCAAAACTCTCCGAGAAGTCGATTTATTCATTCAAATAATAATTTAGTGCATCTTCAAAAAACGATTTACATATTGTACGATGATTTGCTTTAGTGTTTCTCGGCTACACTGGCGAAAATGCAACCCATCAGCAGAGCTGTCAAATTACGGTTGTCAAATTTCGGGTCTTACTACCGTTGCGAGAATCCAATTTTTCTCTGAATACGCAATACACTATAAAGAGGGGAAAAACCACAAAAGATCTAACAACTGGTCGCAGTGGTAGGGACCCGACAAAAAAAATTAGTTTCTATATTTACATATATAAAACGCAATTTCTGTCAGTTTGTTTGTCCTATTTAGGCTCTTAAAAACTAGAGAGCTGAAATTCAGCATGGATGCTCATTAGGACCAGGAATGATGAAAAATGTTTTCAGATTTAAAGGGGGTTGTCTATACAACACAAAAACTGTTTGAGCGATACTGAAGTTGTTATTCATCGGACTGAAATAAAAATTTAAACAAAGATGTTTAAGGGACCGGCAATTGATTTTCGGTATCGAATGTTGTGTGAGGGGTCGGCAAAAGGGGTCGTCCATATGAACTGTTCAGTGTTTTTACTATATTGACGTTATAATGCATTGGATTTAAATGGAAATTTTTACACGGGGGTCAGGGGTCAACAGGAGGGGTCGTCCATGCAACAAAAATACTGTTTTGACAATATTCACGTTATCATACAATTGAGATGAAAATATACACATGAGAGTTTGAACACGCGTAATTGATTCGAGAAGTCAAGTTTCGGGTCAGGGGTCGGCAAAAGGGGTCGTCCATATTAACCGTTTACTGTTTCTATGATATTAACGATACTATACTTCGTATTAAGATCAAAATTTGCACATAGAAGTTTTCAGCAGCAGCAATCGATTTCAGGTGTCCAGGTTTGGAGTGGGGGGGGGGGGGGGTAGAAGGTCGTACATATTAATTGTTTAATGTTTTTTGTAATAATTACGAAACGATAATTCATACACGAGACTTTAGCAAGACTTTCTATTCAAACTTCGTAACAGACGACATAAAAAGGGGTTGTGCATAATAGAAATTCGATGTTTTTCTTATTATATCGTTATTTTGCATTGGAACCATTGGAACCATACTGACTGTTGATTGTTTTTGCAATTATTTCGTTATTATGCATCCGACCAAAACAAAAATTTGTACACAGGTGTTCCTTTTGACGATCAATCAATTCTTATTTTGAATTTAAGTTTGATAGACAAGCAAAAGGGTATTTTATGCAATATCGTTGTGAAATGCATCCCGATCAGAAGAGCATATCACAAGAGATAATATTAACTTATTTAGATATAGGCTCTTATTCTGCGCCGCGTGTGACGTGATGATAGTCGAGTCACCCAAGTCACTCTATTCCAGTAGTCGGTTTAGGTGAGGATTGTCACTTCGGATGAACTTTGTGAGTTCTTACCCTATTCTCGTAGTCACCGTGGGTGAGAATCGTCGCATTCGGGTGACAATTTTAGGTGACAATTGTCGGTACCTTTTCAGGTGGTGACGGGATAAAAATTTAAAGGAAAATTTATGCAAAACGAAATAATTAGGCTCTAAACGTTTAATTACACTAAAGTATGATAGTTTAAGAATCAATCAAAACAAAAATCACTTCAATTTTTTATTTTTTTCAATCATTTGTGCAGCAAAAAAAAAGTTTACTAGGTAGACGTTGGAAATAAATTCAAACATATAAAATTGAAAAAGGTTATAATTTCATTTTATACATGCAACGAGATTTAAAAAAACACATTTTTTGCACTTCACTTCATCTATCCAATTCACGTCGCGGGGGAATTTTTCACTTTCACCCGGTAATGTTGTTTTCGAACAAATTAATGAAGTCCTGTACTGAACCATTGTTTATCGACGTCGAGGTGTCGTATCCCATGTGTTGATCTGTATGCAAAGGACCAGTTTATTGGGGCAGCAGCCGTCGATTTCCGCTATTTTGTTGGATGTTTTTTTCCAAGCCGCTCCAGGAACAAAACATATAAGACCAAATTCTGTCCGATTCGCTTCATTCGCAGCTCCAAAAGTTATTCCAGCTGCTTGCTTAAACCTTGCAATCCGTTAGTGACCGTTTGCGTACCGAAATTTGTACATTTTGATTTTAAATTTAATTTAAACATTTGGAATCGCGAACGAAATAAAAACAAACCGAGCAAATTTTACACATGAGTTCATTCGGTCCTCACCTAGAATGAACCTCTGTCACTTTACCCGGATCGACTCCGGGAATAAGGTGACAAAGCTCACGGTGACTCCGAGGTGAGGTGACAATCATCACGTCACGCGCGGCGCAGAATAAGGGCCATAGTTTTGATATCATAAAGCATGGATCACCCAAAATCTGGACGCATTTAAAAGGGTCTATCTCGGAGCTATGTAAACGGAATAAAAATGTTTTGGACTCAAAATGTAGGGTTTTCATTGCAGTTTATAGGAAAAATAATGAAAAAATTATTCCGATGTTATTTATGATGAGTTTTCGAACTTTTCGTCGAGTACCAGTACTTTTCGTCGAGTACCTCATCATAGTTTGGACACCCCATTCACTGCCCTCAGCGGCCATTTTGTTCCACAATCTCTTCATCTCTGTTGCATCCCGAGTCGTCCTACCATTCTTCTTCATGTTTTGCTTGACAATTGCCCAAAATTTTTCGATAGGGCGGAATTGAGGGCAGTTGGGTGGGTTGATGTCCTATTCGACAAAATCCACCCGTTGGCTCGATACCACTGTAGTACCTCTTAGCTGTAGTGGCAGCTTGCCAAATCTGGCGAAAACTTTACTGGTCCTTTGTGAGATCTAATGTACGAAAAAAAACGTTTTTTAAGGCACTCCTCCTTGTACATCTCGGAGTTCATGGTCTTGTTTTTCACAAAAACCGGGGTTTTCATCCGCAGCTGCAAATACCTTGCCAATTTCAAACACTTTCTTGCAAACTTATCGGCAAAAACGAATTTGAACTTGGCGGTGACATCACCCTAACCAGTGGCTTTGTAAAATTTTTGGCCAGAAGGCGCCCAAAATCAGATTTCACGATTTTTGAACCAGACCATGTCGGGTTTTTGACGTGGGTGTCCAAAATTAATTTTCGTCTCGCGACTTCCATTACGTGTAACTTTATTGGAACAAAACGAATCGTTATGAAATTTTCAGCGCTGATAGACAAATTTCCAAACAAAGTACTGTCAAAACATTCCAGATCCAACAACTAGGAGCGCTATGGCAAAGATACCGTCACTTCAAGATAAAGAAGTGGGCTTTGCCGCGAACATTAACTTTTCTATACGGACTTTCGATGTTCGCAACACCACCTTAAGAGTTCGGGCAACAAGATTCATGCATCTAGGCTTGGTAACCAATGTGTGCCTTGGAAAAATAAATCTGCTTTAAAAGTATATCTGTTGGAAGTGAGTACTTCAGAGCCATCTACAATGCTTTAAATGGTAAAAATGTATTTTGGTTGACCTTTTGGACGAATTATTAACCATATATTGCCATTCGGAAAAAAATGATTTGAATTTGAATTAAACCGAAACTCTGCTTTTCTAATTTTACTCTGTTCGAGAAGAAAATCATCTATTGAATGCTCAATTGGGAATCTTTTTGTTCATAAAAACAAGTATGTTGAAATTGATACCAACAGTGCGAATACGAACAACGGTTGCTTTGATAATTTTGTATGTTATTTGACGTTGAAGTTGTTGAATACTCAAACCATTGACCCCCATAGAGGGTGTACAAGCTATTTTAGTCGCCTGTTATGATACCCTTCTCAGAAGGGAGCAGCACTGAGCGTATAGAAAGAATTTTCGATAAGTTACATGGGTCTGGCTATGGTATAATAAACAGTGCGTCCAGATTTTTGAATGATCCATGCTTTAATATGAATTCGGGTGAATTTTAAGTCTTGTTCTAAACACAAAAACTTAATATATTAGGTGGTATGAATAAGAAAATAGCAATTGCTTCGATAACTTTAGAATGGCAATATTTGAAAGCATTTGCTCAACTAGGTATGAAAAAGCAGAGTAGAACGTTTATTTTCAACCAGCTCCGGATTAAAAATATGCATGCCATTTGAAGTATTTGACTTACAAAACTGCTCGAAAATAGCAAAAGCAATTACTAGAGCTTTAATCATATCAGCCATTGTCTTCCGACGAAAGTTTTTTTTTCCAAAAATTCTACGATAAGTGGCTCAATATTCACAAAATTTTCTTAAGGGGCAGTAAGCTTGGAAATTCTACTGAATCAAAGCAATTGAAAGATTCCCTTTAATTCAACCACGGTAAAAGAAAAAGGGAGGGAAACGATACACATTCATCAATCGAAAACGCCACTAAGGAAAACTCTCTGCACCAAAAGATGCTATCATTTTGCTGTGAATATGCTCATTATGCTTTCAGTTTGCTATCGATTAACGCAAGATTTGGTCCGATTAGTATCGGGCCGCATACAATTTACGATTTCTCTATGAGGAAATAACGTAGGTACAAAATTGGTACCTAAAGCTGAATGTACCGATTTAACTGATTTTAGCTGCGGCCCTCTACGTCATAAAAATTTTTCAATGCGGCCGCACACCTAAACGAGTTTGACATGCCTGTTTTAGAGAAAATACAAAAAAAAATCTGCTGTTTTGATGAATTCTTGAACATTTCGATGAATATCTCCCAATACATTAGTTTCTGCACAATGGCAACATCAACCGTGTTGGTCATATTTCCACCATTTCGCCATATCAAATGATGTTTTGATTGATTTAACATCCATTTTGAATTTACGCTCGAATATTTCCCAAATATCTTACGAAGGGACAAAACTGTGAGCAGTTTGGAGATTGATCCTTTGTTCAATAACATAAAATTAATCTGCCTGTAACATTCCAGTATATGTCGGGGTGTAGTGGCTTGCCAGCTAGCTTAATCGGGCAAGAACTCCACGGTGCTTTCATGTGACGGCAAAACTTTATCCTGAAGACACTACTCAGGTTTTTAAAAAAAACTACTCTTAGCTAAATAATTCTTACCCGTTTTTCAGGTAACTGCATGAGCGAATTCATGGGTCTCATCTTCGGGCGGTACGAGGCCAAGGAGGGAGGTTTTCTGCCCGGCGGCGCTTCGCTGCACTCCATGATGACACCCCACGGGCCGGATCGGAAATGTTTCGAGGGTGCTTCCAATGCGGAGCTGAAACCGGAACGCGTAGCCGACGGGACTCAGGCGTTCATGTTCGAATCGTCGTTGAGCATGGCCGTGACCAAGTGGGGCGAGGAAACCTGCCAAAAGCTGGACGCCCGCTACTACGAGTGCTGGCAATCACTCCAGAAGAACTTTAAAATATGAGATTCTCCCTTCCCGCGAAGGACTTTCGGCATTCGAACGGAACTAAGACAACGGCTACGAGTCAAGGAAAAATCGAATTTAATTCTCTGTATCACTGTTTCATTCCTATCTTCTGTTTTTTTTTCTTTTATATCTGTCAATCTTTTGAAGCAAATTTATAAAATTTATCTTTACGGTATCTCTTGTTTCGCGCTGCTGTGTGGTAATACTTGGAAATTTGTACACCCTTGCCATTCTCAGGGTGCTATTTTTTCTGTATTAAAATATTAACACGGATAAGACCGGTTGGTTTTCGCCTGTTTTTGTTCTCTGTTCTCTTCTGCTTCGAATGTATCTATCTGTTTTAATCGTCTGAGTTTTTCATCGTTTATTTTTTGTTTAATTTCAACTATAGCATTTATAATAATAAATATCAAGAACGGTTTATTTAGATTTAATTACATTAAGATCAAATCACTTTTGTCTTTTTTTAATTCGTGTTTTTGTATTAAGTTGGTTAGGATGATTTTCGGCAATCGGCAATCAACGTGGTGTTAAAGAGATCAATCACACATTCTCAAGGTAACCGTATGTGATGATTTTGTTTTCTTTTACCCTCTTTTTCTATACATATATTCGTTTTTACTAGTTTATGTTACATCTAGAAGTATAATTTTTTTTTATGTTACGAGAAAAATAAAGCCTTTGTTTCGTGCCTATATATTCACTTTGTAGTTACTTTTCTTTCTTTGTTTTGAGTATGTGTGTAAGATTTTGTTTTTTTTTTTGTTTTAATTTTGTTGTTGTTTGCAATGTACGCGTGTATATGAATTATTTATTCTAATGAATTGGTAATTCTACAACGAAATCTTTCGCAATAGAATAAAAAAAACCATTTAAAAAGAGCGCTGTTCTTACATTACTTAAAACATTTCGTTTTTGTGACGTACTTTCAATTTTTGCGGATAGCATGTACTGATTTTAACAATTTTTCTACTTAAAAACTGAAATACTTATTCTGCTAGAAGAAAGTAGTTCTACTTTTCGAAAAACCATACAAATTAAAAGTTATTATTGTCTGAAACTCGCCAACTGCCAGCATAACTAGGAAACCAAACACATTTCACCGTTTTAAACCCGCTGGCGTTGATTTGAGATACTTTCTTACCAGAAACCGACAAATACCTTGAATTCCTCGCCATCAGTCATTTTTTTTTTAATTTCATCTCGAAGCTTGTCTTCTCTAGTCATTTTTGTTTGAATTTTAATTTGAAAAATATACATGAATTTTCTAATAACGAGTCGCTACACCCACAGATTAAATCTTATATTTATGCACCCAAATATCGAATTTAACCAATAGCATGTACGTGCTTGATGTCATAATTGGCATTAAGAGATGAGATTTGTAAATGAATGCCAAAACTACAGTTTATCTGTTAGCACTTGTCAGAATAAGTCGAATCTAGAGCACTCCATTTGTCAAACATGTTTCCAATAAGCTCAGTTGAAAACCGTTTAAAAAAGCCATACAATGGTTTTTTTCTTTTGCTTTGTGTATAACGTTGATCTGTACAACGTTCAAGTTACTCTTTAAAGTAATCTTGAACCAAATCCAGGGCAAGGAGATCACATCATAAAGCTACAAATAATACTGGAATAATACTACCGTGGCCAGTAGCTCAACCTCCGCTTTTGAGGAGCCTCTCGCCAAGAGGACTAAATACATCATCCGCAAATCCTACGAGCTCAGCTCCCGATGGGAGGCTCGTTCGTAGGAGTTCGTCGTAAGTGATGTTCCACAGAACCGGGCCGAGTATTGACCCCTGAGGAACACCCGCCGAAACCTCTTGTGTTCGCAAACCCTCGCCGGTCATATACTGTAGTTGGCGATTGTGGAAGTAACTTTCCACAAGCCTATACAGATATGCCGGGATCCTCATTTGGATGAGCGACGACGCAATCGCTGTCCAACTGACACTGTTGAAGGCATTCTTCACATCCAGAGTGACCACCGCGCAAAAGCGGAGCCCTCTCCTCTTGGTAAGCCTGGCTCTGTCCGCTACCTCGATGACCGAGCGGATGGCATCTACAGTGCTGCGACCTCGGCGGAAACCAAACTGTTTCTCCGAGAGTCCGCCCTCGCTTTCCGTGTATCTCTGAAATCGGTTCTGAATCACCTTCTCCAGGACCTTACCCGCTGTATCCAGTAGACAGATCGGTCGATACGCCGATGAGTATCCTGGACGCTTGCCCGGCTTTGGCAGAAGGACGAATTTCTGCCGTTTCTACGTGTCAGGGAACACCCGTTCCGTCACGTATCGTTGCAACGATGTTCGGAACATATCGGGAAACTCCCTGAATGCGGCCTTCACTGCGACGTTCGGAATGCCGTCCAGAACGGGAGCCTTCCTCGGTTGGAGAGACTTGGCAATCTCGCGAAGTTCTTGCACCGTTATCCGCTCTTCGGCGCTGGTGTCCCAGTCATACGGGACTGTTGGCCAGCGGGTAACATCGTGCAGCTCATTGATGATGACTCTCAATTTATCGGGGCACGTTTCAGGTGGTGCACCCCCACTTTTAGTTCTGCCCATGACTATCCGATAGGCATCACCCCATGGACAGTCGTTGGCGTCACGGCATAATTGCTTGAAACGTGCCCTCTTACTTGCGTTGATTGCCCTGCGGAGGGCCGATCTCGCGCTTGTGAAGAGTGGCCTACGCTCCGTTCGCTCTTCTTGGATCCTTGCGTTCTGCATCCTGCGCCTTGCCCTATGGCAGTCGGCACGCAGGCCCGCAATTTCCTCCGTCCACCAATAGACGGGTGGCCTAGTTTTTTTATGCTTGGCCCTTCTCGTCATCGCAGCATCGCAAGCGCGAGCTAGAACCCTCGTCAGTTCTTCCACGGACAGGTTGTCTAGGTTCCTCTCCCAGTGCAACGCTTCGACAAAGACGTTCTGGTCGAACTGCGTTGTCTTCCAGAGGCGTTCCCCTGTACGAGACTCGCGTCTACCTGTCCGCGTACTTGAGCCTAGCCGATAGCGAATCGCGAAGTGATCACTATTCGTGTAGGCATCGCTCACCATCCAATCGCATACCAACCCCGGGCTACCGAATGTGACATCTATGGTTGACTCGCTCCCGTTCCAACCCTGGTAGGTACTGGTGTTCCCTACGTTGTCCAGATCCACATTAATCCTCGCCAGGGCTTCTAAGAGTATTTGACCTCTGGGGTTTGTGAGGCGGCTACTCAATTCATCGGCCCACGCGTTTAAGGCGCCAGCTATAACGACGGGGCTTCTCCCCGTAAGCACCTCTACCAACTTGTGAATCTATGTCGTTTATGAAAAGCACAAAGATAAGCGGCCCTAGGTGACTACCTTATGGAACATCAGATGGCATGTCGAATACTGTAGAGTGTGTTTTTCGGATGTTTATGTAGCCCTGGCGTTTTACCAGATAGAAATGCAGCCATTGTATTATCCATGAAGAAAACCCGTAGTGTCCAAGCTTTGTTAGCATAGCACATCAGGTTTGTCAGGGTCGATCTTTTCTTCACAAATCCGTGCTGGTATTCGGTGAGTATCGGTTTAGCTGCTGAATACAGCCTTTCATGAATCAGAGACTCGAGCACTTTGGAAAAGCAGCACAGGATTGATATGGGCCTGTAGTTCTCTACACGGTGAGAGTTTCCAGATTTAAGTATTGGAGATACTGAACCAGTTTTCCAGTGGCTGGAAAAAGCACATTCAGAAATAAATCTGTTGAAAATTATACGTAGCGGCACGGAAAGAGATGCTGCGATTTTTGACACCAACGACGATGGAATCCCATCAGGCCCGGAGCTTACCTTAAGCAATAAAAATCTCCTCAATAAAGAAATCAGGCCGTGGCAGCCTGATATTGTAGATAGGCAGAGATACGAAGTATGCGTTTAAAATCCTCTCTAAATAAACAAATAAGAATTAGAAGTAGGCGTCGTCACAGTTTAAGGTTTGCAAACTTTACACGCTGCTGAAAAATTCGGCAAATAAATCAGCTGACTCTCACTGACAGATGAAGGAACAATGTTTGTGAGACGGCGGCAATTGATGCACTTCCAAATAGAAGAGAGATCTTGTCGAAAATGAAATTGCGCAGATCCGAATATTGGTCATCTAGTCTCAACAGGTGTGCTCCGTCTTACTTCGGAAGTAGCGTTTGCGAGCTTTTCGAACGAAATTGAAAGTTCAGAGTTCCACCAATGAAGTTTATAAGGTGGGTGAATCATCTAGGGGGCCAGTGCTCGCGTAGTACGCTCCAAACCTGACCGTAGAAAGCAGATACCGTATCATCGACATTCAGATCTTCGAAAGCTGGTTGCCGGTTTATCTCAACCCGTTCGACGTTACTGTGCGTAAAGTCTAAATTTTGTCTGAGAGGGCTACCCGTGTCCATAGGCTCATCAGAACTATACTCAAGGAGTAAAATTGATGGATGAACGGTTAGTGTTCAAAATTGCTTTTGATGGGTGCACGAGTTCAGCTCAGTCGGGTCTGTTTATAAAAATGAGGTGGCCGTTGGCGTTTACGAGGGAACTCATCTGGGATAACCCGGAAACTATTGTCGATTCGATCACAGCGAGTTTGTGTTCTGTGGAAGCGTTCACTGGCAAAAATCCATTAGCCTCCTTTTTGTAGCTTCAATCAAAGATATCTTCAATGCAAATTCGATAGATTATAATCCCCAGCTACAACTACGAAGTCTTGGCAGGTTGGAATTCCGGCGCCAGTAAAGTCGTTTGAGTACATTTAGAACGAAATGCTCTTCAGGAATCCTCCAAGTAGTATAGGAGCACACCACGCATTACCTCAACAGAATTTCTATCGAAGGTTGTGGATCCAGGTAAAGTTTTGGGGTATAGGTGGTGTATACGTGGGTAAACCACGAATTGACCCAGAGAAGCCGAATTGGGTGACGAATAACGTGTCGAAGTGTCGTAAACATTCATTCGAGTTGCGGATAGAAGACTGTGAGTGCGGCAAGCTGAAAAGATCTTAACTTCCTGAATGATTATCAGGGTCTCAAAAATAATAAATAGGTACCTCGAGGAGAGATGTGTAGCTCTATTTTCAAGGATTGAATTATCTAAAGCTTGCTGTAGTGGACTGTGGACTGTATTTTTGGATACAACATTCCCAATTTGAGTCCCGTTTTATGGTACTTGACTGTTAGTTCTGTTTGATCTTTAATCCATGAAGGGTTTTTGAAAAGTACTCACACGAAACACCCAATTTTCAATCGCAAGATAAACATAAATCATATTCTGGTGTGAATCAATTGTGAACAAAAAACAATAACCATGAATATAGATAAAGATAACATCTATGTATAGCGCTATACAGTCCTGTCGGTATAGTTGGGAGTTTGTTTCAACGAAATCGAACTGCTTTTCAACGAGTTATTATTTTTTTCATATTTGTTACCCTTCCACTTGTACATTATCACCACAATTTTTTTTTTTGTAATTTCCATAAAAATTGTAGTTGATGTTGTTGTTTCAAAATCTTACACCATTTAGCGAGCGCTTGAATATATTTATAAATCCCTCTTACAAACGTGTCCTAGAAAAATAAACCTTCTTTACTCTCTCACTTTTTACCCTTTTCCTTCTAGGTGTATTTGTGTCTTGTTTTGTGTATGCGAATGGTTGTGTCTGTGTTTTTTCCACTGCAAACGATTAGAGCAAATGTACCTTCTTGTTTGTCAGCAGGTGTATGTATGTTTGTGTCAAATATAAACAGTACAATAATATACATTCATAGAAGAAAAATATTTGCGCTAAGCACAAGTTACTGAGTGGTACTGGATGGCAAAAAGCGTTTCTTGATTTTTTTATCTTGTTTTGTATTGAAGCATTTTTGGTTTCGTCTTTTATTGCATACGAATTGTAATGCTGCTGGCTTGTATAAAGTATAAACGTGCAAATAATTCGCTGTTTGGATTTTTTTTCACGCGATCGAAAATGGACTTTTGAATTCATTTTAAAATTGTTGTTTACGGCGTTTGTGTGTTTCTTTTTCGTTATGGTAATATTCTGCTTACAATTACTTTAAATGGTTGAGAAAATACCTATACAAAGATTAAGTTCACATTTTATTACACAAAACAGTAGTACACTAGAAACCGAAATGTTAACTTTCTATAAGTTTTTTCACAAAACTTTTTTTTTATACATAGACAATAACACATTTTCGAAAATCAATAAATCTCACAAACAAACGTGGAAAATTTACTTTATAAGATGCTAAAACAAAAATCGGAAAAACCACATCAAATGATATTTAGCTTATCACATAAGGTTAGTATTTTGCAGCAATTTTGTACCGTATTTCAATGAATTTTTTTCGCTTTGCTTAGGTTTAATAATTTAACATTGACGTCAAGGTTTTTTTTGTTTTGTTCATATAAGCAGGTATTTCATTTGCAGGTTAATTTTCGTTTCCTTTGTTCAGCTTACTGATATATGTTTATTTTTTTCTTGTCAGAAGATTTGAATCTCACAACTAAAGCCGGATTGTCGTTTGGTTTTGTTTTTTTTTTATGTTCATTGTTTGAAGCGTTTCCGATAGCTAACATTTGTTTTTGGTTTTGTGTTTGCGTATTTTTATATTAAATTTTTTTATGATAATGACGTTTGAAAATCAACAGATAGGTAACTTATCCATCTTACAGATAAATCGAAGCTTGGCTTCTACGAATTGAAAAGACATCCGTCTTGCTTGCTCAGAAATGTGGCATTGTTGTAGAACATGCGTTTAGATGTAAGCAACAGCACTTGTGAAATTATATTTCTAAAGCTAGTTTAGTTAACACGTTGCAGCCTCTGTTAAGTTGATTCCAAAGGTCAGAGTTATTCGATAACGTTCATTGAATTATAAGCTGATTGAAACTAGAGTGAATGAAAAAAGGCCACCGTGGCAAACATTTTAGGTAAAGAACACATCAGCTCGCTTCTAAAATTAGCAGTTGTAGATTTTCAAACTTATTGGAACTCAACTAAAAAAAATAGACCCCATGAAAAACTGCTTGCTTCAAACCGAAAGTCAATTTTGCACGTTAATTCTATAGAGTCAATGTGCACTTGAAGTTCAAAAATATTTTATATAACCCTTTCAACTTAGAAGATCAAAAGGGCACCTAATTGCTTTAGAGATAGCTTGCAGAAAGCGTCCTAGTGAAGAGAACTGGAAATAAAGTCTGTCCCCGGAGAGGAAGTGTGGTAAAATTTTAAACAGGTTTGGATGAAAAGTGGGGAGAGAAAAAGTATCAAGGTAGCATATTGGAAAATAGGTTCTATAGGTCCAATCACTCATAAAATTAGGCTACTTTTGTTTTGAGTTTAGAAAAAAAAGGAGGCCGAAGAAAAAAACAAGTTAGGGTATAAGGTAAGGTAAGTAGAGTCGCGACAGCAAGGTAAGATGCCTAGGGTTTTTGAAAATTCAATTTTTCATTTAACTGTATCATGAAGAATAATCGATCACTTGTCAACTTTGCAGGTATATACACGGATGTCGAAATACCCGATGAAAAATTATAAAATTGTAAATTTTTATAAATTTTTGAGTGATTGCGGAAGTGCTTGAAACATTCGTCCAAAATAAATACCAACATTGACAAGAAGTACACACAGCCACAACAGATAATGCGAAGCCATGGTGCCGGGTATAGGAAATTCTGCTTTAGAGATACGCCAAATTGTTAATACGAAGAAAGCAGAGGTGTTCATATTTTGGTGAAACTGCGGTAAATCCGTGCACCCATGATGAATTACCAACATACAACATACATAACACCTTCAACAGAGAAGATCAAATATGTGTTCCAAGACTCCTTGAAGTTGTTGAATCTGCGAAACTAGGAGGAACTTCTAAGAATCTACTCGTTTACCGTTTGGCCTAAAAATAGCGCCTTCGGTTTTCCACAGCAATCAAATGAGGACTTTGGAGCCATAGGAGTACAAGTATATATTTTTTTCGGGAAAACATTTGTATGGAAAATTCTGCATTACAGATACGCAGAACTGTTTAAATATACGAAGAAAGCAGAGATGTTCATACTTTGGTGAAACTGCGGTAAATCCGTGAACCCATGGTGGATTATCAAGATAAAACATACATAACACCTTCAACAAAGAAGATCAAAAATGTGTGCCGAGCTGTTTCTTCTTGAAGTGTTGTGTATTGTTGAATCGACGAAACTAGGAGGAGCTGCAAGAATCTACTCGTTAACCTTTTGGCGTAAACATAGCACCTTCAGTTTGCCACAGCAACAGTTACATATGAGGCCCTCGAAGCCAAAAGAGTACAAGAGCATAAAATTTTTTTCGAGAAAACATTTGTATGGAAAATTCTGCATTAGAGATACGCCGAACTGTTAATACGAAGAAAGCAGAGGTGATCATATTTTGGTGAAACTGCGGTAAATCCGTGCACCCATGGTGGATTACCAACATTCAACATACATAACACCTTCAACATAGAATATCAAATATGTATGCCGAGCTGTTTTTCCTTGAAGTGTTGTGTATTGTTGAATCAGCGAAACGAGGAGGAGCTCTAAGAATTTACTCGTTTACCTTTTGGCTTAAAAATAGCGCCTTCAGTTTTCCACAGCAATAGTTATACATGAAGCCCTCGAAGCCAAAGGAGTACAAGTGCATAATTTTTTTTTCGAAAAAACATTTGTATGGAAAATTCTGCATTAGAGATACGCTGAACTGTTAATACGAAGAAAGCAGAGGCGTTCATACTTTGGTAAAACTGCGGTAAATCCGTGCACCCATGGTGGATTACCAACATTCACCATACATAATAACACCTTCAACAAAGAAGATCAAAAATGTGTGCCAAGCTGTTTCTTCTTGAAGTGTTGTGTATTGTTGAATCGGCGAAACTAGGAGGAGCTGCAAGAAACTACTCGTTTACCTTTTGGCTTAAAAATAGCGCCTTCAGTTTTCCACAGCAAGTTATATATGAGGCCCTCGAAGCAAAAGTAGTGAGAGTGCAAAAAAAACGAAGCTTTTAAATTGTTGTGTTTGGCCATTTCCATATATCTTTCGTAATTTTATTTTTTTTTTCGAACATAAAAGTATTTGAATAAAATTCTAAAAATTTGAAAAACTCACCAAATAGAGTTTCAAATATGGGGAATCGTTTGGCATTACTAACTCATAAAACGATCATTTTTGCACTGATACTCCTTTGGTTCAGAGGGCCTCATGTGTCAAATTTATTTGTGCTGTTTCCTTAAAAAAACAAATAATTGATCAACCCTGAAATTTGGAATCCTTCTATAAACTAGCTTTTTTATAAAGATGTTAAAGATGCATCAATAACACAATCCAATGTTTGACATCCACGCGATAAGGTACTTTGCACTATGTTCTTCCAGAACTGTTAGTAGATTTTCAAAGGCAAGCATGTTCACACATATCCAGCTAACTGTTACCTATTTTTTATTTTGAGAACTTTACAACGGTTTGGGAATAAAATAGTTGTAGCAATAAATAAAATTCAGCCTTTAATCACCAATGAACTGACACCTCATTTGAAATTCGTAAATGGTCGTTTGTGTTCTTTATATTTGAACTAATATCGTTAGTTCTGTTCATAAGTGATTGAAATTTGTTGAACTAAGAAAGGATATCTTCAGGTTTAACCATTTGTAACAGTACGTATTAATTTGGTTGATTGCAGGTTCCGTGTTTCCTTTTAGTTTTAGAGGTTCATTTTAGAATAAGTCGTAATTGAATTTAGGTGTTGAGTGTAGTGTAGTACTTAGGTGTAGATGTGAACAATTTACTTCAGTGTGTCGTTTGATTAGTTGGGTATAGTTAGTTATAGGAGCTCCAAAAGCTACTTTCACTTAGAAGTAGTTTCTCTCACTAGCTCTTTGTTAAGTTAGTTCCGATTATTTCCTCTCGAGCTTGTATTTTATTATTTTGAATTAGCTAAATTTTGTCTAGACTATATAAAATCAATAGGTAACCAATGTCTTAAAACTAGATAGCAACAACACGAACGATTACACCGATGAAAGTCACTACAGCAGGTCAACGATCTGGTGGTATTCTGTGGGATCGTAAAACTTTGCACGCCTAAAAACGAAAAAATAACTTAAATCTGAGATGCAATTTTTAACGTAAAAAGCTTCAAAATTCGCTTAGTAGGTAATCATTCTTTTTCAACAAAATTTTTTTTTACCTATTTTATAGAACCATACAGGCCACAATGGCTTCCTTTTTTTTCCAACAAACCTTTTCTTCAAGCAAATAGCTTTTAAAAAATCGATACGGTTAGTAGATTTTATAAATAATTTAAAAAGGTTTCCATATGACCGGTTGGCGTTTTTAAAGCCAGTTTTGACTTTTTCAAGTTAAAATTATTGCGATTTTATAGAATAATTTTGAGTTTGCTTTGTAGGGTTACTAAAATATGGAAGAAAAGTAAGAAATAATTGAAAATTTATGAAAAAAATAAAAGAAGTTTTAATATTGGTTCTATAGTTGTCCGGATGCAGGCGGATGCAACCTTTTTTTATAGAAAAATCGTGTAACGTTTTATCTCTGTTTTATACACTTAACAACGAAAAAACTGCGGAAATAAGTCAGGTTTACAATTTAAACCAAAATAAATTGGTCAAACAGTTTAAATTCAAAGAACCTCAAATTATAAAACAAACCTTTCGAAATCAAAAAAGAGTTACTCCCTCCAACTTACCTGATATTGTTCCTCGGTATCGATGAGTCCTTTCACCGCAACAACCTGATATTGAGGGGCTCGCATAGCAAATGTACCTTCTTGTTTGTCAGCAGGTGTATGTATGTTTGTGTCAAATATAAACAGTACAATAATATACATTCATAGAAGAAAAATATTTGCGCTAAGCACAAGTTACTGAGTGGTACTGGATGGCAAAAAGCGTTTCTTGATTTTTTTATCTTGTTTTGTATTGAAGCATTTTTGGTTTCGTCTTTTATTGCATACGAATTGTAATGCTGCTGGCTTGTATAAAGTATAAACGTGCAAATAATTCGCTGTTTGGATTTTTTTTCACGCGATCGAAAATGGACTTTTGAATTCATTTTAAAATTGTTGTTTACGGCGTTTGTGTGTTTCTTTTTCGTTATGGTAATATTCTGCTTACAATTACTTTAAATGGTTGAGAAAATACCTATACAAAGATTAAGTTCACATTTTATTACACAAAACAGTAGTACACTAGAAACCGAAATGTTAACTTTCTATAAGTTTTTTCACAAAACTTTTTTTTTATACATAGACAATAACACATTTTCGAAAATCAATAAATCTCACAAACAAACGTGGAAAATTTACTTTATAAGATGCTAAAACAAAAATCGGAAAAACCACATCAAATGATATTTAGCTTATCACATAAGGTTAGTATTTTGCAGCAATTTTGTACCGTATTTCAATGAATTTTTTTCGCTTTGCTTAGGTTTAATAATTTAACATTGACGTCAAGGTTTTTTTTGTTTTGTTCATATAAGCAGGTATTTCATTTGCAGGTTAATTTTCGTTTCCTTTGTTCAGCTTACTGATATATGTTTATTTTTTTCTTGTCAGAAGATTTGAATCTCACAACTAAAGCCGGATTGTCGTTTGGTTTTGTTTTTTTTTTATGTTCATTGTTTGAAGCGTTTCCGATAGCTAACATTTGTTTTTGGTTTTGTGTTTGCGTATTTTTATATTAAATTTTTTTATGATAATGACGTTTGAAAATCAACAGATAGGTAACTTATCCATCTTACAGATAAATCGAAGCTTGGCTTCTACGAATTGAAAAGACATCCGTCTTGCTTGCTCAGAAATGTGGCATTGTTGTAGAACATGCGTTTAGATGTAAGCAACAGCACTTGTGAAATTATATTTCTAAAGCTAGTTTAGTTAACACGTTGCAGCCTCTGTTAAGTTGATTCCAAAGGTCAGAGTTATTCGATAACGTTCATTGAATTATAAGCTGATTGAAACTAGAGTGAATGAAAAAAGGCCACCGTGGCAAACATTTTAGGTAAAGAACACATCAGCTCGCTTCTAAAATTAGCAGTTGTAGATTTTCAAACTTATTGGAACTCAACTAAAAAAAATAGACCCCATGAAAAACTGCTTGCTTCAAACCGAAAGTCAATTTTGCACGTTAATTCTATAGAGTCAATGTGCACTTGAAGTTCAAAAATATTTTATATAACCCTTTCAACTTAGAAGATCAAAAGGGCACCTAATTGCTTTAGAGATAGCTTGCAGAAAGCGTCCTAGTGAAGAGAACTGGAAATAAAGTCTGTCCCCGGAGAGGAAGTGTGGTAAAATTTTAAACAGGTTTGGATGAAAAGTGGGGAGAGAAAAAGTATCAAGGTAGCATATTGGAAAATAGGTTCTATAGGTCCAATCACTCATAAAATTAGGCTACTTTTGTTTTGAGTTTAGAAAAAAAAGGAGGCCGAAGAAAAAAACAAGTTAGGGTATAAGGTAAGGTAAGTAGAGTCGCGACAGCAAGGTAAGATGCCTAGGGTTTTTGAAAATTCAATTTTTCATTTAACTGTATCATGAAGAATAATCGATCACTTGTCAACTTTGCAGGTATATACACGGATGTCGAAATACCCGATGAAAAATTATAAAATTGTAAATTTTTATAAATTTTTGAGTGATTGCGGAAGTGCTTGAAACATTCGTCCAAAATAAATACCAACATTGACAAGAAGTACACACAGCCACAACAGATAATGCGAAGCCATGGTGCCGGGTATAGGAAATTCTGCTTTAGAGATACGCCAAATTGTTAATACGAAGAAAGCAGAGGTGTTCATATTTTGGTGAAACTGCGGTAAATCCGTGCACCCATGATGAATTACCAACATACAACATACATAACACCTTCAACAGAGAAGATCAAATATGTGTTCCAAGACTCCTTGAAGTTGTTGAATCTGCGAAACTAGGAGGAACTTCTAAGAATCTACTCGTTTACCGTTTGGCCTAAAAATAGCGCCTTCGGTTTTCCACAGCAATCAAATGAGGACTTTGGAGCCATAGGAGTACAAGTATATATTTTTTTCGGGAAAACATTTGTATGGAAAATTCTGCATTACAGATACGCAGAACTGTTTAAATATACGAAGAAAGCAGAGATGTTCATACTTTGGTGAAACTGCGGTAAATCCGTGAACCCATGGTGGATTATCAAGATAAAACATACATAACACCTTCAACAAAGAAGATCAAAAATGTGTGCCGAGCTGTTTCTTCTTGAAGTGTTGTGTATTGTTGAATCGACGAAACTAGGAGGAGCTGCAAGAATCTACTCGTTAACCTTTTGGCGTAAACATAGCACCTTCAGTTTGCCACAGCAACAGTTACATATGAGGCCCTCGAAGCCAAAAGAGTACAAGAGCATAAAATTTTTTTCGAGAAAACATTTGTATGGAAAATTCTGCATTAGAGATACGCCGAACTGTTAATACGAAGAAAGCAGAGGTGATCATATTTTGGTGAAACTGCGGTAAATCCGTGCACCCATGGTGGATTACCAACATTCAACATACATAACACCTTCAACATAGAATATCAAATATGTATGCCGAGCTGTTTTTCCTTGAAGTGTTGTGTATTGTTGAATCAGCGAAACGAGGAGGAGCTCTAAGAATTTACTCGTTTACCTTTTGGCTTAAAAATAGCGCCTTCAGTTTTCCACAGCAATAGTTATACATGAAGCCCTCGAAGCCAAAGGAGTACAAGTGCATAATTTTTTTTTCGAAAAAACATTTGTATGGAAAATTCTGCATTAGAGATACGCTGAACTGTTAATACGAAGAAAGCAGAGGCGTTCATACTTTGGTAAAACTGCGGTAAATCCGTGCACCCATGGTGGATTACCAACATTCACCATACATAATAACACCTTCAACAAAGAAGATCAAAAATGTGTGCCAAGCTGTTTCTTCTTGAAGTGTTGTGTATTGTTGAATCGGCGAAACTAGGAGGAGCTGCAAGAAACTACTCGTTTACCTTTTGGCTTAAAAATAGCGCCTTCAGTTTTCCACAGCAAGTTATATATGAGGCCCTCGAAGCAAAAGTAGTGAGAGTGCAAAAAAAACGAAGCTTTTAAATTGTTGTGTTTGGCCATTTCCATATATCTTTCGTAATTTTATTTTTTTTTTCGAACATAAAAGTATTTGAATAAAATTCTAAAAATTTGAAAAACTCACCAAATAGAGTTTCAAATATGGGGAATCGTTTGGCATTACTAACTCATAAAACGATCATTTTTGCACTGATACTCCTTTGGTTCAGAGGGCCTCATGTGTCAAATTTATTTGTGCTGTTTCCTTAAAAAAACAAATAATTGATCAACCCTGAAATTTGGAATCCTTCTATAAACTAGCTTTTTTATAAAGATGTTAAAGATGCATCAATAACACAATCCAATGTTTGACATCCACGCGATAAGGTACTTTGCACTATGTTCTTCCAGAACTGTTAGTAGATTTTCAAAGGCAAGCATGTTCACACATATCCAGCTAACTGTTACCTATTTTTTATTTTGAGAACTTTACAACGGTTTGGGAATAAAATAGTTGTAGCAATAAATAAAATTCAGCCTTTAATCACCAATGAACTGACACCTCATTTGAAATTCGTAAATGGTCGTTTGTGTTCTTTATATTTGAACTAATATCGTTAGTTCTGTTCATAAGTGATTGAAATTTGTTGAACTAAGAAAGGATATCTTCAGGTTTAACCATTTGTAACAGTACGTATTAATTTGGTTGATTGCAGGTTCCGTGTTTCCTTTTAGTTTTAGAGGTTCATTTTAGAATAAGTCGTAATTGAATTTAGGTGTTGAGTGTAGTGTAGTACTTAGGTGTAGATGTGAACAATTTACTTCAGTGTGTCGTTTGATTAGTTGGGTATAGTTAGTTATAGGAGCTCCAAAAGCTACTTTCACTTAGAAGTAGTTTCTCTCACTAGCTCTTTGTTAAGTTAGTTCCGATTATTTCCTCTCGAGCTTGTATTTTATTATTTTGAATTAGCTAAATTTTGTCTAGACTATATAAAATCAATAGGTAACCAATGTCTTAAAACTAGATAGCAACAACACGAACGATTACACCGATGAAAGTCACTACAGCAGGTCAACGATCTGGTGGTATTCTGTGGGATCGTAAAACTTTGCACGCCTAAAAACGAAAAAATAACTTAAATCTGAGATGCAATTTTTAACGTAAAAAGCTTCAAAATTCGCTTAGTAGGTAATCATTCTTTTTCAACAAAATTTTTTTTTACCTATTTTATAGAACCATACAGGCCACAATGGCTTCCTTTTTTTTCCAACAAACCTTTTCTTCAAGCAAATAGCTTTTAAAAAATCGATACGGTTAGTAGATTTTATAAATAATTTAAAAAGGTTTCCATATGACCGGTTGGCGTTTTTAAAGCCAGTTTTGACTTTTTCAAGTTAAAATTATTGCGATTTTATAGAATAATTTTGAGTTTGCTTTGTAGGGTTACTAAAATATGGAAGAAAAGTAAGAAATAATTGAAAATTTATGAAAAAAATAAAAGAAGTTTTAATATTGGTTCTATAGTTGTCCGGATGCAGGCGGATGCAACCTTTTTTTATAGAAAAATCGTGTAACGTTTTATCTCTGTTTTATACACTTAACAACGAAAAAACTGCGGAAATAAGTCAGGTTTACAATTTAAACCAAAATAAATTGGTCAAACAGTTTAAATTCAAAGAACCTCAAATTATAAAACAAACCTTTCGAAATCAAAAAAGAGTTACTCCCTCCAACTTACCTGATATTGTTCCTCGGTATCGATGAGTCCTTTCACCGCAACAACCTGATATTGAGGGGCTCGCATAGCCGCCGAATTTTTCCGTATTAGTCGAAGAGAATCCTGTGAGGAGCCTAGGGCTGCAACCTGTCGGGGTCCGTGACTTGGGTCCAGCACCAGCAACGACAGTCCGGAAGTTCGTTGCTCGATTCCGATGATGGTACGCGAATGACCTGGTAAGTGAAGAAAGATTTATTAATTTTGTTTCGAAACTTGCGCAGATTCGATAGAAACCTTGATGCTGTAGATACAGTGGCGGAGTGTGTATCCGCGGCTCCTCGAAGTATCTGAGAACCCAGTTGAACAGCTCGGGATGCCGACCGTCCGGTGATGTCGGTCGGTGGAAATCTACCAGCTCACAGCGAATCCTCAACCAAGACAGTACGGTTACGATCTCCGTTGCCCCGATCCATTTGCGAGTATTGTACAGTTTACAGCCCAACTGTTCCGACCCTTGGATGTCGAAACCTTGGGCCCAGGCTGCCTCCACCATTCGCTGTAACCGAGAGATGCTGGGCATTGCTGTGCGCGAAGGACCATGGGAGCCCCATGCCGAGTATAGAGCTTCGTTAAAGGTTGTGTTCTGAAAAAAAAACCTCAAATAACTTCCAATGGAAAATTTCTAAAGGAAAACATCTACCTGCAAGAGAGATGACAGCATCATCTGAAGATTCCGATAGCCACAACCCCATCCTTTATCGCCGTAACTCGACGCGTAATGATCCACGTTGGAGCACACGTAGGTTTTCAGGACATTCGGCGATGAAGAAGACAGAGATAGCACTCTCGGAGAAACTGATTTGGTACACGAGGATCCGTCGTCCACGCCATGCGATTCGGCTGCCCGCAGCCCAACCTGTCGTTCGTAGTAATCGGCAACGCTCATTTCTCCCGCATACACAGCCCTCTGCATCGCTGCGGCAGACTGCTCCCGAAAGTTCCCCTGATCGTCCATGCCGTACTGGGCTCGAAGCATTTCGAATTCTCGCTGTTCGCGAAGCTTCTGGGCCTGTTTTTCGATATCCGGTTGCTCAACCGCAGCAGCTGCCATTGGACTTTTGCTAAAGTGTTTTTCAATGTGGAACTCCATCTCGGCAGTTTTCATGTGGTCAAACGATATTCCACAAACGGGACAGAGACTTCCGGTTAGGCTACCATTCATGGCGGCCGCAGCCGGCGTTTCCCCGTTATGGCGTTCAGCTTTAGCAGGACTCAAGATGTCACGATGCTCGATGTTAACGTGTAGTTCTAGATCCGAACCCGACTCGAAGGCTCTTGCGCAGATAGGACACTGTAGTGCGCTCAGTGTATCGACGTGGGAATTTCCGCTTGCTCCATTATTGATACTAGGGCTGAGAGGGTCAAAGTGCGATCGATTTATATGCTCTTCTAGAACCGTGGGATTTTCGGTCGTGTAGGGACACAACAGACATTGCAGAGGACTTGGTTTGGTAGTCGTAGTCACTACAGGCTTATGAGATTTGAGCTTCAGTCCAAGTTGTGTTCGTAGAGGTGAGCCCTGACCCCCAGCGCCTGCCGTTGTTCCGTTTCCGGTAGTCGAGCCACTGGCAGAAGCCGACACACCTCCAGTACATCCAGCACCACCACCATTCATCATCACATCCTTACTTCCATTCATATCACAGCTTTTGTTGTTTGTTGTACAGGTAATCGTCACTTCGGGCTGTTGATAGTAATTGTTCCATGGTGCTTTACTTATGGCTCCTGGCAGTTGGTTATTGCTACTGCTGCTACTACTAGTACTCATACTACTGGTGCCACCAAATCCGTTCTGATGACTTCCAATACTAGTAGATTTGCTGCTGCTTGTGCTGGTAGCGGAAGTGCTCATCAGAGAGCATGTTTTATTATTGCTCGTTACGGTACTACTGCTACTACTTCCATTCGAACTGCCGTTCATGTGGGAGACCATCGAGTTCGTCATCGTTATCGAAGTTGCCATTTGACTGATGCCATTCGTGACTACGGATTGGGGAAGCTTTCCGTTGGCATTTGAAACCGGTGTCAAAAGCTCGGATGTTATCGACGGCGAAAGTCCACGACAGTCCGAAATCGAATCCGAATCACCATCAACACTGGAATGTAAAACAGTGTTAAAACCTTAAATCCGTCACCTTCACCAAACCTTTCAACAAACCTTGGCGTTCGGTCGTCGATGAAGCTCATGAGTTCGTTCTCCGGCGTTAGGTAGTCCAGATGGGCTTGGTTGACGTGCAGCAGCAACTCGGCTGCCGGTACGCCACTCAGGCCACAAAATGGACACTGGACGCTACCCTCCACGTGACACTGCCGGGTGTGCTCCCGCATGGCGTCATCCGAAAGACCGGACATGCCGCAAATCTCGCACGAATGCTCCTGCATCGGATAGATCCCGTTCGTTTCCCGGGCGGCACTGCTGCCACCCTGCTGGCCTTCGGCACTGCCAGCGGCGCCATTGTGTGACATGTTCTAAAAGAGGTGAGAACAATTTGTACCTATGTAAAGTTAACATGCATATTTTATTTAAACTGTTGAGAGCTTCCGGATAATGGAAAGTAGAGACCTGTTTACTGATTATACTGAAATTACATTATTTGTCGCATTTCTTATTGACAAAATCTTATCTACAAAATCTTCAGGTGTCGATGGTTGTCCGCCGTGATCGATTGCTTCGATACGATGAATATCCACACATGGATTAATAGTCCAACAACTGGATTCAATGAATACTCCTTTCTCGAAGTCACCAACCTTTATTTGGGTCGACACATATCCTGCGGCAAGACACCACTCCTACTAACCTGCTGTTTTGCCGCTCTACGACCTTTCAATGGATTCCGCATTTTTAACGGCTTTATGATCCGAAGACCTTCCAGAGGACTACTCTATCCGATGACCCCGATAACCTCTCAATGGCTCTGGTTGATGAAGATTCTTGAATCCGGGTTGTTAAGCTGTTATAGACTCCGTCTCAGATATTAGCTAGTGACACAAGAATACAAGAAGAACCCTGACCCCTGTCTTCCTTTTGAAGACTCCAGTAATGTATCCGGATACCCTTTTTTAATATGGCGACAGAGCTAGTGATCACTTCTCGATATATTCATATACATATGAAAAGATCAGTGGTGAAAAGTGTGGCTGTTTGTATTCCT
The DNA here is from genome assembly GCF_029784155.1 of Uranotaenia lowii. NCBI lineage: Eukaryota > Metazoa > Arthropoda > Insecta > Diptera > Culicidae > Uranotaenia > Uranotaenia lowii. The sequence continues at coordinate 190,495,181 of NC_073692.1, read as the reverse complement.
TCGAGCAACTGACTATCTAGACCGTTGATTCCAAGCTAAAACTTCGTGAGAATCCAGTTCATCACCGTGCCGGGTCTCCTAATGGTATAGCAAACAGACCATTAAACACACCTGTGCAGGTGGTCCTGCATATGGTAAAGTCCTGAGCCAATTCGGCATAGCATTCGCGAATTTACAGATTTTGCTCGATTTTTTAAGAGCCCTAAGGCAGTTTACGAATTCCAACATCTGGAAAAGAACGCTAAACTGTTTAAGAAGTATTCTCACTGCACTTTAAGAGTATTTCAATAAGCGTGGGGCAAAAAACCTGACTAGACTTTGAGATACCGACAGCCTTTAAGAAGCCGAATCAAATCCAAGAAAGGCACGATGCGATAAATAATCGTCAAAATTGAAAGACCACAAACGGGTATTTTGGAACACATCAGAAGAGCTTTTAACCTAACCGGCCTGTACAACAACGTGCAGAAAGTGAGAAGGGCTGTGCAAGTAACATGGATCTTGAGCAGCGTAAGGAGACATCGCCCAATATCTAAAAAGCACTGACTTGTGCTGTGGAACCAAGTGCAGGTAAAGGTTAATAATCAGGAAGCTGCACTGGATTGGGTTTTTTTTACAAGATGGAAATTTGATTTAAAGCCGGGTGTTTGCTGCCGTGAGTGGGTTCGTCTCACTAAAACCACCTTGGGCATCGTGTGCCAGATGTGCCCCTTGGTTTCACCCTATGATACTACATCAAGGGGTAGGCTGTGCTCATGCACTTATACATCTCACCCTTATTCCTTTTCCTCTTTCTCAATTTTGGTCTTTCTCCTTATCATCTTTCTCCTTTATCCTCTTTCTCCTTTTTCCTCCTTCTCTTTTTCCTCTATCGCCAACTTCGGACTGGTACGGAAGACCTCGAGACGTGTGCCGGTTAGGTAACGCTTTCAAAGTAACTCGCGCCCGTCACAGCATCCACTCCCGCAGGATTTGTAACCACCAAGGCATGGCCGATTGAGAAACTACCAAGCTAGAATCCCGTTATGACCACCCCGAATGGTGTCTCCGCTTCCTTTTGCTGCAGGAAAGATCGTAGATGAGTACGTGAGACCTTTTAGCAACGATCTCTTTCAGTTTGTCCGGACACTTTTCGGTCGGCGATCTTGGGCCACCGAATCTCGCCAGTGCAACTCTATAGGCATGGCCCCATGTGTTATCATCTACGCTCTGGCATAACGCTCTGTAGCAGCTCTCTTTGCTTGCTTTAATAGCTCGCTTAAGTGCCACCCTGGCTGCTCGATAAACGGTACCTCTCGTTTCTCTATAGGCTTCGCTTCTCGTCCGTTGAGCTCGTTGCCTGGCTTTTAGACAGCTTGTACGAAGCTCAGTTATTTCTGAGGTCCACCAGTAAGCTGGTCGTCGCCACCACTTCGGTGTATTCCTTCTAGGCATGGTCATGTCGCTCACCGTCACCATCATTTTCGTCAGCTGCTCAGCATTATGGACCTGCGATGCTTCCTGCATGTTAATAGTTTCGGTGCACACCTCCTTATCGGAAACTTTGGTCTTCCATCTCCGCTCATGGACTGGCCACCGGTTTTCGGTCTCCTACGCTGTAACGTTTCGCCTGGTATTCGCTGTGCGTATAATCGTCACACACTCTCCAATTCATGTCAGTTTTTAATGATGGGCTCGCAAAGGTGATTTCTGTCACTGACGTTCTGGTCAGCAAAATTTCGTTTGGACTATAGCATTATTCTTCATAAAAAGCTCTATAACTATAAAAATTCTATAACATCACCTGGACTCTAATAAATCCAAAATAAGGCTATTTGGCCCTACCCTAGAAACGTCATCATGACATATCATTGTTGGTCACCAAAGCTTTTAAAAAGCTATTATTAAACATGTTAGGAATTTTTGTTTTTTTCGATTCTGTGAGTTCTCGGAGTTATATTTTTATTTTTTTCCAGCAACCATAATGGTTGATAAATGATGATTGCATTATTGAGATATTTATGATCTGGTAAAATTAATAGCCAAAATACCAATGTTTTAACCATATTATGAGCCTCTTTTGTTCTGCCAGTCAAGATTTAAGGTAAAATGTGTATGAAATAGTATCTTAAAATAAATGCGCCTCGTCAAATCTGATGATCAATCATGATGGAATTGATGAAAAATGGGTCTGAAAAAATATTTCCCAATGCTTGCATTGTTAATCCATCAACATGGCGTCATTTTGTGCCCTTCGATTTTGCAACCAACATGGCGTGAGTCAATTCATAGTTTTATTATGGTTTAATGATGACCCCAAAAAAAGCTACGATTTGACGTTTCTCTCGCAAGCCAATCAATTACACGCTTAGGATGAGTTCCTCATTTCTGAGTTGTTAATCCTTAGTACAGTAAATGAGGACAGACATTTTAAATAAAAACGGATTAGTTGTTAATCACCCGTGGAATAAATCATGAGTTGAAGTCAAATTTCGTTGTCTGACGCCATCTTGAAATCCAAGATGGCGGCTTCCACTGAGCTTTAAAATTCTGCAAATGACTAAAAACCGCACGAAAGCTTTACAATATTGGTATTCGTTGAAAGGGATAAACTAGAAGAACCAGACCCTGATTGTTTTTGGCAAACCGCTCGAACATTTTGTGTTGTCAAAATCGAACGATTTTTTTTCCCAACTTTATTTTTACTTAGTACTAAATTTTTAACCATGTTTTTGATGCATTTAGCTCTTTTCGTGTTTTGTCGATAGTTTTTGTTTTTTGCCATATTTGCTATTTATGTCATTGTATTATGTCTATCATGCTAATATGTCTAAATTGTATTGGTCCTATTAAAGCGAAAACTATAAGGTTACGTTGTTCCTGTTATTTGTTTGATTTAGGGATATGTGCCAAAATTGGATGTTCCCAAAATCGAATGTTGCCAAAAACGATCGGGGTCTGTATTGTGGTTGCTTTGTGCGATTTTGGGTCACTTACAGCATTTCAAAGTAGAGCGAAAAGAGAAAATCGACTACTACTCGTTTAGCCCTTTTACCCAATACCAATATTGTTGGGGTTTCATACGATTATAAGTCATATACAACATTTTAAAGTTCAGCGGAAACCGCCATCTTGAATTTGGATGGCGTCAAATAACGAACTTCGACTTATTGGTTCATCTCTTTCAACTAATACCCATATTGTAAGGGTTTGAGGCGATTTTCAGACATTTACAGTATTTTCAAGTTTAGTTTAGCCGCCATCTTGGAATTTAAGATGGTGACGGACAACGAAATTCGACTTCTACTCGTTTATTACTTTCACCTAATAACAATATCAATAAGGTTTCATGATATTTTCAGTTATTTACAACTTTGAAAATAAAAGCGGAAGCCGCCATCTTGTATTAATGATGGCGTCAAGCAACAAATTTTGTTCCTCCTATTTGAACCTTTTCACTCAATACTCATATTGTAGAGTTATTCATTCCATTTCCGGTTATTCGAAGTTTTCATAGATTTTTATAATTTTTTATTATTTTAACTCAAAATCAACACACAGAACTTATCAAAAATGTGTAAAAATGGGAATTCCAATTCAAATATGTGCTATCTAATCTGAGTTTGTCCTGTTTTGACATCTTGATCGAAAACTGTCACTAATACTGTATTTGTTTTCTCCACTCGTGGAGTGTTCCACCGTACCCGATAAAAACAAACACAAATCCTCGCCAGTGTATTGCTACCTCGCTCACTCACACGCTCTCTCGCAACACTGGCAAAATTATCGGTGGGCCACCGTCCGTAAGCAAAACTCCGACAGGTCAAAACCAGTGCAACACCGTCCGAATAAACAAACAGTTTGACAGCACCTAGTGGTGCACCAGTGCAACACTAGTGCAACACTCGGCAAAAACAAATACGGTATAAGTTTTATGGCGGTTTAATAATCAGGCACTGAGTGCTATTATAGATGCAAAAGAAAGCTTGGAGCAAACTTCTAAGTTTGTGTTTTATTATAGTTTAAACATAGCATTCCTAACTCTTTCTAAACAACTAAAACAGTATGTTTAATAAAACCATAATAAAACATCGAAATGCTAGTTAGCTTGATCTGTGTTACTTGGGAGGGGCCCTTCCTGTCAGAAATGCAAACGAATAGATATTGTCATTGAAGTTGAAATCCGAAGTTTTCGCGCTGGTGATCGGCAACCTTGCCAACTAGCGACGTTGTGAAATATCATTACTGGCAACGCTTTTGTAAAGTAATAACCAGCGTGCCTATACAGCTACGGGTGGTTGCATATTGAGCAACAGTAGGCAAGGAGTACCAAAAGTTTCTCATTGGTGGGGGGTGGAGACGGAGCGCTTTTTGACAGCGAATTGTTCGCCTACCATGCCTATGATTACGATTGCCCGTCACAAGATGGACGATTCCGTGTATTCACGCAGAGTAAACTTGAATTTTGGAACGAATTAAATCTGACTTTGATTCAAAACATTCATTTTTGTGAATCCAGCTCCTGTTTTCTTTGAATCAATGAATTATAGTTTTGATTGAAAAGAATAATTTTTGAAAGAAAGAATACATTTTTTGAATTGAATAACTTTGGACTTTGATTTCAAACAAATTCTTTGATTCAAAAGAAATTTGTTCAATTGCATATTTCTTTAGAAACAAAGTAAATTTTCTTTCAACCGATGCAAAATGTTTTAAACTGAAAAGAATAATTTTTGGAAACAAAAACTTCAAACTTAGAAGATATTTTGCATTGACTTGCAAGAAGAACAGAAAACCGAAAAATCGAATAAAGTTCGGCCGCTCGTTTTAAAAATCAAACCAGTAAATCGGAGTAAGCTATAAATAAGGAGGATTCAGGATGCAAAATGGTAAGTGTAAGTTAATAAATACTGAATATTTAAGTGAATTCAAGATTTTCTAAAACGCTTGTATAGCTACAGGACCACGGCCGACGGATAGATTTCCAAGTCTCTCGAACATGGAGAAAGCTGCGCAAAGTAACACCTCCCCAAATCCCGCGGTCGTATTTTTTCGGCCCAATCTTCAACGGCAATCACCAGTCGGACCAGCCAGCAGCTGGAGTGGCTTTCGGAAGTTTACTGACCGGCCCAAGGAGAATGCGAAACTTTGTCAACGATATCAAGGACCCTACTCGGTTATAGTGAACCAGTGTTTTATGTGTTTGTGAATAAAAAAGAATTTAAGAACTAAAATTGTATCTTTTATTATTCAAACTCCTAATAGAAACTTCGAAACAACAGGGTAAAAATCTTCCAATTGGAATAAATGGAAAATGGTTCAATGAATAAATGCTTTTAAATCTATATCTAAATTACCTTTGAGCAAAGATAATAACTTTAAATCAAATGAAACTGGTTTTTGTATCAAAGCATTAATATTTTGAATCTAAGATTTTTCAAAAGAAAAAATCTTTGAAACAGAGGAAAATGCATTTGAACCAAAGGATTTTTTATTTATACCGAAACCAAAGGAAAAAATCCTTTGTTTTTGCGGCACTTTCCTTTGAAATAAAAAATCCTTGGTATAAGAACACACCCGAAGTTGTACACGTCCTGATAATAACTTGTCGCCAGTGAGTGTCGCCAGTAAATGTCGCCAGCGCTCATTGACGATAACTCCGGTTTGGGGATTCAGCGACAATATACCTACACTCAGTAAAGAATATCCTCTAAAAATTCAGGGATGTCGATTCGTTTAAAATAGTTTAAAAAAACGCAATATAAGACCAACGGCCAGCTTGTAAAAAAAACTAGGAATTAGGAAAGCTATTTATTCCGAATAAGTATTAACAGAATCTGGAAACTGTAAAATACTGTCAATAGTTAACAACATTAGAGAATTCCTATAATAGTGGATAACGAGTATTTTACATAAACGATGTTAGAATATATGCCCATAATATGACATAGGTACAGTTGGGTATATTCTGCCCAAGCTAACGAAAGAAACACTCCCGTTCAGCAGAGTGGGTATTAGAACGTGACAATTTCGGAAGTACCACCAAATCAGCTGAGGGAAAGAACGGAAACAGATACAGCAACAGTGAAAATAAACGGAAGCCTTTGCTGCCACACATCACATTATAGGCCACATCGCACATTAAGGACTTCGGGGTGGCATAAAAAAATACGAAGAAAATAAAACCGTTGATGGCGAGCATGTATTGATTTATGCTTGTTGGACATTACCTGCTACAACTACAATATATAACAGTAGGTACCTTCTACGGAAAGAATCGTCGGCAGCCAACAACTGCCAAAGAGGCCTCTCAGCTCAACGTTCTCTCCTCGATATGAGTTATGCTTCGTAGAACGACAGAGGTCCCATCCCATCCCTCGATTCTTTTTATTTATTTTTTCTTGCCATTTGATGGGGTAACACTTCTGCTTACATCGACAGACGACGACAACTCATACATACCCATAACAGTCAGTCGTCGTTCTAATGTCGCGTTTTCTCCATTTCCGAAAGATGATTATTATATTTATGATTCCGATCGCGCGGTTCGATTTTGGTGTTGGGTTTGCACGATAAAAAATGATAATATGATGGTTGGTTGTCTGGTTGCCCTGGCCAGTCACAACGAGGCGATTGTGATGTGGTTAAAGAGACATACAAAGTGACACAAGGAATGGAATTTTGAATTGAGCGAAAGTATTGCATTATACAGCAAACTATCGGGAAAACATCGATAGCTTCCAATTATCAAGCAGAAGTTGATTAAAGTTTATATGGTTTTTGTTTCTTTTCAATTCAATCTATAGTTTTTCTCTAGATGATCTAATCAATGTAAAAGATACAATAAATTCGCCCAGGAATCAAATATTGGAATTTTCAAATTTCTGCAATGGAAAATATCACAAACCTTCACATTATCCCAGGCGGTTATCTATGGGACCCTCAAATATTAAGTAAGCCGTTTTTCGTAATTTTCGACTTCCTCCCTCCTCTGCTATGAAATGATTCATAAATACAAATGTAATCCTATGATGTTTTCTTGTTAGCCTAACGCAACATAACATGATATGGAACCCCCCCCCCCCTCAAAGTTGATAAATTTCAATTAATGTCCAGTCTTACTTTTGTAGTCGAAAGGGAGTCCCCATACAAATTCCTCGCTATTCACACCATACTTAAAACCATCACGTATAAACGTGTTGTCATAATGAAGTGAAATTTGATACTCGAATGTTTTTTGGGCTAAGGATGATTCGAGTAGTAGTTTGAGGGCTCTCGAACTATAGGGAGAAGGGCTCCCATACAAAACGAAATTAAACTTTGACACAACTCGAACCATCTTCAAGTGAAGCTCATAACAGTTGATTCACAAGCACGATTAGACACAAGAAGTTGATTTATTATGCAGAATGACATCTCTCGCGTTGAAAACAGAAGGCTCCCATACAAAATTCATAAAAAAAAACCTTAGAACTCATACAATTTTAATGCGATACTTATTCATGAATTTAGCCACACAAGCAAATTTAAAAAAACCTCCTAAGCAAACAAAAGTCCCATAAAACAGGTAAGAAAAAGCTTACGCAGCCCCATTATTGATCTGAAGGACGTTCTATGCAGCTCAAAATTTAAATTCATATTGATACTTTCAAGTTCCAAACCAAGTCTAATGACCTTCTATTCAGCTTCCAGCGACATTTTATTCAGCTTGCACAAGATCGTAAAATGAGCAAATAATTCTCCCTCTATTTAAATTTCACCCTATACATCAGTTTATAAGTATTACCGTAAACTGGGGGAACTTTGATCAGCGGGGTAACTTTGATCAACATGAAAATTTTGCAGATAATTATCATTAACTAAGTATAAAGCTAAAATAACTGAAAACTGTGTTGTTTGAAAGCCTGTAAATTGAGTTACGAATAAGCTAAATTTGGTTTGTATTACGAGATTTTTTATATTACTTAAAATATAATTTTAATGAAGAGATTAACCACCGTAATGTTTGTATGTTACTTTAATTTGTCGGCCTTAGCGGTGAAAAGTGATGTCCTTTTTAGTAGGGACATCTAAAGCTTATGAAATTTTATAGGTGGATAGAAGGTTAGATGAAAATGAAAGATGTTGAAAATGAGCGGGTAGAATTTTATTTAGAAGCATATCATCACATACCAAATTTTTGTTCCTCACGGGCCTACTACTATGAGGAAATTTGGTATGTGATGATATGCTTCTAAATAAAATTCTACCCGCTCATTTTCTATAAAATTTCATAAGCTTTAGATGTCCCTACTAAAAAGGACATCACTTTTCACCGCTAAGGTCGACAAATTAAAGTAACTTAAAATATAATTTTAAAATCTTAAAATATCTGGTTTTTTGAAGGCTCACGAACAAACATCTTTCCTGATCAAATTGCAGCATTTAGGAGCAAATGGGTGATTTAATGTGAAAGTTAAACTTTTTTCTTGCTTTAGGTTAAGTTTAAGTGTTTTTTTTTTATGGTCGTTTGATGATTATTTTTAGATTTCGAAAAAAGGTCATTTTCCATGAAAAAGCTCGTATAGAAAAAATGGCTAAAAACCCTATCAAATGATTAAGTTTGAAGAAAAAAAGAACATGGGAACAGTACGAGGACTAAGGGAATTGCGTGAAGGTAAAATTTTATTTGTTTTAGAGGCCAAAAAATATTTAAAAATGTTTATAGTTTTTGCCCCTAAATGTATGCAGCAACATTATCCATTTTTCGAGTATATTTGTTTTTGAAAGTGGTGACCGCAGCCAGACCCATGTAACTTATCGAAATTTTTTTCTATACGCTCAGTGCTGCTCCCTTCTGAGAAGGGTATCATAACAGGCGACTAAAATAGCTTGTACACTAGACTGAGTCGATTTGAGGTCATTTTTGAATTTCCCAAACCCTGGGGTCTTAAAAGCTTCGTCGTGGTCCAAAACTCATCCATGATTTTTTGCAGAATTTTTAAGTAACGTTTACATGAGTAAATTTGAACTTTTAGGTTTGTATGGGAAAATTGAATATTTTGTACTGAAAAATCAACATCGTTTTTGTTTCTTCTGTGGAACCAAGCCAGCTAATGGTTTTTGTGCCAATTTATAAAATTCTTTTAAGAAATTTTCCGCTGAACAACTTTGTCGAAGACCGTAACTTCGTATCTTATTAGGCAGAAAAGTTATTAGCAGTTTAATAGGGGTATGTCTTTTCGCATTGATAAACATCAAATTCAATTGACATCACTGCTGGAGCCTCGCGAAGTATTGCATGAAAAGTAGTCATGCAATACCTCGTTAGGCGCCCTGCAGTGATGTCAATTGAATTTGATGTTTATCAATGCGAAAAGACATACCCCTATTAAACTGCTAATAACTTTTTTGCCTAATAAGATACGAAGTTACGGTCTTCGACAAAGTTGTTCAGCGGAAAATTTCTTAAAAGAATTTTATAAATTGGCACAAAAACCATTAGCTGGCTTGGTTTTACAGAAGAAACAAAAACGATGTTGATTTTTCAGTACAAAATATTCCATTTTCCCATACAAACTTAAAAGTTCAAATTTACTCATGTGAACGTTACTTAAAAATTCTGCAAAAAATCATGGATGAGTTTTGGACCACGACGAAGCTTTTTAGACCCCAGGGTTCGAGGAATTCAAAAATGACCCCAAATCGACTCAGTCTATTGTACACCCTCCATGGGGGTCAATGGTTTGAGTATTCAACAACTGCTACGTCAAATAACATACAAAATCATCAAAGCAACCGTTGTTCGTATTCGCACTGTTGGTATCAATTTCAACATACTTGTTTTTATGAACAAAAAGATTCCCAATTGAGCATTCAATAGATGATTTTCTTCTCGAACAGAGTAAAATTAGAAAAGCAGAGTTTCGGTTTAATTCAAATTCAAATCAATTTTTTTCCAAATGGCAATATATGGTTAATAATTCGTACAAAAGGTCAACCAAAATTTATTTTTACCATTTAAAGCATTGTAGATGAAGTATTCACTTCCAACAGATATACTTTTAAAGCAGATTTGTTTTTCCAAGACACACATTGGTTACCATGGCTAGATGCATGAATCTTGTTGCCCGAACTCTTAAAGTGGCGTTGCGAACATCGAAAGACCGTATAGAAGAATTAATGTTCGCGGCAAAGCCCACTTCTTTATCTTGAAGTGACGGTATCTTTGCCGCAGCCAATGACATGACATTTGTCTATCTCGGCTCACTGGTGACCGCAGACAATGACACCACTCGTGAGATCCGGAGGCGAATTATCAGCGGAAGTCGTGCTTACTATGGACTCCACAAGCAACTGCGGTCGAGAAGACTTAGCCCTCGCACGAAGTGTAACCTGTATATGACGCTCATTAGACCGGTTGTTCTCTACGGGCACGAGACATGGATATTGCTCGAGGAGGACCTGCGTACACTCGGAGTATTCGAGCAACGAGTGTTAAGAACCATCTTTGGCGGCGTACAGGAGAACGGAGTGTGGAGGCGAATGATGAACCACGAGCTCGCGCGACTCTACGGCGAACCCAGTGAAGGTGGTGAAAGCTGGCCGGATACGCTGGGCGGGACATGTTGCAAGAATGCCGGACTACTGTCCTGCAAAACAGGTGTTCGCTACGAATCCGGTAGGAACAAGACGAGCGGGGGCGCAACGAGCGAGGTGGTTAGACCAAGTGGAGCGTGATCTGGCGAACGTGGGGTGCCCGAGGAACTGGAGAACGGTTGCCATGGACCGAGTGAATTTTAGGAATTATGTTCGTCAAGTTATGTCATGAGACGGAATACTATGTAAATAAATAAAATTGTTTTTGAAAGAAAGACAGGAAAAATGCACTTAGTAAATCTCGTTTAGAGTACTGGTGTGCCATTTTTGTGACTTAAGTCTTTTACAACGTACATATAAAGCACTTTTTTAACTTTCAAGTTCATTCATGAGTACATATAGTTCACTCATGGGATTTGGGAGACATAAGTCACCTACAACGTACAGACCAATCACTTTTGCAACATTCAAGCACTGACCACACTGACTGGACACTCGATTTCGTTTTCTGGATAATTTTTACAACAGTACGCAATACCGATTACAGAGTGCGCATCGATCGATTTGAAGAAATGCTATCCCGGTTAGGAAATGCCACCCAACTTTAAAATAAAAACAGGCAATTTCTGCGATAAAATCGGGCTAAACAGGTACATTTTTCCTACAGGGCATTTGTATCTGGAAAATGATAGGTTCGCCACCTACCGTCGGTTTTGCGAACCTGCTAAATGTGACGAAAAAAATTAGCCAGAAAATGATCGAATTTTCGTTCTAAGTATCCTGTCAGTATGATCAGTGATTCAAGTTTATGTTTGAGTACATAAGAAGTGTTTTTGGATAACTTTTGAATAACTGAATGGAAATTAATGAAATTTTCAGTGAAGTTACCTAGGGAGAATGAGGATACTTGATCCCTGGGGATACTTGATTCCTTAGCTATATCTCGAAACTGGAATTTCTTACAAAGATCAAATGTTCTAGAAAAATGTGCCAAAATGAGCAAAATAACAATGCTTGTAGTTTAAATTTTTTTAACAAAATAACTGTTTGAGTAATTGATCTTTGTTTGAAAAATTTCACAAAATGTAACTTGAAGATCTTTTTTGATCACTTTAAAATGTTCCTTACATGGGAAAATTATGAAAAAATATTTGTTCCAATGTATCAATCGTTCGAGCGTAGAATGAACTTCATAATGCCATATTTTCAAAGCAATGGAAAACTGTCAACTTTTTTCAGAAAAAGTTTTCTAAAATGTTGATTATGGGTATGATTGATCCCCTAGAGTTGGGTACAATTGATCCCTCTTCCAAACAGCATATTCTTCTTCTGAATTGATCGTTATGATTGCTGATCACGAAATTACTAATATTTATCCAAAAACTAATATTTATCAAAGAATTGTCTGAAGAAAAGACCAAAAATAATTAATTTTCTCTTAGTTATAAAAAATAGCGCCTTTAAGTATGCAATGTTAATAGCGTTGAGACAAAGTTATAGAATTTTCTTCTTATGTCTGCAATAAATTGTGAAATGAGAATAAACATGACCAAAATAGTAAATTAACATTCTATCTTGAGGTTTTGTTTGATTTTTATACAAGTTTAAGGGCTTCCTGAATAAAAGATCAAGTCTACTTCAATAGGGAATCAAGTCTCCCCTAACTTCAGAAAAATCGCAATTTTTATTACTCCCACGAAAATACTTCTAGTTTATCAACGGGTTTAAGTATCGCTCTAATTTTTGGAGCATAGAAACTTGAAGTTACAAGCTGTCAGAAAATGTCAAACACGGCGAGTTGCTAAATTTTTCCAAAAAGATATGGTGAAAATAAGAAAAGGGGATCAAGTATCCCCACTCTCCCCTAATGTAATAAGTACGTGTTTAAAATTTGACAATCTGTCATGTGGTTTTTGAGATATAGCCCAATACTGAAGTTCATTGACAAAATTTTTTGGGAAGTCGCAGTGGGAGACCCAAAAAAAGGTGGAAATCAACTATTAGACCAAAGTTCACATAGACAATCGTTAAATAAGTCCTAGAGGATCTAACAGCGAGCTTAAATTTAAATAAAAGTCAAGATGATTGATTCCATGAAGTTAAGAAATGTGAGAGTTTTTTATGCTGAATCCGAAGATACCGATAGAGGAAGTGATAAAACATGATTTTTCTACTGGTTTGTCTAGTTGACTTATAAACAGGCCTGACTTCGTTTTGAGAAGGTAGAAAATCTGTCACCAGTAAAATAATAAAAATACAGTGGTCAAATCATGCGCAAAATATTTGGACTACCAGTGGGGAGATATTGTTAAAAATTTCGTACTGGACAGCAAAACGAACTCTTTAGCGGTCACCTGACAGGTTTTCAGCCAAAAACTTTTCGTTGACAAGTCTCGTCTGTATTTTCCATTGATAATAAGACAAAAAATAAGTAAGTACTTGATAAGGCTAACGATCTGTGGAAACTGCAAATTACCCAGTATTCCAAAACCATTGACACTGCCTCAAAACAAACATATAATCAATTATATTTATAGTTTGAAGCTCAATATTAGCAGTAAGTGGAGAATCAATCAGAAATATTATTGAATATAAGCGGATCATTGTTGGAAATACTGTAGTTTTCTTTCCGTGTGTGCTTTGAAAAAGTATTCAGTGTTGTTGATGTTAGGCTCGAAGCTACAGAAATAACTTATTCAAGTACAGCCAGTTAAATACCTAAGAGGTTCAAGTGTAGAAGTTACAGAAAAGCATCTGCGAAATTTAAAAAGTTTCACTTAAACAGATAGTTACAAATCTATATATATAAAAAGCAATTTCTGTATGTTTGTTTGTTTGTTTGTCCTCTATGGACTCAGCCGTCTTAAGAGCTAGAGGTCTGAAATTTGGCATGGATGCTCATTAGGACTAGGAAAGATGAAAAATGTTTTCAGATTTTTGGATGACCCCTTCTGAAGGGGGTCGTCCATACAAGACAAATATTGTTTTCGCGTTTTTGGTGGAATTTTTCGTCGGATCATGATGAAAATTTGCACATGGGTGTTTTGAAAGATAAGAAATCGATTTCAGGTATTGAATTTGGGGTCAGGGGTCGGCAAAAGGGGTCGTCCATATTAACTTTTCAATATTTTTGTGATATGGACGTTAGTGTACATCGGATTGAAATGAAAATTTGCGCTCGGATGTTTTTAGGGACGAGTAATCGATTGCCGGTATCAAATTTTGTGTAAGGGGGCATCCATAAATTACGTAACGCTCATAGGGGGGGGAGGGAGTAAGCTCGAGCGTTACGGATTGTGACATAGGGGAGGGGGGGAGGTATGCTCATCGTTACGTAACGATTTTTACCTTCAAAATTTCAGTTCAATCGCAGCTATTTTGATGTCATGCAATTTTTGTAGAATGATAAGCAAACCGAAATCAGCTTAAAATTCATAAGCTTCAACATGATTGGAACTGGTTTTTCACCTTTCCTCTTTAAAGATTCTGAGACAAACTCCTCAAATGTGTATTGGATATCCGTGATATAACCGTTGCAAAACTGAATATTAGGTACATTTACCCTCAAGAACTCAATGCAACCTTAAGACGGAAATTTTACTATTTTTACTTAATTGATTTAAAAATTGCAATTCTGATTATTCCGACGAATATTACTAAGTGGAGTATGTTTTGCATAACAAGTTATGTTCCTTGAACAAAACAAATTAAACAAGGTAGATCATCAGCTTACAAGCAACTCCTAATAAGATAATCAATTTATTTTATCGGAGAGTTATCATCAATGAGTACCAAGGAGCGATTTGGATAGATAATAATTTCGTTTTGAAGAACGTTAAAAAAATGTTATTTTAAAGTCTTTTCTAAGCTTCTCTTTCGAAACATGGGAAAATGGGGGGGGGGGGTAACTATCAGCGTTACGTAATTTTCATAGGGGGGTACGTCGAAGCGTTACGATTTGTGACATACGGGGGGGAGGGGGTCAAAAAAGTGCATTTTTTGCGTTACGTAATTTATGGATGCCGCCTAAAGGGTCAGCCAAAGGGGTCGTCCATATTCACTGTTCGCTATTTTTGTGATATTGACGTTATTTTACATCGGATTCAGATGAAAATTGGTACACGAGAGTTTCGAATGACAAGCAATCGATTTCAGGTATCAAACTCAGTGTAAGAGGTCGGCAAAAGGGGTCGTCCATATTACCTTTCCAATATTTTGTGATTATTTTTGTGATATTGACGTTATAATTCATCGGATTGAGAAGAAAATTGGCGCTCGGATATTTTTAGAGAAATGCAATTGATTGCTGGTATCAAATTTTGTGTAAGGGACCAGCCAGAGGGGTCATCCATATAACCTTTTCAATTTTTTTGTGATATTGACGTTATTATGTAATGGATTGGTTTGAAAATTTGCACACGGGAGTTTTGAGGGAAGGGCAATAGATTTCAGAAATCAAGGTTCGTAAAAGAGGTCACCGATCTGAAATGATCGAGTCGAAATTTGTACACGGGGGTTGGGACGGTCAATTGATTTCTGATTTCAATATGTATATCAAAGGACAAAAAAGGGGGTCTGTTGAATTAGTTTCTGCAACAAATACGTGAGATTGTATCGCATCAAGACGAAAATTCATATACGGGGATTTTTGCTCGATCAATTGATTCCTGATTTCAAATTTAGTAGCAAACGACAGAAAAAGTGATCGAACATATAACGTGTTCCACATTTTTACAATGATTGCTCAACAATGCATTCGAAAATGCGTCTGGAAAATGCCTGACATTCATTCAAACTGTTCATGACATATTCTAAATTGAAAGCGAAACGGAGTTCGTATGGGATCAGCTAGTTGTTAATAAAACGAAAGTTTATCGTCAAAATGAAATACTCAGAATTTGTTAAAATATTCACTGTAACCCGAATTCGGTTACTATACTAGTTGTTTAACGAACTTTCACAGTTTGTTCGGTAAAAAATTTCCGGTTGTTCGGTAAAATATTCAGCAATTGGCCTAAAATTACGAAATACTTGGTGCAAAGTCATGAAAATTCGGTAAAACATTTTTACAGTTTGTTTGGTAAGTTTTGTTGTATTCCTACCGTGCATAAATACAGCTATCCGAACAAAACAAAGGGGTAGCCGTTTAGACTAATGGCGAACGTCTTTGACTTATAAGCCAGAGGTCCAGGGATCGAATCTCGCCTCCCTAAATCTAGGTTAAGGGAATTTTGTAAGTCTTCGTACGTAAAAATTAACACTAATAGCACGAAATGTAACGATGTAACGAAAATTATATACTCTACTGAGTATAAAAAATGAAAAATATCTCTACGCATTCCTCTAACCGGCTTACCTACCTCATGAGCAACTTTATGCAATCATATTATACAAACGTGATCAAAATCAAATAATTTATAATTATTTTTAATATTTGAATTAACGTAAACGATCATCAGAATTAAAGGGTGATACGGTCAAAATTTGGTCAATATCAACTTGACGCATTTCTTTCAATTTTTCATTTAAAAAACCTGAACACCCCTCATTTTGATGGTGTGCGTGTGTAGAATGTTGCTCCAATTTTGATTTTGGAATTCACTCTTCAGTTGTCAAAATGCCGTCCAAGGAAGAAGAGCAGCGTATTAAAAATTGCTCGCGCATCGCGAAACTCCGAGCTACTCGCGCGCAAAGCTGGCAAAATCGCTAAAAGTTGCCCGTTACAAAAGTAATTAAAGTGTTTGGGGAACGTTTGTCGACAGCCAGGAAGTCTGGATCGGGGGGAAATCGAAAACCGGAGACGATAAAGAGAGTTGCCGGTAGTTTCAAGCGAAACCCTAACCTCTCTCTCCGAGATGCCGCAAATAAGCTGGGTGTATCGTCTACAACCGTGCATCGAGCCAAAAAACGAGCCGGAATATCGACTTACAAGCAGAGATGTTAAAATCGCGAGTCTACATACTCGCACTTTGCCCTTCTTTGCAGAACGATTTTATTTCGTTAAACTCAATCTGCAATGATGCTATCTAAAGTTCAACTCGGAAAGCATCAGGAAGTAAGCTTCGGGTAAACTCGGCAGGAGTAAACAGCAATCGGGGGAGAAACATCAGCGAAGCAAACGAACAGTTCAGTGAATTAAAGAAAAAATCGTTTTCGTTCGGCAGCCGAACACATCAATCGGACAACGCATGGGGGCGTGGCTAAAAGTGATAGATACAAGGGAACGGGAAACGAGCGAGAGAAGGGTGCGAGGAATGTTAACTCGGTCCGTCGGGCAACGATCGCTCGTGAGCATTCGTGTACGGTAAGCTTCGTTCTGTTGTTTCATTGGTGTGATTTTATTCCTGCGAGGAGGGGAAAACATCAACTCGGAACTGTTCTCTTTGTTTTGTGTGCAATCACGTCATGATTGGAACGAAGATAAAATCAATCTGCACACAACAAGTTAAACTCGGAAAAAATCAGCCGAATGATTCTTTCCGAGGCGAGTTTAAACACCGCTGCTTACAAGAAGGTAGTGACTCCAAATCGCGATGATAAACAAAATACGACGGCCAAAGCGCGATCCCGGAGGCTGTACACGACGATGCTGACGAAGTTTTACTGCGTGGTAATGGACGACGAAACCTACGTCAAAGCCGACTACAAGCAGCTTCCGGGACAGGAGTTTTATACGGCAAAAGGAAGGGAATAGGTAGCAGATATTTTCAAGCACATGAAACTGTCAAAGTTCGCGAAGAAATATCTGGTTTGGCAAGCCATCTGTACCTGTGGCTTGAAAAGCAGCATTTTCATAGCTTCCGGGACTGTCAACCAAGAAATTTACGTGAAAGAGTGTTTGAATAAACGTCTGCTGCCTTTCCTGAAGAAAGACGGTTGTTTCAAACTGTTTTGGCCGGATTTGGCATCTTGCCATCACGGTAAAAATGCCATGGAGTGGTACGCCGCCAACAACGTGCAGGTGGTTCTCAAGAACAAGAACCCTCCCAACACGCCAGAGCTCCGCCCAATTGAGAAATACTGGGCTATTGTCAAGCGGAACCTAAAGAAGACCAAAAAAACTGCTAAGGACAAGCAGCAGTTTAAGGCAAACTGGCTTTCTGCGGCGAAGAAGGTGGACAAGGTGGCTGTACAAAATCTGATGGCAGGGGTTAAGCGTAAGGCCTGGCAATTCGGATTTGGAAAAGCGGAAGTCTAACTGAATATTTTTCCTGAATTTTATACTAATTAAACTTGAAAAAGAAATTTAATTTGATTAAACGATTTCACCGATTTACACGCGTTTCCCCTTGACCAAATTTTGACCGTATCACCCTTTACATCAGCAAGCAGCCAGGTCATAATCTGGGTACTTCCAGATATCATTTCTGCTTTCTATTGAGTCGAATTTAAGTTTTCCATTAGTTTCAATGGAGATAACAAAAATTGGAAGAATCTAATCAAATTAAGTTGAAATTATGTTTCTTCTTCTTCTTCGTTTTAGTTTAATTTGGCCAGAGAATGAAACTCTAGGTATAACACCGAAATTATGTTTGTTTGCATAACGACGTATGCGCCAGGTAGCCAATGCAAAATGTCGTAAGAACATCTGCACTGAATATACAATCCACATCTAATACAATAGCATGTTCTTCATTGATTTCCACATCGCATACCAAATTTTAAGAACATTTTTAGAGTCATTTAAAATGCCTACTAGAATCAAAAATGTATTTGGAAATTTCAACAGCGATTTTTTCGAAACACGCAATGTGGTTCACCCGGCCTTATCAAAACAAACTCTATAGAATTGAGTACCATTTCAAACGCATTCCCATTTGTGTATGCAAACTTAACATTTTCAATCGAACCATTCTTATTCTATTCTGCAATAAACTATTTCCCATCCAATCGAGATCAGTTAAGAAGACGGCCCTTAATACTTCCTCTAGAGAACTCTCTTAAACATCCTTCTTAAAAAAAGGGTCAAAATTTACCACTCATCAGAGGGCAAAAGTGATAAGCACATTTGGTCGATTTCGTTCGTTGCGTACCTATGTGGAATATTCACCTTCCCCATCTCCTTGAGCATTCGTTTATAGGTAGATATAGAACCATTCTCGCCGAAAGTTAGTGTAAAGAAACGGATGCGAAAAACGAAAATGCAGATAAATTATCACATTTCCATCACTGTGGTTCGCAAATGCCTTCAGACTTCAGTACTGGGCAAGTGTAGGTACCAATCTAGGAAAAAGCTATCCCACACGAACGGCAGGAAAACGTAGGTTGTTCGATTGCCAAACATCATCATGCACATACGACGATTTTTATCGATTTAATGATCTAACATACAGTAGCGATAGTATGGTGCCTCTTTTTTTGGCATCCATCATCCGAAAAAGAGGTTCGATTTTAACTCAAGGGTAAAAGAGGGTCTTCCCCAAAACCGAAGGCAACGATGCGTATTTTAATTTTTCCTGCTTGAAAAAAGTCAATAATCCTTACCTCTTACTCGGCTTGACTTTTCCTTTCTGCACTGCACGTGTGTATCCACTGCAGAATCAATCCTGGTTGGATGGAGGAAGATTTTTTCGTGTGTTCTTGGGTGAAAAAATTCAACACTGCCATGGAGTAGCGCCCATTATTCAGGATACCACCAACTGTAACCGTAGCACTGTTATTGGAGTATCTTCGCCTAATTCAATCCACATGAAAGTTCTGCTATTACCCACTTTAATCCTGATATCGAATGTTGGAAACAGTTCAAGGAACTCTTCTTATATCACAACATGCATGCACACCACACAACCATCATTATTAAGGTAGGACACCCAGTATTGACCAGTTACGGCATATATGTATTTGCCCGACTTATTTTTTCTCTTCCAAATTATCCGCTTCACACAGTTCCACCAATGTTGAAATCGATTCTACTGGGCTCAGCAAAAGTAGTAAACCGTGATTAGTATCCGTCCACTTTTCCCCTTCCCCCGAGTAATGCCATTAATCGGTGTGACCTGAGGCTTGTAAGCACCACACTATCTTCAAGGTTCTCTAGACGATGTGGTTCGTTCGTTCGCGTTTCGTGCATAATCCTTTGAACATTGTATCCTGTCCGAATGGTTCCGCCGTCACTTTTTTTTTGATGATGTAGGAATGAATATTATTGACCCTATATCTTCCTGCTGAATTCTGAAACAAGACCGTGACGCGCCGATAGGACTCGAATCGAATCGTGCGGTAGCAATGAGCGGATGGTACTGACTGATGATGTGCTGCTCGATGGAAGGAAGGTATCATCACTCTCTTCGCGGCTTGTTGTTGGCTGCCAAAGAGCATACTTTTTACTAGAGCAGCACCACACCAACATAGGATTCATGTCGTATCGTATGATATGATTCGATGATGAGGGACTGGGAGATGTGTATTTAATCTACAACAACAAAGTTCTCCGCGGTTTTCAGGAAATAGCAACATATTTTTGCCAACACTCTCCTATGGTCGGATGGACCTTGTAAATGAAAACGATAAAAACACGCGATTTGAGCAAAATAAAATGTCACTTTTTTCATCTTGAGATTGAGAAACTTGGGGAGAGCACCACGTTCGATTTGTTAACTTCTTTGCCGGCAAAGATGGTAGGACAGCGAAAATCTACGAAGATATGACAAGATTGTTTTTACTTTAGGTACATGAAAGTGAGCCTTCTTCTCTGGAAGTTTGAAGCAGACAACATTATTTAGATAATTTATTAAATATTCTTAAACCACTTTGTTCAATCTGATTGTCACCAGTGATGTTCTATTGTTTCTATCAATACTGAGGATACTGAGCAAATCTTTGCCAAAGCAGAGAAGATAAATATTAGAAAAGTTCAACATATCTAACGATGAGTTTACTGGGTGGGT
Organism: Uranotaenia lowii; assembly: GCF_029784155.1. NCBI lineage: Eukaryota > Metazoa > Arthropoda > Insecta > Diptera > Culicidae > Uranotaenia > Uranotaenia lowii. Next base: position 190,474,737 of record NC_073692.1, on the reverse strand, counting down.
AGATTTAATTTTTTTTAGCCAACTTTCCAGCCTCAAGTTGTACAAATTCTTTGAAAACAAAAGATTCAATTTTTAAAAATTTATAAAAATACTAGTTACGGTTCTTGAGTTTGTATCAGAAGTTTGATTTTTTTCCTACTGATTTACAAGAAATTTAAGTTATCACAATTAGTGTAATCTCTTACATTTTAATTGATATTTCATTGATTTTTAAGTACACCAAGGTCTTTTTTTACACTGATTACGTACCGCGTAAAAAACCGTGTTAATTTCCGAAAGCCGTGTAAAAAAACGTGCTAATTGCGGAAAACCGTGTAAAAAACCTTTAAATTTATGCAGCTCTGCAACTTGAAACAATAAGACATGTAACTTGAGACTTTAGACCTGAGACCTGACACCTGAGACCTGAGGCTTGAGACCTGAAACTTGAAACTTTAGACTTAAGACATGAGACCTGAGATCTGAGACCTGCGAACTGGTACCTGAGACTTGGGACCTGACAATTGAGACATGAGACCAGAGAACTGATACCTGAGACCTGAGACTTTCGACATGACACCTGAGACCTAAGACCTGAGATCTGAGACCTGAGACCTGAGACCTGAGACCTGAGACATGAGACCTAAGACATGGGACATTAGACCTGAAACTTGAAACACAAAACATGAGACCTGAGACCTGAGACTTGAGACCTGAGACCTGAGACATGAGACATGAGGAGACCTGAGATCTGAGACATGAGACATGAGAGCTGAGACATGAGACATGAGGCATGAGGCATGAGGCATGAGACATGAGACATGAGACATGAGACCTGAGACATGAGACATGAGGCATGAGATCTGAGACATGAGACATGGGACATGAGACATTAGACCTGAGACATGAGACATTAGACATATCTCATGTCTAAAGTCTCATCCCAAGCAACCAAAAGTCGCGTTCTTACTTAAAGATAGAACTCCGAAGTTCACATTTGGTTGAACAATTGTTTAACGGGAATTTCAGGTGACTCATGTCACGTAAAAGTTATTGAGGAACTTCCATCGCCTTTTAAAAGGTTGAAATATCGAAAACGGAAATTCTAAGCGCTTTTAATGGAACTTAATTAAAGAAGGTCCGTAGCGTTCGCTAATCACACCTTGATGAACCATCCAAGATCCTTCTAGGTATTGTGAAGAACTTATTTGGAACTTTCAAGCGACATGTCAAATATTTCTGTCAAAACGTATGTTGATTGTTTACATGAGCAATAAAACGAAAATCAATAAACGAAAACGAAGCAAAAACCGTACGTCTCGGTGGTCGAGTGGTTAGCGTGGTAAGACGGTAATCGCTGGTCCACTGATGGCATGGGTTCGATTCCCATCTTGGTACTGGGTGTTAAATGTTAATCTTAAGTTGTCCACGTCATTTATTCAGTCTGTAAAGCTAAAATCGGCTAAGACGGTGTATGTCTTTAAAAAAACGAAAAAAATAGTTTTTGCTTGTGCTGTGCAGTTTGACCACAGAGAACAGACGTACAAGCTAGCCCACGAAACTTGTGTAAAAATCCCAACACCCTTTTTGATTTTTTGTGAGTTTATATATGATTACGCCTTTTCTAAAACTGGGCACTTCAAAGTTGATTTGTGACTTTTGAACTGCGCAATAGATGGCACTGTTTGTAGTCGATTTCTAACGTATTATTTGGTGATAGCATTTGAAATTTTACACACTTTTTTGACGATTTTTTGTTCGAGCTTGTACGTCTGTTCTCTGTGGTTTGACTACCATAATCGAGTTTTATACACCATAATCGAAGGAAAAGGTGCCTTAAAAAAGGAACAATATTCCTGGTCGCTTGACGCAGTTCATATATAGATTGAAGCACAATTGAAAAATGAAGTCAGAGACACTTTCCAGACAATACCGAGCTGATCGTCATCATCAAGAATGCGTCCCAGCTACCCGGGGAATTCCGAAAACGAGCGCACATCCGGTTCAAACAGAAAACTAGATACCGTAAATATTTCTAAGGGCGTTCCGGCTATTTGAAAATGTTGAGGAGTGTCCTGTGCATATGTTTATTGTGTAAAAATGTTGGAAAAAGGAATAATTAATAAAATTGTTGTGATGAATTTTGTAGTTATGTATTCAAATTAGAAAAAAAAGTTGAGCCATCGACTTTTTCATTTCATTTATTATACTCATGACCTTAAACATTTCATAAGGTAAAATTGAAATACTTCTTAATACACAGTTCAGAGACTATTGCTGGTTTGGTCGAGAGGCTGGTGAAATTCATAGCAACCTGGAGAGCAGATAAACTTTGATAGACCGACAGACTAGCAGTCTGTCATCTGGATGTAAGAGCAATCTGTCAAACAGATTTTTTTTTTTGGCGCGTAGAAGTTTTTTAACGTTCTCTTAGATGCTGAATAGCATTCTCTACAGCCTCTTAAACGAACTTCAAAGTAGCTTTAAGAACTTAAATTTTGGGCTGATTAGCATTCTCTTCAGCCAGGAACGAGAGCTGATTAAGCATCTATGGAACCTTTTTAAGGGAATTCTGGTTGCTTGGGTAGCCAGAGTCGGAAACCCCTAACAGTTTTAAAAGTATTTTTACCAGTCCGTATTAATAGTTTTCCTAAAAGTAATTAAAGTGCGTATACAAAAGTCATCAGGCCGGCTTTATAGAGGGACGGTCTACGACGGACCAGATCTTCACACTACGGCAAATCCTCCAAAAATGTGAATTGTCGAGTTCATTCGAATCGCGCAGAGGGCTTCGATAAGGCGATGGTCGATCCTGCATGACATTCAACGTGGCGCTAGAAGATGTTATTCGACGAGCGGTGGGCGAAATGCGGGGCATCCAATCAACATATCTGCTTTGCCGACGACGTTGACAAAGTCGGCAAAGGAGATAAGTGGATGCGACGGTGGAGGAGATCTACCGCAAAACTGAAACGCGAAGCAGGAAGGATTGCTGGCCTGCGGGTCCGAGACCGATTGAGCACGCTTGTCCAGTCACGATCGACGGCGACGAGCTGGAGATACTCGAAGACTTTGTCTATCTCGGCTCACTGGTGATCGCAGACAATGACACCAGTCGTGAGATCCGGAGGCAAATGTTCAGCGGAAGTCGTGCTTACTATGGACTCCACAAGCAACAGCAGCCCTCGCACAAAGTGCCAAGTACACGACCCAAAGTACACGACGCTCATTAAACCGGTTGTTCTCTACGGGCACGAGACGTTGATATTGCTCGAGAAGGACCTGCGCACACTCGGTGGCGACGTGCAGGAGAACGGAGTGTGGAGGCGAAGGATGAACCACGAGCTCACACGACTCTACGAAGAACCTAGTAGCCCGAAGGTGGAGAATCCGGGACGGATACCCTGGGGATACGCTGCGAGAATGCCGGACGCCTGACCTGCAAAACAGGTTTTCGCTTCGAATCTGGTAGGAACGAAACGAGTGAGGTGGTTAGACCCGGTGAAGCGTGATCTGCCGAATGTGAGATGCCAGAGAAACTGGAGAACGGTTGTCATGGACCGAGTGATTTGGAGGAATTTTGTTCAAAAGGTTATGACGTGAAACAGAAAACTATGCAAATAAATAAAATTTTTGACTAAACAACAAAAAAAAAATTCTACAGTTTTTTTTCTAGGAATTGATTCATACTGGGGTTTGATTTCGGGTATTTGTCATTCCGGGGTAAAGTTTTCTGGTAAACGGGATACAATCATAGATTTGTACTTAAAACTACTTATTCCGGTAGATGTCAGTCCGGTAAATGGTTCATTCCGGTTTATGAATTCCCAGTAAAAAGCAGTCTGGTAAATGAAATTCCGGTAAACAGTATACAACCAATTATATATCACCTAGATACCTTATCATTAATAAAAAAAAAATCGAAACAAAATTCGTGTTTTGTTTCATTAGCCAATATTTAACACAAAAATTCTCAAAACATATCTAATTTTTATTCTTGGTATTGCCACTGTTCCGCCCTAATAGAAGCCTTTAATTCTCTTTAATCATTTTGTTTGTGAATGTAGATTGAGTAACAGGATCGATTGTAAAATTTACTCAGCAGATTCTCCCGGTTTCTCTTTCTATTATCAACACACGTTTCCGACTTTCAGAGTACTGTGCTGTGCGTGGGATTGAGATGGAGAGCCTTTCTTGCTGTTATGAATGAAAACTCCATCTCCTTTTGCGGCTTGCTAGCGTAATGTCAAATCAGGCAAACAATATGGGGAATGTGTAGAAGAACATTGACAGAACAAAACAGGTCCGTCTTTCAGGATCCAAATCCAAAGGGCATGAGCATCACTGATAATTTTCGGAGTGTGCCACCATCCACATAATGGTGCACTACCAGTGCAACACATCGTGAAAACGACCACGAAGACTAAAAAGTGCACTACCGGTGCAAAACTGAACGAAAACGAATACGGTATTAGTTTAAATAGAATAGCCTAGTTAATTCTGATATGAAAATTGGATTGTTAGATTGAAACCAAATATGTACAAGATAACGAATAGTTTTATACTTTTTGCGACGAAAGCGGTACTTCATAATATAGATTAGCTCTCGAAAAACTTCTCTAAATATCTTAAGTCCTTTTAATCATAAATGGAGATACGTTATTTGAAAACATGAAGTTTTAATCACAGGTGTTGCAAGTTGCAACCAATTCTAAAAGCTAATTAAAGCTTATCATAATCACATTCAATAAAATGTGTAGTTAAACTGCGTAATACAATTTTTCAAAAAATTAAAGATAAATGACAAACTTAATGTCATAAGACAGCAGATGAGAACAAAAATATTATTTATAAATTATCTCTTCAATACAAGGACAAACACATGCGGGAACATATTGAGAGAATCATGCATAACAAACAGAGCTAAGTCACTACACACCGAGATCACTGACTGTGAGAGACTCAAGAAGGGGACGATAACACTATCTCGCGTGAGCACATAATTTTTGTTTGAAATCTAAAGTGAATAAGTGTAGACTGGCTCTGAAGGTGTGATGCAATTGACCAGTCAACCACCAGTCCTGGATTCGGTGTTGACAGACTAACAAGCACACGGCGCATATCAGTCAGCGACAGCGCATCGAATACCGAAGCAATGGCTCTACGTTTTGTCACCAATAAGCTAAACCAGTTTCGATCGGCGACGAAGATTGGCAATGTAGCGAAAGGTTTGTTATATTAAGCACTGCACCATTGCAACTGTGACAACATTTGCGATTTTTAATAATTGGCCTTTTTTTCAAACCTGTTCTAGCTTCATTTTCATCTTCTGGCAATCAACGTAAGTGAAACTGAGACATGAGGCACATTTTACAAGCATCTCGAAGTTGCCTGATAAGTGATAAGCTGAAGATCGGCGAGCCCTCCAAAAACAGGCGGCCTGCTTGCTGCTATGCGAATGCGCTTATCTCTATACGGGTTTCGCGAAACTATTTGACTAGCAGCATAACAATTCGAGCAATGATAAGATAATACGGGGACAGTGTTTGATTGGTTGCATGGGAATTTGGAAACAACAAAGTGTTTTTCTCACTTTTTGAGAAACAGAATGATCGTCTTAAAATAATCTAACGTGATTATCATTTTCAGCGACCTTCAACTGGGAGGATCCACTGAACTTAGAATCCCAGCTCAAAGAGGATGAAATTGCAATCCGAGACTCCTTCCGGGTGTACTGCGAGGATAAACTTTTGTCCAGGGTCATCACCGCCAACAGAGATGAAGGTAAATGGGATCACGTTATCAAAATGAGGTGATTTCTCATTAATTTTTTTTACAGTCTTCCACAAGGAAATAATGAAAGAACTTGGTTCTTTTGGAGTACTCGGATGTACGATAAAGGGCTACGACTGTGCTGGCGTAAACAACGTAGCCTACGGTCTACTGACCAGGGAAGTTGAGCGTATTGATTCGGGTTACCGATCGGCATTTAGCGTCCAAAGTTCGCTCTGTATGGGTGCCATTTACGATTATGGGTCGGAGGCGCAGAAACAAAAATATCTTCCCAAGATGGCCCGAGGAGAGCTGATCGGTTGTTTTGGTCTCACGGAACCGAATCACGGTAGCGATCCCTCATCCATGGAGACAAAAGCTATCCACGACCCGAAAACGAAGACTTACGTAGTGTCCGGTAGTAAAACATGGATTACGAACTCACCTGTAGCCGATGTCTGCATCGTTTGGGGTAAAACCGAAGATGGTAAAGTCCGTGGCTTCATCATCGATCGCGCCGAGAGCTCTCAGGGTCTATCGACTCCCAAGATTCAGGGTAAATTTTCTCTAAGGGCTTCGGACACCGGTATGATCTTGATGGACGAGGTACGCATTCCGGAGGAAAATATTCTTCCAAATGTATCCGGTATGCGAGGTCCCTTTGGTTGTCTGAACAATGCTCGGTATGGGATTGCTTGGGGTGCTCTGGGGGCAGCTGAGTCTTGCCTTAAGGTAGCGCGCGGATACACACTCGATAGGAAACAATTTAAGCGACCTTTGGCTGCCAATCAGCTGATGCAGAAAAAGATGGCTGATATGCTGACAGAAATCAGCTTGGGGTTGGCTGCCTGTTTGCATTTGGGCCGGCTGAAGGACCAGAAACTGTAAGTAAATGGAATGTTATAAGGAAAATAGGGTTATTTTACGTTGTGAAAATTGTTTCAGACATACACCGGAGATGATTTCGATGCTCAAGAGAAATAACGCCGGAAAGGCGCTGGAAATCGCACGCGTTGCCAGAGATATGCTCGGAGGAAACGGCATTTCCGATGAGTACCATATCATTAGACACGTGATGAATCTGGAAGCTGTCAATACCTATGAAGGTAAGATTTATTTTTCATCTAACGTAACTTTTGAAGATAACTTGAGGATCAAGAATGGCTCTAAAGATATCCCTAATATATTTACTCAACATGGATTTCGGCAACGATCGACGTGCCATCCGTCAGATTTTGGAGCCATCGTTTCTACAGGCTAATCAATCGAGCAGGAACCCGTGCATAGTTCAACTGCTTTGTCCTTCTTTTTTTGTACGGAATTTTCATCCTCTGGGATGATTCATCCCTATGCTTTGTCCTTTATCCACTAATTTATCTTATAAAGCCCTACGATCTTCATTGGTAGATCGGGTTGAGTTGACGTGCGCGTCGCTTGCAGCGTTATCTAGTGTCAAATTCGACCCTGTTGAACTTATAGCACCATAACAACACTATTTCATCTGTGGCACTATCAAGCGATGCGTTCGGGCTTTTTGGTGTAATCCTTCTCCCTTACACACTTAGACACTTCCTCTTGACCTGATCATTCAAATGTTTCCGCAGTTTTAAATACAGCTATAGCTATATATACATCTCAAATTTCATCCGACTTCGAGACGAGGGTCATCTGGTGACAGGGTTCCTAAACTTTGTTAAAGGTTATGGTTTGACACCATGCTTTCCATCGTGGATTTGTGTGATTTTGGGAAAACAACACAGACATGATACTCGCTCAGCGATATCATTAAAATTTACATTTAAATGTGTACAATGCGAGAAACTTTAATCATCTCAAAAGATAGAAGCCCAGACAAAAAAAACTAAAGCAAAATTTTCAAAATCGTAATTTGAATACTAATGAGTTTACTAACAAAATTATCCATTTTTTTCCAGGAACACACGACATCCATGCATTGATTCTCGGACGCGGTATTACGGGTATTCCTGCTTTTTCCTAAACATGATCCAAATCGGGTTTAATATTTGTAAATAAATCGGATTGCATATTAATTTTATTACAAGGCTTTCTCAATCAGTCAGAACATGGTCCCATACTTACGTTTGTCTTTCTTCCCTTTATTCCAAACCATGCGCCCTTCGAATGGCACTTTCTTCATCTAGCTCACTCAACAGTTCGTAGCCGTTCGGTTGCATGGAAACGCTGGCCGTCCCAGAACTGATGCGTCTAACTTCGCTTGAGTAGTCATCCAATTCCGCCAATGGTGCGTTGGCACTCAGCACTTTATGCGTCTGCCCACGAGAACTTACATCTAAAACGGTGCACCGACGCTTGCTTAAATCTGCTAACACTGTACCGACGTACTCGGCTGGCATGGCCACTTCCAACAGCATTATTGGTTCCATAAGACGACATTTTGCAGTGGAAAGCACGTGCTGAACACTTTGAGCCGCCGCAGCCATTATAAAAGTATCGGCCGTTCCTTTACCAATCGTTAGATTGTGTATAGTTATTGCGACACCCATCAGTTGACCACCCAACTTCGGGCCACGTTCCAATGCTGCCAGACAACCTTTGCGTATGAAAGACATTTGTCGAGGACGAATCAATTTGAGGTTGTCCTGAGCTTCTGGGGAATTGTCCAGAATGAATCTTTCGTCCTTTTTTTCTTCATGGATGGACAATTCCATTCGAACCAGTTGTTTATGACCAGCAATCTCTTTTTCAGCAGTCCAGCTGCCTCGACAACCTTGCTCCAGTGTTTCCTTGTAGGCAATCTGAAGAGGTCCCAAGTCGACATCTATTTTGTATTCGGACATTATTCTCGATTTGACGATTTCCAAATGCAGTTTTCCCATTCCTCCGAGAACGGTTTGCATGGTCGTTTCGTCGTAGGAAACTCTTAGACTAGGATCTTCACGTTGCATTGCCTTCAAAGCATTGTCTAGTGCAGTCTGATAAGCTGACGAGGCTGGTTCTATAGAACAAAAATAAACTGCATCTGGTACGACCGTTTGCAAGGACAGTTTTTTAGCCAGTATTTCATCTTCGTCTACTTCCTCGAACTTTGAAGAGCTCATCTTTTTCAATGCACTTCTCAGAACCGACGCATTCGCTACGACTAAATCTCCGGTTACGGTCGATTTGGGTCCTGCACATAGGCCAATGTTTCCTGGACCGACAGATGAAATTTCCCGATACTCGTCCGCCCAGGGAGCGTAGATTCGTTGCACACTTTCCGTAACACCTTTGGCGGTAGTAATTTTAGCACCCTTCTTCAGCTCACCCCGGAAAACACGAACCAAACTCAGCGGTCCTCGCTGCTTGTCGTGCGTCACCTTCGATATTTTTCCAACGAATTCTGAACTTTTTAAAAAATATATTTTACCGAAAATCGCAATAGAAACAATGCTACCTTACCCGAAACTATCGTAGATTTTGTTACGCTCATTCGGCGCTGGAAGATAGCGCAATACCCCATCCATTAGGAGCTGAACTCCGATGTTTTTGTAGGCCGAACCCAGCAGAACCGGTACGATTTGCTGCTTCAGGGTACAGTCACGAATTGCTCGTAGCACCAGCTCCGGTGCCAAATTCTCCATGCTGTCCGATTCGATGATGGCTTGGGCCAAGTTGTCATCCATTCCGGAGAGAGCGTCAATAACTTGGTACAGATTTGATCGCACTTGTTCCAGGTTTTTGCCTTGCAGAGGCAGCTGCTGAAAGGTTCGACCAGTGGTTTTTTCGTCAAACCGTATTTCGGTCCCCGCAAGGATGTCAATGATTCCTGTTTAAAAGGAAAATTAATGATCGATTAACAACATAAGAGACTTAAACTTTCAAAAAGGCCTTACCGTTCAGCTTGTTATTTTCCCTTAAAGGCATCTGAAGCGGCAATGGAGTCACTCCCAGCTTCTGTCTAATTTCCTGCAGGCAGCCTTCAAAGTCGGCACTTTCCTTGTCCATCTTGTTTACGAAAACCAGCCGGGGCAACCGATGCCGATCGGCTTGTCCCCATACGGTTACCGTTTGTGCCTCGACTCCCGCCGATCCGTCCAGAATGACAACGGTTCCGTCAACGGCCGCCAGGGACTGTTCGACTTCCATAGTGAAATCGATATGGCCCGGGGTATCCAGCAAGTTTATTCGATGATCCCGCCAATCGAAACTGACGGCCGCACTACAAATAGTGATGCCCCGTTCCCGCTCTTGGCTCAGAAAATCCGTCACCGTATTGCCGTGATGGACTTCGCCCAGAGAGTGGGTTTTACCGGAGTAAAACAACATTCGTTCCGTCGTTGTGGTTTTACCTGTCGAGAAAAATAATGTTCGAATCTTTTTTGATTACCTGTTTTTAAAAAATAATGTACCCCCATCGATGTGAGCCAGAATTCCAATGTTGCGAATGTATTTCTCATTCAGATTGTTCTTTGGTAGGTCGGTATGGTTCCACCGTACCGGACTGCCGTAAAACAGGAGCCGTTTGGACCGATGTAAAATTAATCGGTTGCACAACATGTTGGTTCAGGGATCGAACTAAATACGGATGCGGTATAAACAACAACAGTAAGCACAGAACACGCTAAGGTTTTAAAACAATTGGAACAATAAAATCAAACAACTGAATCAAGAAGATTTTCAAATGGTTATTAAGTAACCATTATAACCATTATTGAAATTTATTATAATCATTAAATAATTATAATCATTATAATCATTAAATAAATTTTATTTTTATAATATACTTAATCAACTCGGAAAAACTACACACAAAATGTGTTAAATCTGTATCTGATCAATATCTGAACAAAGGGTAAAAGTCTGTTTTTTTATGGCGTAATCCTTTTCGGGCAGTAAATAAAAAAATGGTATACATATATTTTTTTTGTTAATTTTTAAAATTTGACAATTTATCGGTTTTATGAAAATCTTGAAATCTAACCAAATTATCAGATAAGGGGGCATCCATAAATTACGTAACGCTCCTAGGGAGGGGAGGGAGTAAGCTCGAGCGTTATGAATTGTGACATAGGAGAGGGGGGGAGGTATGCTCATCGTTACGTAACGATTTTTCCTTAAAAATTTCAGTTTACTAATCGCAGCTATTTTGATGTCATACAATTTTTGCAGAATGATGAGCAAACTAAAATAAGCTTAAAATTTGTAAGCTTCAACATGATTGAAATTAGTTTGTAACCTTTCCTCATTAAAGATTCTGAGATAGACTCCTTAAAATGATGAATATCCGTGAAATAACCGTTGGAAAACCGAATATTAAGTACATTTATCAGTATCAGTGTTACGTAATTTTCATAGGGGGGTACGTCGAAGCGTTACGATTTGTGACATACGGGGGGGAGGGGGTCAATAAAGTTCAATTTTTGCGTTATGTAATTTATGGATGCCGCCTTAGGATTTTTCTGAGTTTACATCTTTTCAATGTTTTACTCAGATACTTATTTTCAAACTACTTTTGCAAAAAAATTCCTAAGCGTGTAAGCTTCTTATTTTTTCCGACGCGTGTAATTGATGCAATTCGGGCAAATCTTATTCGAACTCGTTGGCCGATACCCTTTTCTGGGCTGAAAAAAGGAATCAAAACAAATTGTCACCATTCACCCAGAGCAGGTGCGAATCCTGTTTTTAATTTCTACTTTAAAACATTTTTTCCAGTGAATTTTAATTACTTCATCAGTTTTGCCAGCTTTCCTAAATGGAAGAAGCCAAAATCGGAACAACACAGCGGCCGGAGCCCATCGAAAGAGACGGCGGTGTCACCGACTCGACAGATTTACTAGCCGCACGTCGCGAAGCCCGGCGTAAGCGGATCCTAGAAAACTCCAACAACCGATTGACCAAAATCACCGGCCGCGAGCACGATGAACCTCCGTCGGGTGAGTTTTACAGTTTTTTAAAGGCATTTATCTGTTAATTACTGCTATCCCTTTCCAGAGGATTTCACAGTTAAACCGCCGGATGTCATCTATCCGGATCCGGAGTTAGAGCGTGACGTCTTCGAACGGACAGAGCCACTTTTAGCTAATATTAATCCAAATAATGAAGACATTTTTGCACTGCTTAACACCCTTAGTCAGGCACAGGGAAATGGTGCGATTCCAGAAGGAGGTGGATTGGGAATTCTAGGTGGCGGAGGAGCCAATCCCTTTGGGTCCAATAGTCAAACGACAGCGCCCGTACCTGCGACGCGGCTCGTTAGGTTCTTGCGCACCAAAATTCACATCGCACTGATGGCCACCGTGGTGTACCTATTGTTTGCTACCGGTCGGCAGGATTTGATTGGTGGCAACGTTTTCATTTTGCTGCTAGGTTGGGAAATGATCGAAGTTTTCCTATTAAGAACCTATGAGCAAAAAGGGTCAATGTTGAACATTCTCTTTATGTTGGGAGGAATTTCCCAGCAGTACTCGCAGATGATCATCAAATTTACCCAAACGGTTAGCAAGATCATGAAGGATGTTGCCATTTTTGTGTTCTTTTTTGTGCTAACTCACCTGATCTGGAGTTGGTTGGTGCTCGGGATTGAATTCCGGTATATTCTAGGCTACGAACAACTGGAGCAACCCACATTGTAAGACAATCTAGGACCGATACTGTAAACATAAACCAAATCAACCATTCGAGAAAAAACCGCTTCATGAGTTCAAATTCATGGAGTCTTCAAAGGGAATGGGAAGATTCTTCACAAATGACATATTGGAGGGTCAACGTGCTGGATGACAATCCCCTTCTTTATTGTTCTCTTGGCGCGATGATGTGGGAGTTTAAAATACAAAAAGCAACTTTATGACAATTTTGGGTTTCCTTTTTTAATTTGCCAACGTAATAAATGTCGTATCTACCCAAACGTCTTTAAAAGTCTTTTTCATTTATTCCAAAATTGTACTAAACCTTGAAATCGAAAACTATACTGTCAGAAAACCTAGTATTTTAATAACCTTGGTCATGATAACACGTGAAAAGTAAAGATGTTTTTTTTTTTATTTGTCTGCGTTTTACACGACTTTGCCTAGGGCCAGAGATGGCCCAACTTGGCTGACTAGTGTATGTTACAGTTTTTGTGTATATGTGTTCTTGTATTGTTTTCCTGTCATATCTATTTTTAGAATTTTTCGAGTCTACTTTATCGGTAAGTCAATTCTTGTGTGCCTGATCTTCTTGTTTTTATACTCCGAGGAGTTTATAATCGTTATTTTATTTCGAATACATGTTCATGTATGTTTTTTCATGGTTGTATGGGCGAACCCGATTAACTTCTTGTGCTTATACTCCAGGGGAGTTTACAATTTCTATTCTTCTATTCTTCTATTCGTAAATTACAAACAGTCGTTTGCAAAAGCATTGGAAAGTAATTTGACATCTACCAAAAAAAAATCGATCGACTTATGCATCACCCAAACAAATCAATTTACGAACACGCCGTTAGTGTGTTGAGTACGCGCGTTTAGAGTTGGAAATATCTCACTACACCACGTGGTCAGAACATCTTCCCAAATTTACGACGAGGCGATATTTTATTTGAAATATTTGAGCAAAACAACAATTAGAAAAGAGGTAGGCTTAATAGCGACACGCTATCAAAACACATGTGAAAACAGAATTAGTAATTCCTTTTTTGAGCAAAATCCATACCTTGTCTCCCTAATGGCTTTCAAACTTTGTTTAAGATTTTTAAGGGAATATTTTCCAAATGAATTAATGGTATACATTCAGGCGTTTCATACAAGATAAACAGTGGTGGGCCAAATAATGCGAATTTCAAAAGCATATGTTTGCATATGAAAATCAGGTTTTTCTTCCAACAGTCAATCAATATTTGTTGAAAATTTATAGAATCAACATTTCTTGTGTTATTTATTTCTATATTGAATGAAGAGAATTTCTTTAAGACAATTTTTCGTATTTATTCTTTTTTGTTAATCGTTTGTATGTATATCGAATTGATTTGATCCGAATGACAAAATAGTTCTTTAATTAATTAGGGTGATTGTTAGGGTCTTTAATGTATCTCGCGCGAGCTTTCATACGTCGAATGAAACAAAATTTGAAAAACTTAGATTTTCACTTAATTTTTATGAGAAGAGCTAATGGGCCATTAAATGAAGAAAAACATTTTTATGAAGGTTTCTGTTGAAAAAAAATTCCTAAATGTATACTATCATATTAAATATTAGAGATGTTGATAGTTGTATAATACAACTCTCATTTAGATAATATACATTCAGGCGTTTTTGTTCAACAATACCCTTCAAAAAATAATTGTTTTTTTTTATTAAAGCCCCATCTTATCTTCTCGTGAAAATGAACGTGAAAAATCTTATTTCAATAACGCGACTAAGCATGTTGTAACATTGTGGAATCAAATTAGAATGGTTAAAATTTGTCTGTGGTTAAAAGATGAAGATGTTTAAAACCTCGTAGAATATATTGTTTCAATTTCGATTCCTCCGACATGATGAAAATTCCGCGAAGAAAACCGGGGGGATTGAAAACAGTTTTAGAAGGTTATAAACAACAAGATCAGTTAGATTTTCTTCTATGAACCATCTCCGTTATTGTGTCGGTTTTTTTTGTTTCCCGTTCATTTTCACGAGAAGTGTAATGTCCAATACAAAAAAAAATGGATAATATGTTGCCAAAATATGGCACAATCGAAAAAAGAATCTGAAGATAGAAAGTAAATCGTTTAAAATTAAATAAAAGGAGAATTTTTATAACTCAAATTAGCAAAATGAATTTCAGATTTTCGCAAATAGCGTGCAGGCGAAATTCTCTGCTTTATCGGCCGATCACACGGCTCACATCTCTTCGCTGCATCTTTTCGTTAATTTTTGACAGCGCCGTCACGCGGCCGTCGCTGAAAAGAAGAGGTGAAAGTTCTGACTGATGACGGACTGACAACAGGACGGGTTCCATTTTTAACATCATCAAAAATACTTTAAAAAAAAGTGTGTGGCTGCTGCTGGTTGGCAAAAAGGAAATCAATTCCATGTTATTGTGCCACTGAAGTCCTGCCCCGGGAATTCGTCTTGCGTGATCGCAAGTGCAGTGCGCAATTTTTCGGTCGTGTACGGTCGTAACTGTGAGCGTAGCGTTTTTTTTTGTAGGGAAGAAATTCCCCTGAAAGAAAAGGTGAACTACAGCAAACAGCAAAAATTGCTCACAGATCCCAACAGCGACGACGAAGATTTCCGCGGAGGACATCGTCAGCAGCATCTAGCCAACAGAATCAACCATTTATGGAGTTGCTGCCGAGAAATCTGCATGACTGCTACTTCTTCTACTATTCAACATGTAAGAAGGGGTCAGCATGCGAGTACCGTCACGAGGCAGCTGCCCTCGGCCACGAAGAAACCTGTAAGAAGTGGGCCGAGGGTATCTGTTTCAATCGGACCTGCACTATGCGCCACATGAAGATAGAAAAGCCCCGCTCGGCGACGCCCTGTTTCTGGGAGGATCAACCCGGTGGATGCCGTAAGCCGCACTGTGTGTTCCAACACAAGGTACCGAAACCAGTGGTCCCGCCACATCCGGGCGCGGCCAATTCACTGGCTATGGCAGCGGCGGCTGCTGCAGCTAGTGCCGCGGGGCAGGTTCCCCAGGGTGCTTCCGGATCAGCGCCAACGGCCACGGCAGCCACGACGGCCGCAGCAACTCATCTGCTGCATACGCCTTCCCCGGCTGTTGTTTTGGACTACAACTATGCAGCTCTGCTTCCCCGTATCATCTAAAATCAGGCGGCCCCCTTTCGACGGCCAACACACCGAAGGTTTAACCGTTCCTTCCCAAACTAAAGATCGGATGTTCCAAGATGTCCCCGCCCACACTTGTTTCTACTGGATTCCCGACAACCAACAGCAATCAACCAACCCAACCTTCGAGGGCCGTCAAAGCTTTTCTCCTCATTACTTCCGCACGAAACCATCCTCCGTTTTCCATTCAACATTGGAATTATCTTCGGTTCTCAGTGTAGACTTCGTTTTCTGCCAACTCCTAGCAACGGAAAAACTTGGACGGGAATCCCCGACGACGACATCCGTTGTTGGGCTATTTATTTATGAAGGCTGAAGCATCGCATGGGACTAACTGGTAAGTTATTTTCATTCTTTCACATTGCCTTTCCTACCTTTCTAACGTTCAACTTGAAATTGGATAAAATTTAGAATAGACATATTTTTAATATCAGTAGAATTAAATCTTAATCACAGAGATTCTTAATTAGCACTCTACTAAAATGTGCCCATTAAATCATCATATAAACAAAACAAGCACATAATTCAATCATAAAAATATTTTTTTGTAATTTCTTTATTTGAAACGGCTCATACCTTGAGGCTTTAAGAAGCCAAACTCGTTTTGTATGTTTACAATTGTTTGCTTAGGGCTACATTACTTTTTTTCACTTTTTGAAGAGAACTGGAAAGAGATAGGGAAATATGAAAATCAAAAGAATTATAGACGAAGGTCAATGGCTTTTAGAAAAAGATATATTCCGAACTTGTAATCAATGTCTATCTCAGCTAGCTAGGACATCTCTTACTGGGGTGCAGGGAGGTTTTCCTCGGGCCCGAAGGGAGTGTATTAAATTCGCTCTAGCGGCCAGGTGGGTCTCACATGACCAAACGATATGCTCGATGTCATGGTAACCTTGGCCACAGCCACACAAATTGTTGCCAGCAATATTTCTACGATAGAGTACTGCGTTCAAGGAATAATGATTGGACATGAGACGGGAAAATATACGAATAAAATCTCGACTCAGGTCCAATCTATTAAACCAGGGCTTAAGGCTTACCCTTGGGATAATCGAGTGGAGCCAACGATCCAACTCATCCTCGTCCAATTTGCGCTGCCAGCTGACAATAGAGTTTCTCCGAGCCAAGAAGAAGAATTCGTTGAAAAACGTGAAAATGGATTTTTGCCACCATGAAAATCACGTGAAACCTACGTGAATTTCAGGTAGCAAACAGAGCTCGCGTAGCAAGCAGAATTCACGTAAAGATCATGTGAGTTGAAGATGAATTCCATATGAAGCGTACGTGGATTCCATATGATTTTTTTCTGCTACGTGCATTTCACGTAATTTTCATTAAAATATGAACGTAGGGAGTTTTTTCAAATGTTTTAAATAAAAAAAAATGTTTTAATTTTGCGGGTTTTTTTTTTTATTATCTTGAATAGGTAAATGATAACAAAAAAATAACACGATTATCACAAAACTTTAAATTTAAGCTTTCAAACAAACTAAACTTCACTTCACTTAACTTTTTAACATAAACCATCGTCGCGAAACACCCATACACCCAACTTTCGGGTAGTGGTCATATCACTTCTTGTCTGCAACTCCGATTCTCTACCTCCCCGTGGTGCTAACTGGGGTGCGAGCCCTAGCGGAGATCGGGTACCCAACCCCGGTGGATGCTTTGGTCACATGCAAACTGAGTTAGGGGGCTTCGTACGCGTCTGTTCTCCATGCCAGGGGCGGCGTGCGGAGTGCAACAACGTCCTGGTGGTGTTCGGGACCCAAAACAGTAACATCACGACGGTCCTCCTGCGAGATAGTGGGGTTAGCTGCGGGCCTTGCGAGCCCGTGACTACAAAAAACATAAGCAACGAACAACAAATTTCGGATGGAAATCGGTAAAGACCCACGCGACGAAAAGGGACTAGCGATTGGAAACTTGGAACATGGAACTGCCGATCTCTAAATTTTGTGGGCAGTACCCACGTGCTCTCCAACGAATTGAAGAGCCGCAAATTCGACATCGTAGCGCTGCAGGAGGTATGCTGGAAGGGCTCCACGGTACGAACGTATCCAGATGGTCGTGCCATCTACCAGAGCTGCGGCAACACACACGAGCTTGGAACAGCTTTTATAGTGATGGGAAAGATGCAAAAGCGCGTGATCGGGTGGTGGCCGATCAACTCACGAATGTGCCGGTTGAGAATCAAGGGCCGGTTTTTCAACATCAGCATCATCAACGTGCATAGCCCTCACCTTGGAAGTACCGGTGACGACAAAGACGAATTTTACGCGCAGCTGGAGCGTGAATACGACCGTTGCCCAAAACATGATATCAAGATCGTCATCGGGGATTTTAATGCTCAGGTCGGCCAGGAGGAGGAATTCAAACCGACAATTGGAAAGCTCAGTGCGCACCAGCTGACCAACGAAGACGGCCTCAGACTTATTGATTTCGCCGCCTCCAAACGAATGGCCGTACGTAGTATCTTTTTCTAGCACCGCCTCCCACACAAGTACACCTGGAGATCACCGTACCAAACGCAATCACAGATCGACCACGTTTTGATTGACAGCCGGCATTTCTCGGACATCATCGACGTCAGATCATGTCGAGGCGCCAACATCGAGTCCCCATAACTCTCCGTAGTGAACAACACACGAAACCGGCGCCCGCCTCGGTTAAATATCGCACGACTGAAGCAACCTGAGGTCGCGGCAGACTACACGCAATCGGTCGAAGCAGCGCTGCCGACAGAGGGCGAGCTTGACGAAGCCCCTCTCGAGGACTGTTGGGATACCATCAAGACAGCCATCAACAGTGCTGCGGAGAACGTCATCTGTTATGTGGAGCGAACTCGACGGAACGACTGGTTCGACGAGGAGTGTAGGAGGGTGATGGACGAAGAGAATGCCGCGCGGGCGGCAGTAGTGCAAAGAGGCATCCGTTGAAATGTGAAAAATCACCGACAGCGGAAGAAACAGCGAGTCCGAATTTTCATGGGGAAAAAGCGCCGTCTAGAGGAGGAGGAGCTGGAGCAGCTGCATCGTTCCCAAGAAACACGAAAGTTCTATCAGAAACTCAACGCATCCCGTAAAGGCTTCGTGCCGCAAGCCGAAATGTACCGGGATAAGGACGGGGGCATCCTGACGGACAATCGTGAGGTGATCAAAAGGTGGAAGCAGCACTTCGATGAACACCTGAACGGCGCACATGCAGGAGATCAAGACGGTGGGAGAAGGTACATCGCCTGCGTAGCCAACGACGTAGAGGAGCCACTCCCAACGATGAGTGAAGTTAAGGAAGCCATTTGCCAGCTGAATAGAAACAGGTCGGCTGGGAAGGATGGTATCGCAGCTGAACTCATCAAAATGGGCCCGGACAAGTTGGCCGATTGCCTACACCGGTTGATAGTCCGGATCTGGGACATAGAACAGCTACCGGAGGAGTGGAAGGAGGGGGTAATATGCCCCATCTACAAGAAGGGCGACAAATTGGACTGTGAGAACTACCGAGCGATCACTGTCCTCAATGCCGCCTACAAAGTGTTGTCCCGAATCCTACTCCGCCGCCTAACGCTACAAGTAAACAGATTCGTGGGAAGTCATCAGGAGGGACGGTCTACGACGGACCAGACATTACGGCAAATCCTCCAAAAATGCCCCGAACACCAAGTTCCTACGCACCATCTATTCATCGACTCCAAAGCCGCATACGAAACGATCGACCGTAACGAGCTATGGAAAATCATGGACGAGAACGGGTTTTCCGGGAAGCTGATCAGACTGATCAAGGCGACGATGGATGGAACGCAGTGCTGTGTGCGGATTTCGGGCGAATTGTCGAGTTCATTCGAATCGCGCAGGGGACTTCGACAAGGTGATGGTCTATCCTGCATGATGTTCAACGTGGCGCTAGAAGGTGTTATTCGACGAGCGGTGGGCGAAATGCGGGGCACGATTTTCAACAGATCCAGTCAACTTATCTGCTTTGCCGATGACATTGATATAGTTGGCAGATCATCTGCGGCGGTGGAGGAGATCTACCGCAAACTGAAACGCGAAGCAGGAAGGATTGGGTTGATGATTAATACGTCCAAGACGAAGTACATGCTGGCCTGCGGATCCGAGACTGACCGAACCCGCTTGTCCAGTAATAACAAGGTCACGATCGACGGCGACGAGCTAGAGATAGTCGAAGACTTTGTCTATCTCGGCTCACTGGTGACCGCAGACAATGACACCAGCCGTGAGATCCGGAGGCGAATTATCAGCGGAAGTCGTGCCTACTATGGACTCCACAAGCAACTGCGGTCGAGAAGACTTAGCCCTCGCACGAAGTGTAACCTGTATATGACGCTCATTAGACCGGTTGTTCTCTACGGGCATGAGACATGGATATTGCTCGAGGAGGACCTGCGTACACTCGGAGTATTCGAGCGACGAGTGTTAAGAACCATCTTTGGCGGCGTACAGGAGGACGGAGTGTGGAGGCGAAGGATGAACCACGAGCTCGCGTGACTCTACGGCGAACCCAGTATCCAGAAGGTGGTGAAGGCTGGCCGGATACGCTGGGCTGGACATGTTGCGAGAATGCCGGACGACTGTCCTGCAAAACAGGTGTTCGCTACGAATCCGGTAGGAACAAGACGAGCGGGGGCGCAACGAGCGAGGTGGTTAGACCAAGTGGAGCGTGATCTGGCGAACGTGGGGTGCCCAAGAAATTGGAGAACGGTTGCTATGAACCGAGTGAATTTTAGGAATTATGTTCGTCAAGTTATGTCGTGAGACGGAATACTATGCAAATAAAAATAATAAAATAAATAAGCTGTGCCGGAATTCGAAATCTATCTCGTGGTTATATGTTATATTGCACTAGAAATACAACGCTACCCATGAAACAGAAATGTTTATTTTTGTTGTATACAAATGCGAAGGAAACGTTATTTTCTTAAATAAAATTAAGTTTTTCATGTTTCTGATTTCAGAAATGTTCGATCCTATAGGAGCAACAACGAAGAATAACCAAACCGGAAGGCCTACCGTTATAATCTATATTGACACTTGCATAGAAAAGTTCAGCCAGATTTGCCTTAGTCATACATTCGCCAAAGTTCGTCCGAGTCAAAGTTTATGTTTTAATAAATGTGTTTATTGCTAGTTTCTCCTATGTTGTATCTGGCGAACATAATTATATAAAACATTAATTGTAATTTTCAATTCATACACAAAATATAATTCGTTGTTGATGTCTTCCTGGTAGCCACCGCTTTTGCTGGCCTTTCCTAAAGAATGAGTCCATTTGTTCAAAACTGTTCAGATGAGTATTATGGGAATTACGCTTGTGATAGGGAAACACGTCTTGTAGCTTTGAATAGTTATTAGGAACTGAAATTTATTTTCACTAAACTTAAAGTCTACGATTGCCTAGATTTATTGTTGGAAATCATAGCAGTCAGCGATTTACAGCTATTTGTATATAAGGAGCATAGCAACTCAAGTTGCTATGTACGTAGTATATAAGGGCATCCGCAGCAATCGCGAGCAAAGTGAAAATGCTCACGAGTTTAATCACTTTTATACCGCACCGGGGGTTAGTATATGGGTGAGCAAAATAGGGCCGTTGCCGTCGGGACCGATAAAATCACCAAATTTGCTCACAAGAAAGGGGCGAGAGCAAACATGCTCTGAAAAAATTCTTCCGTTTAATGCTGAGTTTAACAAACGACGTTTTGCGTGTAGAGTTTGTTGACATTATTTGAGATTATTTGCAGTGAAATTTGCGAGTCGAAGACTGCAGAAGAAGAGCAATTATTATAACCTGGTGCTGGTGGTAAACGGCTCCTTCAGTGACGGATTTGTTCGGTGCCGAATATCCAGTTAGCGGTCATGATTGCAGATTTCCCCGGAGTCCCACCCAACCGCAGCAGCAGCAGAAGCTGTTGGAACATGTCGCGAAGGCTGTGGTCTCCAGTCAGCCAGAGGCGACGACGGCTGGAATGCTATTCATCGAGTGAAACTCCCTAAGGACTTGAAACACTAACGAGTCATGGAGGGCAAAGCTGTTGAGGTAATTATTTAGATTTTTAATACTAAACCAAAAAACATGAAAGGCTTCAGCCTAATTAGCGATGCTTTAGTATAAGCATTGGTCTCAAACTACCTGCTCAGATTTTTTTATTTTACAAAATATGCAGGTTGATTTGCTGCCCGGACCCAGACAGCATGAACAGCGCGATTCACCAAGACGGCCACTGTCTTCGGCATCACACGTCAAATGCAGCGGGTTAGTGAAATGATCCAGCATTTCCCCAGAAAATCCCTCGGATGATCAGACCACCAAAGCGAAAGTGCAATCTTCTGGCGTAGAAACAAAAACAGCGAGCATTAATTCGTGTATACCGTATAGCATTTCTTCGCAACCGCATGTTGCGAAACTTGCGGCTACAGAAAACGGAGGCAACAATTGATGGTCTCATTACGAACCAGCTGGACAGTGTTTTTTCCGGCACAACCTATCGTCTTAATTAGGGGTGACGCTGGAAAAGTTTATTAGTAGGTCTAAATCGCTGTCAAGGTTGAATTTCAGCGATATCTTTATTTTTAAGAGACAAACATCTCATTCCACGATTTTAACATCATTCGTTTCGATCGCAATGATTCTTATGGAGGGGTGCTTTTAGGGATCAATAAGCGCCACTCTTTCTATAGAATCCACCTCCCTTTGTCAGGAGGAATTGAAGCTGTTGCTTGTCATACAACTATAAGGGGTAAGGACTTATGTGTTGTCAGTTTGTACTGGCCTCAGAGAGTTGCAGTGAACCAAAGCCACCTAGAGGACCTGTGCTCAGTGCTACCTGAACCAAGGTTGATCCTGGGTGACTTTAATTCACATGGGACTGTCTGGGGGGAGCAAACTGACGATAGTCGTTCTACTCTTATCTATGACATTTGCGACAGTTTCAATTTAACAGTTTTGAACACGGGTGATAAAACACGGGTACATAAACCTCCTGCTAGACAAAGTGCAATTGACCTCTCACTCTGCTCAAACTCACTATCATTGGATTGCCAGTGGAAGGTAATCCCTGATCCCAATGGTAGTGATCACCTGCCTATCAAAATTACAATCACCAATGGGGTGAACGCTTCAAATTCAACAAATATGGTATATGACCTCACAAGACACATCGACTGGAAAAAGTACTCGGACGCAATTGTTTCAGCCATCCATTCTGTGGAAGTGTTACCTCCGTTGGAGGAATATACCTTCCTTGCTTGCTTGATCCATGATAGCGCAGTTAAATCTCAAACGAAACCCATCCCAGATCCATCTGTTCGCCGAAGGCCTCCCAATCCATGGTGGGACAGTCAGTGTACTAAACTTTACGTGGACAAATCGAACGCTTTTAAAGTTTTTCGGAAACACGGAACCCTGGATAACTTCAACGCGTATTTTTCTCTTGAGCAGCAATTTAAAAACTTGATCAAGGGGAAAAAACGTGCGCATTGGCGTAATTTTGTGGGAGGTTTGTCGCGGGAAACATCCTTAAGCACTTTGTGGAATGTGGCACGCAGCATGCGTAATTGTTCTCACACGAACGAAAGTGAAGAACATTCGCATAAATGGATTTTCAATTTCGCACGGAAAATCTGTCCAGATTCCACACCAGTGCAAAAAATCATCCGAAGTGTGTCTCCGAACAGATGCGATCTGGATTCCAGCTTTTCAATGATGGAACTCTCACTTGCTCTCCTCTCTTGTAACAATTCAGCTCCGGGAATTGATAAAATCAAATTTAACTTGTTGAAAAACCTTCCGGATGCCGCCAAATTTCGCTTGTTGAATTTATTTAATCAATTCTTGGAGCATAACATTGTTCCCGAAGATTAAAGACAAGTGAGAGTTATTGCCATCCAAAAGCCTGGGAAACCAGCTTCCGATTTTAATTCGTACCGTCCAATAGCGATGTTGTCTTGCATTCGGAAATTGATGGAGAAAATGATTTTGTTCCGATTGGATAAATGGGTGGAAACAAATGGTCTCCTTTCAGATACTCAATTTGGGTTTCGAAGGGGCAAAGGGACAAACGATTGTCTTGCTTTGCTGTCTTTAGAGATACAAATGGCGTACGCAAAACGTGAGCAAATGGCTTCGGTGTTTCTAGTCATAAAGGGAGCTTTTGATGCAGTCTCAATAGAGGTTTTGTCTGACAAGTTGCACTCCCGGGGTCTGCCTCCCCTATTGAACAACATCTTATACAGCTTGCTTTGTGAGAAACATCTGAACTTTGCTCACGGAGATATTTCAATTAGAAGGACCTCTTACATGGGCTTCCCGCAAGGTTCATGTTTGAGTCCTCTTTTGTACAACTTTTACGTAAGTGACATCGACAGTTGTATCTCCGAAGGTTGCACACTAAGACAACTTGCAGATGACGGTGTAGTGTCTGTCACAGGATCTACTGAGTCTCATCTGCACAGACCTTTACAAGATACTTTAGACAGATTGTCAACCTGGGCTTTGGGGCTTGGGATTGAGTTTTCTCCACAGAAAACGGAGATGGTTGTTTTCTCTAAGAAGCGTAGACCTGCTC
This sequence comes from Uranotaenia lowii, assembly GCF_029784155.1. Lineage (NCBI taxonomy): Eukaryota > Metazoa > Arthropoda > Insecta > Diptera > Culicidae > Uranotaenia > Uranotaenia lowii. The sequence continues at coordinate 190,450,629 of NC_073692.1, read as the reverse complement.
AACCTAAGCTTCATCTCCTAGGCAGAACGATCACTCAATCGAGGTGTTTTAAGTATCTTGGGGTTTGGTTTGATTCCAAATGTACCTGGAGAGCCCACATTGAGTATCTGAAAGGAAAATGCCAACAAAGAATCAATTTTCTCCGATCAATCACTGGCACTTGGTGGGGAGCTCACCCAGAAGATCTTTTAAAATTGTATCGAACAACAATTCTCTCAGTTATGGAATATGGTAGCTTCTGTTTCCAGTCAGCTGCTAAAACTCATCTCATCAAACTCGAGCGTATCCAATATCGTTGTCTCCGCATCGCTTTGGGCTGTATGCCTTCTACGCATAATATGAGTCTTGAAGTTTTGGCAGGCATACTCCCACTAAAAGATCGATTCAATTTGTTATCACTCCGGTTCCTCATCAGGTGTGAGGTCATGAACCCATTGGTGACCGCAAATTTTGAAAGGCTTCTTGAGCAAAATCTTCAAACCAGATTTATGTCTATATACCATGTCTTCATGTCCATGCAGGTTAATCCTTCTTCATATTCTCCAACTCGTGTTTACATCCCAGACTACGACAACTCTTCTGTCCAGTTTGATTTGTCTATGCAGCAAGAAATTCGTGGAATCCCTGATTCGCACCGTCCACTTCTGATTCCAAGAATTTTCGATGCTAAATATAGACACGTCGATGCTGACAAAATGTACTTTACAGATGGGTCGCTTATAGAGGAATCAACGGGATTTGGAGTTTTTAACGAAATAGCTACTGCCTCATATAATCTCCATCCACCATGTTCGGTATACATCGCAGAATTAGGAGCCATTTACTGGGCGTTGGACAGCGTCGTTTCAAGGCCAGTAGGACACTACTATATTATAACGGACAGCCTCAGTTCTGTTGAAGCAATCCGTTCAATAAGACCAGGAAAGAACTCACCGTATTTCCTCGGGAAGATACGGGAGACTCTGAGTGCTTTATCAAGACGTTGCTTTGCCATCACCTTCGTTTGGGTCACATTGCTCGATATTGGGTAATGAGAGGGCGGACTCTCTGGCAAAGGTGGGGGCGATGGAAGGCGTCACATATCACCGTGAAATCGTCTTCAACGAATTTTACTTCATAGTTCGAAGGAACTCTCTTGTCAACTGGCAGCGCAAATGGGACGAGGATGAGTTGGGTCGATGGCTCCACTCGATTATCCCAAAGGTAAGCCTCAAACCCTGGTTTAATAGATTGGACCTGAGTCGAGATTTTATTCGTATATTTTCCCGTCTCATGTCCAATCATTATTCCTTAGACGCGGTACTCTATCGTTTGAATATTGCTAGCAGCAATTTGTGTAGTTGCGGCCAAGGTTACCACGACATCGAGCATATTGTTTGGTCGTGCGAGGTCCATCTTGTCGCTAGAACGAATTTGATAGACTCCCTTCGGGCCCGAGGAAAACCACCCTATGTTCCAGTGAGAGATGTGCTGGGTGTGAGAGACTTGGACTACATGTTCGAAATATATCTTTTCCTAAAAGCTATTGATCTTCGTCTATAATTTCTTCTTATTTTCATATTTCCCTATCTATCTTCTTTTTTCTTTAAAAGTGAACTAGATATAAGCACACAATTGTTATCAAACAAAACGAGTTTGGCTCCTTAAAGCCTAAAGGTATGAGCCGTTTCAAATAAAGAATTTACAAAAAAAAAAGAGACGTTTAGCAATTTAAAAAAAATAAAATTACTTATAAATATTGTGCAATTTTTTTTCTTCTTTCAAAAATAGGAACCTGCTTGAACTAAATTAAACAGTAAAAATGTTTTTAAATTTATTAAAATTTCTAAGTTTTCAAGAGTGTTTTATGAATAAAACTTTTTATGTGGATATAAAATAAAACAAACCAAACATTCGCGGTTCCGAAAATTTAAAAGAAAAACATAAGTGTTCATTATTGTTAAAAAGATGAAAATTCAATTGAAAATAATGAATTGCATCAAAACTGGTAACTCCAACGACCATAAATTTCATTGTTCCATTGGGGCAATGACGCAGCACGGTCCTCAATCTCGCTGCACCAAGGTGGACGGTTCCGACTCATTGGAGCCGGAACCTTGGACCAGCGGCAGAAGACCTCCTGCTTGATAGTGGAACTCCGCAACAGCTGGCATATTTCGCGCAGGTTCCGCTGACTGTCAGATGATTCCGGCTGCTGTTGCCCGGAAGTTCCTGCTGCTCCCGCCACTGGGTCCTCGAAGCTGCTTGGATATGCTGCTGATAGCAGCTAACTTGAACCATGGTGCGCACCGTCAATAACAAACTCACGACTCAGATAATTTACTCAGTGCGAATTAATTTTATCAAGATTTTTTGCAACTCTTATTTTTCAGTGCAATGTGAAATGTACACAGTAAACCAAAATTACCGAGTTCGGTAATTTAGTTTACAGAAACTGTTCTGTAATTCGAAAATTTTCGGTAAATGATCAATCTGACGTCTTATTTTTACCGAGTTCGGTAATTCGATTCATGTTGTACCGAAGTTCTTGTATTTTTATGTAAACAAATCGCTTTGCCGTAAATTTTCGGTAAAAAACAACCGAAAACTGTAAATCAGTGTCGATGTCAATACAAACGTCAAATTTCGAGCGTCTGTTTCTCAGCGCAACTGTCTCACTCTAATAACCGCGATGTATGAGTGGCATTGGTGGCATCCCGCTTGCGCTGTAGAAAAAGAAGCAAAAACATTTCCAATTCTGTATTGGCGAGCGGGATGCTTTCAATCAAGCAGTAAAATTTCGGTATCGCGGTTGTAAGGGGGTTGAAATTTGGCGAAAATATCGTGATCACCAGCTGCTGCTACCGAACAGCAACAATCGTCTTCTTTCGGCATCATGTCGAGGATTATCCACGGGAGCTGCTTAAGTGTGCGCGTTAATTTTTTTTCCTCATTTAAATTTTTGTTTACTTTCAGGTGTAGTCATGAAAGAAAAGTTGCAAATTTCTGGTAATGGCACTGGTTCTGTACATAATGTTTGTCATAAATATAATTATAATAATATATAATTCGGTAATTTTTACCGAACCGTGGAAAACGTTCAGTAATTTCAGCTTAGGATGCATCGCATAATATGAGATGATTCGAGTCTCCATAAAATATTTCAAGCGAAAAAATTTCTCTGAGGAACACATATGAACCTTAGAGGCTTTGTAAAATAATGTTTTCGCATAGAGCGGAGATGACTTCTGAAACGAAATTTTCGAAAGGTGTCATTTCTTGTCGGTCGGCATGAAGTATGACACGAGTCGAAAATTTCGAGATGACACTTTTGTTTTAGGCGAAAACATCGATTTGATGGAGAGGGTCCATATATGTGTTCTTCAGAATAGAAATTTTTCGATTGGAATGTATTATGGAGACTCGAATCATCTCGTGTAATGTGCTGTGCACAGTAAACGAAAATTACCGAGTTCAGTAATTTTTTTACCGAAATCCTAACATGTGTACACAGTAAACGAAAATTACCGAGTTCGGTAATTTTTTTACCGAAATCCTAACATGTGTAAATCGTTAAACTGTTCGGTAATTTTTTCGGTAAAAAATAAACGAACATCGGTTAATGAAGAGTCGATTTACCGAGGTTCGTTTATTTTTTACCGAAAAAATTACCGAACAGTTTAACGATTTACACATGTTAGGATTTCGGTAAAAAAATTACCGAACTCGGTAATTTTCGTTTACTGTGTAAATCGTTAAACTGTTCGGTAATTTTTTCGGTAAAAAATAATCGAACATCGGTAAATCGACTCTTCATTTACCGATGTTCGTTCGAAAAAATTACCGAACAGTTTAACGATTTACACATGTTAGGATTTCGGTGAAAAAATTACCGAACTCGGTAATTTTCGTTTACTGTGTGCATCATAAGCTGAAAGTGCCGAACATTTTACGGGTATCGGTAAAAATTACCGAAAATTTTACAGTTTTCGTTAAATATTACCGGTATTTCGGTAAAAATTACTGAAATTTCGGTAAAAGTTACGGGTTTTTCGGTAAAAGTTACCAATTTTTCTGTAACTTTTACCGAAATTTACCGGCATTTAGAGAATATTTACCGGCATTTCGGTAATAGTTACAGGTATTTCGGTAACTTATACCGGTCGTTCGGTAAAAAATACCAAACTTTTACAGCTTTTCGGTAAAAAAATTACGGTATTTCGGTAGTAGTTCTAGATAATTGGGTAATAATTACAGGTATTTCGGTAATAATTTCAGGTTTTCGGTAATTTATAAAGGTATTACAGTAAATTCTACCAGTTGTTCGGTATATACTACCGAGCTTTTATAGTTTTCCTTTTAAACATTACCGACCTTTCGGTAATAATTACAGGCATTTTGGTTCAACAATACCGGTTGTTCGGTAATATAGCGAACTGTCACGTTGACAACTGTCATAACTTGACAGATGATCTTAGATATGATCAGCCGAGGTTCGGTTAAGTTTTACCGAAAAAGGTCTGTAATATTTGACAGCTGTCAATTCTCTGCCATGAGAAAAATTACCGAACGGTTTAACGAACTCCACATGTTAGGATTTCGGTAAAAAAATTACCGAACTCGGTAATTTTCGTTTACTGTGTATACTTTAATGCTACCGCCCGGTGCGCGAAAGAGTGTGTATACCAAAACCGGTCCGCTGAAATGAGCAAAATCGGGCCTCGTATACTCACTTATTGGTGCGTTTGCTCTAAGTATCCTAGACGTTGTGGTTGCTATGGCAATACTAAATAACAACGACTGGGGTATAAAAGCAACCAGCCTAGTATAATAAGTTGTCCTGTAATAAACGATAATCGAAAACGTAAAGACGTGTTTCTCAATATTTATCTTCAGCATATCTGGATTACTTCGACTCCAACACCCTCCCTAATCCAAGATCCCGATCAAAATCTTCTGGTCCGTGATTTTGGTTGATGAAAGGGGTTTGGTGAATCCGTCGGCTGCCTGATGTTTCGTGTTGATGTACATCAATCGCTCCGCTGGTGATAGCATCGTTGACAAAATGGTATCTGATGTCCATGTGTTTCGTCCTCGGGTTATATGCACCATTTTTGGCCAAACACAGTGAAGATTGATTATCTCAGTATAAATTCAGCTTCGTTGCTCCACAAATCATCCACAGCTGGTTCCGCCACCACAATGCTTCCTGAACAGTTTTCGCCAAAGCTATCAGTTCCGCTTCACACGAGGAAAGGGCGACCGTTGGTTGTTTCTTCACACTCCAGGAAATTGCGCCACCTTGCAGCACAAAAACGTAACCGGTTGTGGATCGCCTGGTATCCAAATTGGGAGGAAAATTTCCGTCTTCGATTGGAAATCTACCTCAGTTCTCGCCATGTGGCAAGTCGCGCCTGAATCGAAATACCACTCGTTCCGATCAGCATCGCCCATCGCGAATGTAACACACATTGCTCGCTTCCTGTCCTTCTTCATCGCTTTGGCCTTACTGGGACAACTTGCCGCAAAATGACCTGTTTCGCCACATGAGTAGCAAACGCCTTTCTTAACGCTGCCTCGTCGCCTTTGTTGCTCTTTCGAAAACAGAGCTCCTTCATCTGCACCGCTCCGAAGATCTTGCTTCACCTTGACGTCTTGCAATATTTTGCTCCTTACGAAGTCGCACCTCAGGACTTGACCGGACGCTTCTAGTCCCATCACTATCGGGGCGTAATATTTTGGCAATCCCATCAGCAGAATTGACGCCAACCATTCGTCGCTCACCGGAAAATTAATTTCCGACAGTTTGTGACTTGTCGAAATTATTGCATCAACGTAGGCTTCAGTGTTTGAAAAATTTTCTAGCCTTGACGATACGAGTTGTTGTAGCAACCCAATCCTTCTATAGATACCGTCGTCTTGAAAAGCCGTCTTCAATTTGTCCCATGCTTCCTTTGCGCTTCTCGCATCCATGACTAAACTGAAGTTGGTCTTCTCCAGGCTCAGACAGATTGACAACGCCCTCATGTCCGTCTCTTCGTCCACGATTTCACCTTCCTTAGGCATTACCGCATTCCAGCAACAATCCCGGATCAGACTCATTTTCATGGAGAAAGCCCACGATACGTAGTTTTCTCTGCCTTTCAATTTCTCGATGGCCAAGGTAACGCCTCCACCGGATCGAACCACTCGCTGCTCACCATGATGGGATCCGCCGCTTCTACTGTCGGGAATCTGACCATTTTCTGTCGGTCCTCCGAAATCCTGACCTTCGGTAAAATCCGCACCACTACTTGCACCACCTGGGTTCCGAACTGGATAGTCCCTTGGAATCATCTTCTTGACCTGGGCCCATAACCTATGGGAATTACGCTTGTGTAGGGAAACACGTCTTGTAGGTTTGAATAGTTATTAGGAACTAAAATTTATTTTCACTAAACTTAAAGTCTACGATTGCCTATATAGATTTATCTTCAGCATATCTGGATTACTTCGACTTCAACAAGTATCGAAATACAACCGTCTTCTAGCCCGTTTGAATCGGCAATCATCAGGTTGTGGAATTAAGAAACTTTCGCGGCACTTAATTTTGGAGGCTTCTCTCTTTATGTTTCTGGCCCAGTACGAGGTTTCTATGGAATCGAGACCAACGTAAGTGAAATCTGAGAAGCTGAAATAAATTATTTTTTGCATTATTTATTCAATAAATTACTTATTTAATTAATTCCAAAATACTTCTCAATAATCTGCGTTTGAATGAGCACCTTTAGTGTATAGTTTAATATTAATATGTACAACAAAATCGCCAGCTATGATGATTTCAGTTATTTTTTTGCGATCGACGCGCCTCTCTGGTGTCGACATTGCCCATAAATATTGCGAAAAACTGAAAAAGAGTGTCCTGTCTGTATTAGTCTATGGTGAGAGCTCTAGTGTCGTTGTAAAGAAATAGGCGAATGCAGACAAGTGAGGTTGTCAGTTATATTCCTATTTATAGATGATCAATTTTCAAACATTCTTACCCTTTTGAATCTTGAACTGGTCTTGGTTCTATTATCTACAGAATCACACCCTCGATCACATTCCCGTTGTTCACTCTCTGGAGCCACCCTAGCATTTATAGAGAGCCGCGTTCTCCTCTAGAATCACTTTTGTTGACAATCCAAAAACTGTCAGCTTAGAAATTGAAAGCGATCAACTTCTTTACCTGTTCAATGAGTAACCCAGGATTTCCGCATACTTTCGTTGACGGTGAGCTACGTAGATTTCCTACGTTCTAGTTTTTTAGTTTTTCTAGTTTTAACTTAATCTCATTGGAAAGAAGGTAAATTGAAAAAAAAAACAAAAATCTATCAACGTTTGAACTGGAAATTGGAAATTTGTTATTCATTTTATGAACATATATACCTTTTCTCAACTTTGTGACTAGTAACGGAATCATTAACACCTTTTTTCCCTCTATTTGATTTTCAGAATGAAACACACCCTTTTGCAGCCCAATCACCAGAAGAGATACCAACGTTTTCTCGAACATTATCCCGTCGGTCGAACATTTTTAGGTACCGGTAGCTGCTTTTTGAGGGGAAAACTATACAAATTCAGATTAACAAATTGTTGTTCCGTTCTTCACACCCTCGGAATGCCAGTAGTAATCTTATTCATCAGTGCAATACATGATTTGAGAACGTTTGCCGGATCTCGATGAATCGTTTACACCGGGTCGGTTTACTACTGGTGAGTAGCTCTGGTTTACAAGTGTTTTTTTATATTTTCTTATTATTAGAAGCGATTATAAATCCATTAAGAAATCTTATTTTTTCTTATAAATTTTGTTACGAAAATCGTTCAGAAACGGATTATGCTATTCTTATTTATATAAAACAGAGTGTTTGCAATACGCTATAATAAATATGGAAAAGGTTTTTGTTTAATGCACCTTTATATAATATGTATTTTTTTCGTATAAACTTACTAGCCTTAGTGTAGTAAAATACTGAAGAAAACTAGTAAAAATAACCGTAAAAACCAAGCCCCATATATACCTACATATATATGAAAAGCGAAACGCAAGCTAACGTCACGTTTCTCATCTAGAAATTTTTATCCGTTGAATGCACTGTTTCTACAAGCATTTTTGCCTCCAAAAAAGAAAGTTTCGAATAATGCCAATTATATGGAACGCATTTGTAGCATTTTTGGAAACAATCCTTAAAGTTTAGCACACAAACTAATTCTTGCTCTGTTGAGATATGATAAATAACAGTACGTTGCGTTGCTAATATTTTCGGCTAGAAATCTTTTCTGCTTTTCGAAATAGTTAACAAAACTAAACTACCGCTGCAGCAAGTTCGTGTTACAACTCTAGTGAAACAGAATTAAATGAAACAGAAAATTAAAATAAAAAAAAATAACGATGTGGGTAGAATATTTATCATATACCGTAACAGTTGTATTGTTTCGGCAACAAACAAAATCGCCGAATCGTTTGTTTACTATCCCCCATACTCCATAACATTTAGAAGGCAAAAAATAAATTCAAGTGTAGCTTTGAGTGAATTCTCTAAACATTTAAAAATAAAATAATGAAATCGAGTGTGTAGTTAATTCACAGGCTAAATCGTGTCGAAAATAAAGAAAAAAGTCTTTGAAACGGCATGCTGACAGTTTGAAACGATATGATTCTTGTGCGTGCGTTCTTTTTTTCTAATATTTCATATGAAATTCAATAATCGCAAATAAAAATATACACAACAAAACACACGCGCATATAATTGTGAATGATCATAAATAAAAAATGAAAAAAAAAATGTATATTTATAAACAATTGGGTTACACTCACAAAAAAACAAAGAAAATAAAAAACAACAGCATACTAAATACAAGAAATCAGACAAGCGGCCACTTAAAAATCGCAAAACTCATTAGCTAAAATTAATTGAAAGGACAATGGTTGAAACATACTTTCCCATTGACGAGCAAAAAAAAAAATACAACAAGTCTGGAAAGAAAAAAAAAATAGTTTAATTTGCTAAAACAACATTATTGAACTATAGTAACAAAAGCAAAACAAGAAAAATACCACAATACCTATAATAAATATAGCAACACAGAATAAAACTAAACACAAAAAAAAACAAGCAAAAAAGTAACATGTTTGGAACTGTAAGTCAAAAATTGTAATCAATAAAAAACCGGAAAACAACACTGCACGCATGTTGCTGACGCGGAGTTTTACTGGTGAAAGAAAGTTGTCCTTTTAAAATTGATGCCATCATGTCATTGAATTGATACCATCACGTGTGTGTCAACGCGTTACGCGGCAAGGGCGAAGAGGTATTGCAGCGAACTGTGGCGTATAATCTAATCGTAATCCACCCCCTTTCGCTGGGAGTACCCTTTGATCACGCAGACGTATTGAGATTTGTCTCATCGTAACAATCAATGGGACAAATAACAACATACACATAATTAATAAACAATTAGATAAGAAGATAGAAAATAAAGTATTCTAACGTCGAGGTAAAATGGCAGCTTCGAGCCGTGGGTAGAGCGCCGAGACCAGATCCATTGAAGAGTCGTCGTGCCAGATCCCGGTGGAGGTCGTCGAACTGATGTCATGGTCATTGAGTTGAGACTTGTAAACCATCGAAATTTTTCTCCGACAGTCGCACAGCCTGGTTTTATTAGTTTCATTGTTCGCGCCATCATACGAGTAGCCCTATCTTCAGGAGGAGCCGCCGAAGGCAAGTTCACTGGTGTTGGGAAAAAGTGGTAGAAATTTTGCCACTTTAAGCAAATTTTGAAAATTATGTCAAGCAAAAACATTTTGAAGATCTGTGGCCTTCGAGTTTTATTTACAACACGTGTTGTATTTTCGCATGCTGTGATGCAAAAATAGCAATATTTCTATCACGGGCCTACGCCGTTTGGCCTAAAGTCATTTGGCATAAAGCCGTTTGGCATAACGCCGTTTGGCATAAAAGTCGATTGGCATAGAATTATTTGGCATAATGGTCATTTTGCATAATGGCAGTTTGGCATAATGCCCGTTTGGCATAAAAATATAAAAACTCATAAGGTTACATGAAATGTTGCTAAAAATTAAAATACATTAGTTTTTTTTCAATTTACCGAGTTTCATTCAAAGTTTTATTCAAATCCCTAGTAAGGCCCGTGTCTCTAGGTTTACCCAAAGCTAGGGACAATCCCCTAGTCCGGTCCGCAACGCGAAGCGTAAGGAACATACGTCGTTTTTGTTCGAACGCGAAGCGTGAGGAGGCTTCCTGCACTCAGAAATAAATAAAATATCAAACAGTTATATTTTAGGTATTTTCACATATCTCCCTCTTTACGCACACGGATATTTCTCATGGTGTAATTACTGGGATATTTCTCACTGGGAAATATTTCTGCGATTAAAATTTATGCATTGAGAAATATTATGGAACGACATCTGGTGGTCAGAAATGAAAGTTTGAGCCGTAACGTAAAGGCAAACGCTTAAAGCAGAAATAAACAGAAAAACCAAACGAAAATCGTTTGATTTTCGTCCATGTTCTATGGTCAATGTGCATAATTGACCATAGCATAAAAACATGTGCATTTCGCTGGTAATATTACATGCTGCAATTGAGTCCATCCTTTTTAAATACGATTCAGATAAATATTTAAAGAGAATGGAATCTGCATGCAGTCAAGTTGAAAGGCATTTAGCAACTGAAGAATCTAGCATGTGCTCATACCCGTTTAGTTGGGACTCAAACGCACAAAGCGTTTGTTTGAACAAAATAATATATAATTTCTCGGTTATTAAATTTTATGCATTGGATCATTACACGCCAAGAAATTATTCGGATGCATAAATTTAAATATCTGAAATAGTTATTTTTTAATATTTCTGGATATTAATGTCAGAGAAATATCGGAGTTATTGAAATATAATAATTTTCATATTTTTTTCATTTCTGAGTGTGGAAATTTTGATCCATAATTTTCTAGGTTTACCCAAAGCTAGGGACAATCCCCTAGCCCGGTCCGCAACGCGAAGCGTAAGGACCATACGTCAATTTAGTTCGAACGCGAAGCGTGAGGAGGCTTCCTCGAAATTTTGATCCATAATTTTAGGACGGCCCCGTCTTTCGAGGTTTATTCAAAGCCTTAGGTATACCTATAGGCCCCGTGTTTCTAGGTTTACCCAAAGCTAGGGATAATCTCCTAGCCCGGTCCGCAACGCGAAGCGTAAGGACCATACACTCAGAAATGAAAAAAATATAAATTTATTATTTTTCATGTATTTCCAAGCTTCACCGTGCCCACTCCCAGAATTATTTCTCGGCGTGTAATTACTGAAATATTTCTCATCGAGAAATATCTCGGGTATTAAATTTTTGAGAAATATCTACGACAGTGACATCTGGTGGTGAGAAATGGAACAAAATTCATAACGCCTGTTGAAATCAGGAATTTTGGCCAATATTTAAAATTTTCGGAAGAATAAATAAAAAAAAAAATGTTTGAGATTTTTCAATTTAATAGAATACATATAATAAATTTATCCTTAATGCATCAATAACTATCTTAACAAATAATTAATATGAAATGTTGGCAGCATACTTTTCGAGGAGGAAATCCTTTCCAAACCATTCTATCGCTACTTTGGTAGATATTTTCTTGCGTAGACCCGGGAGGACAAGTGTTGGCGCATGTCTGGCGGCAATAGATTCTTTTATAAAAGCATGCATTTTTCTACCGGATGATAAAATTTTGTTCGCTGATTGGCATGTTGCTGGATCACCTGTAAAAAAGAAAACACAGCCTAATTTGCATTCTGCTTACATTATAATTGATTAAAAAAAAATTGCTTTTTTAAACTATATAATTACCTACCGTCATGGATTTTGCTGACTGGGGTGATGTTTAATTCTAGGTCAATGTCGGAAATACTTACTGCATTTCGAATAACGAGAACTTCGTTTACTTGTGATCCCAAACGATTACCAAACGAATAAACATAAGCTTCCATCAACAACAACAACGTAACCGCCGAAAAATGACAGATCGAAATGTTTCGGATCTAGATTTTAAGCACTGAAATATTTCTTCTCGAGTAATATTTCAGATGCATTAAAAAATAATAACTGGAGACATACACAGTAAACCAAAATTACCGAGTTCGGTAATTTAGTTTACAGAAACTGTTCTGTAATTCGAAAATTTTCGGTAAATGATCAATCTGACGTCTTATTTTTACCGAGTTCGGTAATTCGATTCATGTTGTACCGAAGTTCTTGTATTTTTATGTAAACAAATCGCTTTGCCGTAAATTTTCGGTAAAAAACAACCGAAAACTGTAAATCAGTGTCGATGTCAATACAAACGTCAAATTTCGAGCGTCTGTTTCTCAGCGCAACTGTCTCACTCTAATAACCGCGATGTATGAGTGGCATTGGTGGCATCCCGCTTGCGCTGTAGAAAAAGAAGCAAAAACATTTCCAATTCTGTATTGGCGAGCGGGATGCTTTCAATCAAGCAGTAAAATTTCGGTATCGCGGTTGTAAGGGGGTTGAAATTTGGCGAAAATATCGTGATCACCAGCTGCTGCTACCGAACAGCAACAATCGTCTTCTTTCGGCATCATGTCGAGGATTATCCACGGGAGCTGCTTAAGTGTGCGCGTTAATTTTTTTTCCTCATTTAAATTTTTGTTTACTTTCAGGTGTAGTCATGAAAGAAAAGTTGCAAATTTCTGGTAATGGCACTGGTTCTGTACATAATGTTTGTCATAAATATAATTATAATAATATATAATTCGGTAATTTTTACCGAACCGTGGAAAACGTTCAGTAATTTCAGCTTAGGATGCATCGCATAATATGAGATGATTCGAGTCTCCATAAAATATTTCAAGCGAAAAAATTTCTCTGAGGAACACATATGAACCTTAGAGGCTTTGTAAAATAATGTTTTCGCATAGAGCGGAGATGACTTCTGAAACGAAATTTTCGAAAGGTGTCATTTCTTGTCGGTCGGCATGAAGTATGACACGAGTCGAAAATTTCGAGATGACACTTTTGTTTTAGGCGAAAACATCGATTTGATGGAGAGGGTCCATATATGTGTTCTTCAGAATAGAAATTTTTCGATTGGAATGTATTATGGAGACTCGAATCATCTCGTGTAATGTGCTGTGCACAGTAAACGAAAATTACCGAGTTCAGTAATTTTTTTACCGAAATCCTAACATGTGTAAATCGTTAAACTGTTCGGTAATTTTTTCGGTAAAAAATAATCGAACATCGGTAAATCGACTCTTCATTTACCGATGTTCGTTCGAAAAAATTACCGAACAGTTTAACGATTTACACATGTTAGGATTTCGGTGAAAAAATTACCGAACTCGGTAATTTTCGTTTACTGTGTGCATCATAAGCTGAAAGTGCCGAACATTTTACGGGTATCGGTAAAAATTACCGAAAATTTTACAGTTTTCGTTAAATATTACCGGTATTTCGGTAAAAATTACTGAAATTTCGGTAAAAGTTACGGGTTTTTCGGTAAAAGTTACCAATTTTTCAGTAACTTTTACCGAAATTTACCGGCATTTAGAGAATATTTACCGGCATTTCGGTAATAGTTACAGGTATTTCGGTAACTTATACCGGTCGTTCGGTAAAAAATACCAAACTTTTACAGCTTTTCGGTAAAAAAATTACGGTATTTCGGTAGTAGTTCTAGATAATTGGGTAATAATTACAGGTATTTCGGTAATAATTTCAGGTTTTCGGTAATTTATAAAGGTATTACAGTAAATTCTACCAGTTGTTCGGTATATACTACCGAGCTTTTATAGTTTTCCTTTTAAACATTACCGACCTTTCGGTAATAATTACAGGCATTTTGGTTCAACAATACCGGTTGTTCGGTAATATAGCGAACTGTCACGTTGACAACTGTCATAACTTGACAGATGATCTTAGATATGATCAGCCGAGGTTCGGTTAAGTTTTACCGAAAAAGGTCTGTAATATTTGACAGCTGTCAATTCTCTGCCATGAGAAAAATTACCGAACGGTTTAACGAACTCCACATGTTAGGATTTCGGTAAAAAAATTACCGAACTCGGTAATTTTCGTTTACTGTGTATTTTTTAATAACTGCAATAACTACACGCAAAGAAATTACTGAGTAATTTAATATAAATGTTTTTTATATTTTTTTCATTTCTGAGTGTACACTCAGAAATAAATATAATATCAAACAATTAAGTTTTAGGTATTTTCACGTTTCTCCCTCTTTACGCAGAAGGATATTTTTCATGGTGTAATTACTGGGATATTTCTCTCTGAGAAATATTTCTGCGATTAAAATTTATGCATTGAGAAATGGGAGGATTGTTATGGAAGCGACATCTGGTGGTCAGAAAAAAAAGTTTGAGCCGGGACGTAAAGGCAAACGCTTAAAGCTGAAATAATCAGAAAAAGCAAACGAAAATCGTTTGATTTTCGTATAAGCTCTATGGTCAATGTGCATTATTGACCATAGCATACAAAACAAATGCACTTTCTCTTTTATAATAAATTGCTGCTATAGCAGTATACACTCAGAAATAAATAAAATATCAAACAGTTATATTTTAGGTATTTTCACATATCTCCCTCTTTACGCACACGGATATTTCTCATGGTGTAATTACTGGGATATTTCTCACTGGGAAATATTTCTGCGATTAAAATTTATGCATTGAGAAATATTATGGAACGACATCTGGTGGTCAGAAATGAAAGTTTGAGCCGTAACGTAAAGGCAAACGCTTAAAGCAGAAATAAACAGAAAAACCAAACGAAAATCGTTTGATTTTCGTCCATGTTCTATGGTCAATGTGCATAATTGACCATAGCATAAAAACATGTGCATTTCGCTGGTAATATTACATGCTGCAATTGAGTCCATCCTTTTTAAATACGATTCAGATAAATATTTAAAGAGAATGGAATCTGCATGCAGTCAAGTTGAAAGGCATTTAGCAACTGAAGAATCTAGCATGTGCTCATACCCGTTTAGTTGGGACTCAAACGCACAAAGCGTTTGTTTGAACAAAATAATATATAATTTCTCGGTTATTAAATTTTATGCATTGGATCATTACACGCCAAGAAATTATTCGGATGCATAAATTTAAATATCTGAAATAGTTATTTTTTAATATTTCTGGATATTAATGTCAGAGAAATATCGGAGTTATTGAAATATAATAATTTTCATATTTTTTTCATTTCTGAGTGTACTGATTCCATCCTTTTTGAAGATGATTCACATATTCGAAAAGAATGGAATCTGCATGCAGTCAAGTTGAGCGGCATTTTGCAACTGAAGAATCTAGCACGTGCTCATACCCGTTTAGTTGGGACTCAAACGCACAAATCACAAAGCGTTTGTTTGAACAAAATAATATCGCGGTTATTAAATTTTATGCATTGGATCATTACACGCCAAGAAATTATTCGGGTGCATAAATTTAAATAATTGAAAAAGTTATTTTTTAATATTTCTGGATATTAATGTTAGTCAAATGTCAGAGTAATTAAAACAAAATATTTTTAATATTTTTTAAATTTCTGAGTGTACGTCGTTTTAGTTCGAACGCGAAGCGTGAGGAGGCTTCCTGTAAATTTTGATCCATAATTTTAGGACGGTTCCGTCTTTCTAGGTTTATTCAAAACCCTAGGTAGGCCCCGTGTTTCTAGGTTTACCCAAAGCTATGGATAATCTCCTAGCCCGGTCCGCAACGCGAAGCGTAAGGACCATACGTCGTTTTAGTTCGAACGCGAAGCGTGAGGAGGCTTCCTGTAAATTTTGATCCATAATTTTAGGACGGTTCCGTCTTTCTAGGTTTATTCAAAACCCTAGGCAGGCCCCGTGTTTCTAGGTTTACCCGCAACGCGAAGCGTAAGGACCATACATCATTTTAGTTCGAACGCGAAGTGTGAGGAGGCTTCCTCGAAATTTTGATCCATTATTTTAGGATAGCCCCGTCTTCATGCCCAAAGTAAATGCATTATTTTATGCCAAACGACCGTTATGCCAAACGGACGTTATACCAAATGACCATTATGCCAAACGTCCATTATGCCAAATGACTATTATGCCAAACGTCCATTATGCCAAACGGCTTTATGCCAAACGGTGTTATGCCAAGCGGCTTTATACCAAATGACTTTATGCCAATCGGTATACAATCTTGGCTAAGATAGATACAGTGCCCAAAGATCTTGAAAACAATTTTGCGTGGAAAATTTTTTTAAATGTACCGTGACCGGCCCTAATTCTGCGCAGTCCCAAACTCTGCGCATTTTCATTTTACAACAGAAATATTTCAAGATGTGAAGAACAAAATATTCATGAAAAAAGCTAAAACTCTTCAGTTACTGTTTATCTTCAAAATGCTTCCAATTATTTTGAAATCGGATAAGTTGTTCGCGAGAAATGGAAAAAATCAAAATAAATGTAGGAAGCAAACGTTGAAAAATGGCCGCCGTTAGCAGTCCAGCTTAAGTGTTAGGAAAACAAAAAGATCAAATGAAACAGTGTTGAACAGAATTTTCTCATTGGAAATGCCTCTACGGGGAAGATAAAATCATTCTGAACATGACTGCTAAAAAATTTGAGAAAAAAAATGGTTTTTGAAATCAAAACAATGATTTTACCAATGCGCAGAATTTGACACCATTTGTTTACTTATGTTCCTAATGCGCAGAATGAAAAGCACCGTATTAGTGAACTGATGATAAAGCTGCAAGGAATTGAATGCAGGGAGTTAGGAGACTTTTAATTACAGTTTTCTAATAAGTTTTATGAAGATTGTGTTTCCGTATAGTTGTTGGGAGTTTCTTAGGAATCTCTTCGAAACTATATCTTTTGTTGACAAAAAAAAGAAAATCTTGATTTGCGTTCTCTTTCGTGTTCGCGTGTTAATCGTTCGGTCCCAACTGTACAGACTGTTCCGACGTATAGAAGTAGTTCCGACAAGCCACAAAATCGCCCCAGCTGGGAGAACTACGCGAAGCTTCTCTCGGTTCACCCGCTCACTCGCACTCGTTGACTAACTGTTACTGAATGATATTAAACCAAATGAAGCAGCGCGTAGTTCCCCCAGCTGGGGCGATTTTGTGGCCCGCCGGAACTTATTCTGTATGTCGGAATAGTCTGCACTGCACACCAACGAAACAAGTTAGTTTGACCAGTTCCGGCGAAGAACGTGATCGGTCAACAAATATTGGGTAAGCAAGCTGCAGGAAAAAGCATCTGCAAGCAACATATAGCAAGTGTAAGAAAAAGTGAAAGAAAGTGTCACATAAGGTTCAAAGATCCTAGGCTTGAATTGGCCCTTTTTCATAATTTGCAATACTTTACTAAGCGTAAAACATGTTTTAAAACTTTTTAATTAAATTCAATGTTTGTCTTACAAGTACGGTATGGTATATTGGTTTTATTTGGGTGCGCAGAATATGGGACATATGCGCAGAATTAGGAACAAATAGAAAATAGTGCGCAGAATAAGGGCCACTTGCATTTTTTCCAAATTTGGTAAATAATCCACATTTTTGCTCCGAAATTGAGCTCTCGTTATTTTTGCCGTTCAATTTGTTAGTTAACCCAACTGTACACGAAATTTTGAGGAAATTTATTGAAAGGTAATTTTTTTATAACTTAAAACATTTGAAAAATCCTTAACTGCGCAGAATTAGGGCCGTTCACGGTACCACGAGTGTCAAAATTTCTATCACTTTTTCCCAACACGAGTGAACTTGTTCTAAGGAGACTGCGAATGTGTATGTTGATGAGGAGTGTTGAAGGTTTGTCTCATCGTAGCAATCGATGGGACAAATAAGAACATAGGTACGCACAATTATTAAACAGTTTGATATGTAACCATAGAGATGATTTGATTATAAATGGGATCTTAGGATAGAAAATAAAGTATTCCAAGTTCTACCAGCAAGTAGTACAGATCTCTCCTATTCCCTGAACAAGTGCTGCACTATTGGTATTTGGACGAGATTCGCAGATCAAACTACTCTGCTTGGCAGTTAGAACAGGATTGAATTTATTTCTAATGGCATACTTATAACTAACATAGAATCGCTTACTATGATCTAGACGCAATTAAACACCACGTGTTTCAACACTCCTTCTCGTCTAGATCTCCGATGATTCCAATTCGTTCTCGCAGGAACTTGATTCGCTGGTGCTGCAACGGCTTCGTCAGAATATCTGCTTGCATGGTTTCCGTCGGACAGTACCGCATGTTGATAATACCTTTCACATGAAGATCTCGGACGTAGAAGTATTTCGTGTCGATATGCTTGCTCAGCTTCTCGATCCGATCACCTTCGACGAGCTTGATCGCACTTTGATTATCCTCGAAGATGGAGATTGGCGTGGACGTATCTTCTCCAAAATCAATCAAAAGTTTCTTCATCCAAGTTAGCTCCTGACAACCTTCGGTGAGCGCGATGAACTCCGCTTTGGTGGTAGATAGGGACACACAAGTCTGTTGGCGAGATCCCCAGCTAACGACACCTCCTCCGGATCGTATCAAGAAACCAGATTTGGATTTCCGGTTACGATGGTTACCGGCCCAATCAGCATCAGCATACATTTCCAGACCGGGTTGAGTGGCTCCTAGATGTAAGCGATGTGAACTGGATCCAATCAGGTAGCGCAAACCCCGTTCCGCTTCTTGCCAATCTCGCTGTGTCGGACGACTTGACTTCTAAGCTAGAATTGACACGCTGGCTGACACATCAGGGCGAGAGTGAACGGACACGTACAGTAGACCTCCGATGAGACTGACGAAGTTTCTGTTGTTCGGAAGTCGATCTTCTTCCTCCTACTCCTCTTTCTGCTGTAGGTGTGCACGGTCCAAGGGAATTTTCGATGGTTTTCGCGTTGTCTAATCCAAACCTTGCTGCGAGTTTCCGGATGTACTTCTGCTGGCACAACGAGAAGCTTCCATTTTCTCGTCGTATGTCGATTCCCAGAAAATGTTTGACATCTCCAAGATTCGTCATCGCGAAGTTGTTTTCCAACACGGTAAAAATTGTTGGAACTCCTACTACTTGCCACAGTCATCAACGTCCGGAATGTCACCTGCTTCACGACCGGGGCAAAAATTTCATCAAAGTCCACCCCGAACTTTTGAGTGAATGCTTGAGCGTCCAGTTTGACCTTGTGCCTTACGATGTTGCCCTTCTCGTCTTGCTTCGTTTTGAACAGTCATTTGCAACCGATAGCCTCACGATTTTGGGGTAACTCGACCAGTTTCGCCGCATGGTTCGATTTGCACATCGCCATTCAAGATTAACGGTACCAACTTGGAGTCCAGTCCATTTTGCTCCGGCGTGTATTCCGCCGTTGTTTGATGACGGATTCCTCGACGACGCAGAAGTTCTTGAAGTTGCTTAATGATGAATTCCTTGCCGTTGTCCGCGCGTAACGTTTTCATCTTCTTCCCCGATTCACATACTTAGTCGGCGGTTTTTTCCGGCAGAAAATAGATGAAAACTCTACGAGACTTTAGTCAGTGAAAGTCAGGTAACGACTGCCACCGAGTGATTCCGTCACTTGCCCGCGAACTGGACTTGCTCAACGGAAGTCGGGTTTGTTTTCCCATCGCACAGATTCTGCAGTTTTCGTCGTTGGCAACAATGCTGTTCAGTACACTATTTTAAGATTTTAATCCTTCTCTTTCAAATGTTTAATGTGACTCGAGTCATCGTGGGCTTTGTGCCCACTTTGATGTACCATTAACATTGTGATTTACTTGAACCCATTGTTGTTTTTATTTCCGTATTTTCTGAAAATAACGGTAAATTTGAAATTAATAGGTGTGTTCAAATCGATCAAATTGGTGACTGAAAATCGAAATGTTTTACAGGCTGTCAGACGAAACGTCACCCCGTTTCGAAATGTCGTGAAATTCGCATTAAAAACAAAAAAACGATCGACGTCGTTTCAAAACAGTTTCTACGCGTCGAAGTCAATTTTTTCGCTCAGAAAAAGTGAATTTTCGTGCGGACACATAGCCCCCGCTCCAAAATGGCAAACGCTTTGGTGCGCTTGAATTCTCTCCCGCGCCAGCAAGTTGGTAAGTTTATCCGGGGTGAACCGCAGCCGTCCCGGTTCCTAATTATCGCCGAGATCTTTCTCGCAAATGTTTATTATGTAATTTCCATTCCGTTCCGTTCTTAGCGGCTCTGGTTCCGGTACTGCGAGGTACCACCGTTGCGGCTTCCAACCAGCGACAGCAATCGAGGAACCAGTCGGCCCAAGCCTCGGCACCGCCACCGCAAACGAAAACCAAGTTTGGCCCGCTGGCCGATCAGGATCGCATCTTTACTAACCTCTACGGGCGGCACGATTGGCGTCTCAAGGGTGCCCTGAAGCGCGGCGATTGGTACAAGACCAAGGAGATCCTGCTCAAGGGAACGGATTGGATCATCAGTAAGTACAGTACAACAAGCAACCATGTGATCGGTCGGTCGGTCAATTCGTACTGGGAAGGAAAAATCAATAAAACAGCTAAAAATGACGACAGTACCCGTCTTTCCTGAATTGATATTTCGCTTAAAATTCAGGTTTTTTTTTAATATTTCATCTATCAGTCAACACAAAGAATTGGAAACATATTTGTGGAAAATTATTAAAATATCTTTACCTATTTAGAATCCATATAAACGCCTAAATGTATGCATATGCATAGTGGTGGTTTTGAATTTTTTTTATGAGATTCATTAATTCGAAAGATAAACAACTCAAAAGTTTAATTTCTTTTTTTTTTTTTCTTAAATACATCAGAATAACTTATATTGTATGTAAGTTAATTTTCAAATACTTAGTAGAAGCAAACCTAAATTAAATTTTATAAAAGTAAATCTAACGAAATTTAATGTTCGCTCGTTCCAGATGAGATCAAAGTGTCCGGATTGCGAGGACGTGGTGGAGCCGGATTTCCCACCGGTATGAAGTGGTCGTTCATGAACAAGCCCTCGGACGGTCGTCCAAAGTATCTGGTTGTGAATGCCGACGAAGGAGAACCGGGAACCTGTAAGGATCGTGAAATTATGCGTCACGATCCGCACAAACTGATCGAGGGTTGTCTGATTGCCGGTCGTGCCATGGGTGCTCGAGCTGCCTACATCTACATCCGTGGGGAGTTCTATAACGAAGCGTCCAACATGCAGCTGGCCATTGCTGAAGCCTATCAGGCTGGATTGATTGGCAAAAATGCTTGTAATTCGGGCTACGATTTTGACGTGTTTATGCATCGTGGTGCCGGTGCGTATATCTGCGGCGAAGAGACCGCTTTGATTGAATCACTTGAGGGCAAGCAGGGAAAGCCTCGCCTAAAGCCTCCATTCCCAGCTGATGTTGGTGTATTCGGTTGCCCTACGACCGTTTCTAATGTCGAAACTGTAGCAGTGGCACCTTCCATTTGCCGTCGTGGTGGAGTCTGGTTCGCAAGCTTCGGTCGAACACGTAATTCCGGAACAAAGTTGTTCAACATTTCCGGTCATGTCAAGACTCCTTGCACCGTCGAGGAAGAAATGTCTATTCCGCTGAAGGAACTTATTGAACGCCATGCCGGTGGCGTCACCGGTGGTTGGGACAATTTGCTAGGAGTGATCCCGGGTGGCTCATCAACTCCGATTATTCCTCGAAACGTGTGCGACGATGTTTTGATGGACTTCGATGGGTTGGTTCAGGCGCAAACCTCTCTCGGTACGGCTGCAATCATCGTTATGGACAAGTCCACCGATGTTATCAAGGCCATCTCGCGTTTGATTGATTTCTATAAGCACGAAAGCTGCGGACAGTGCACTCCGTGCCGCGAGGGAATCGCCTGGATGCACAAGATGATGCATCGTTTTGTTAGCGGCAATGCGCGCCCTGATGAAATCGACATGCTGTGGGAAATTTCCAAACAGATCGAAGGTCACACGATTTGCGCTCTGGGAGATGGCGCTGCTTGGCCAGTTCAAGGTGAGAGTAAATGGTAACATATTTCTAACAGCACATCTTAAAATAACCTTTTAATTTCAGGCTTGATTCGTCACTTCCGGCCTGAAATCGAGGCGCGCATGAAGAAATACGAACAGATGGCCGCTAAAAACTAATAAACTGTGTAGAATGGGAACTTTTGTTGATGCATAATAAATCCATCATTTAGACGAATCTTAAAGTTAAGCCTTATTTTTTTCTGGAGGACTCCGAATTCCGCTAATTACAAACTAACTCTAGAGTTAAACTTTTCCGTTTCAATCTAATTTAACGCCTTTAAATATGCAAATTTTAACATGAGAATTATACTGGTAATCTACCAGGATAATAATCCTTATGTTAAAATTTGGTGGTAGATAGGAACAGCTAAGGAAAAAATGTACATCGACCGAGAATTGGTTATATTAATTTGTCTGGGACAGATTTCCATAATAAGGATCGATCAATATGTTTGAAAATTTACATGTTTAATGGTTTGATGTTTCCATTCCCAACGCATCCCAACGCATTGTGTTGCAGACAAGCAGAACGTTGCGTAACTCGATGAAAATCGGTAACATTCGATAGTATAAATTTAGGCGTTTTCTAACAGTCCTCGAAGAATGCCACGCCAATATTATTCCATAGCCATTCAACGTGTTGTTCACGAATGTTTTTGGTAGATCACATTCGATGAAAGACCAGGGATTATAAGGATTATTACCCGTACCTCTTGAAAATGTTTTTTTTTTTATTAATTTCAAGAGAAAACACATGAAAAATGGAAAAGTAAGTTAAAAATAAGAAGATTTTAGAACGATCACTCGAATAGTCACTATTACTGTAATCAGAACGAAATAATACTTATGATTCAGTGTATGATGTTTGATTATGCGGGCTGAAAGTAAAAAAGGCAATCAATCAGCCTCAAAATCATTATCGAGGTTCTATGTTTGTACATGAGATGAACTCTGACTCAACTGAAACTGGACTGCAGAATATTCGGTGACATTCCAACTCAATTGTAATATTTGTCATAATTCTTGTTAACTCGGCTGTTTCTCGCTTTCTAAATTATGAACTGTTAACTCCTGAACTCCTGAAGGACAATAGGTAGTGTGCGGATTTTGGTTAGGTAAACACGGTAAACATAAAACTTTTTGTAGCACAGTTTATGGTGGTTCCAAACATGCAGTGGTAGTTGTGTTATCTTCTGTTTGATATCCTCTCTTATTCCGCACACATAAAGAGAAAAAGGCTCTCTCAGTTTGCTCAAAATTCATGCCGTCTCTCATCGGTTTCTCTTTGGTTTTGTCCGCTTCGCTTTGCTCGATATATGGAGGATTGCCTTTTGCAGCAGCAAGCAACGCATACGAAGGATTTTGCCGATTTCAAATCATGGTGAGTCGTTCGCGTGTTCAGTCGTGGTTTTGCTGACGGGTTTTCCTGCTTTGCTGCGGAAAGTTTTTCGTCGTGCCGTGCGGCTGGTACCTGGCTAGATTTTCTATTTTTTTCGTGTTCCGTTTTCGCTACTCGGCAGTTTCACGGTCTTCAAGCGTTGGATTTTGTCACTTTTTTTTTTTTCTCCCGTTCCGAGCTCGCGGTTGCTTGGTAATTTTTCCAAACAAAGTGCCCCATCGGAAGAATTTGCTGTGTGTGGAAACCACTTGGGAGTAGCAGGATAGCGGTGTGGTGAGTGAAAAAGTGCTCCGGCTGATAAGAAAAGATAGCATTCTTGGGCTCTCGCTCCGTTGAAGGGAAAAGTGTCGCAGAATTTGCATTGTTTTGAAATTCGACGGTGTAAAACATTCTTCCGAGGCTTCCGAGGTGACAAGTGTGGCAACAAAAAGGATAACGGTAAAAGAGTATTGCGTTGCGAGAGGTGTTGCTAAACGTGATTGTGTTGAAGCAGTTGGAGCCCATAACAAAAAAGGATACACGCGCGTGTGAAAGATTCTCTCACGGAGTTCTTTTTCTTGTTCAGTGACACGTCTTGCAATCAAGTGACCGTGATTTCTCAATATCGCGTAATTTTCATCGCTCATACAAGTTTGCTGGTGCTAAAAGGTAATATTTTTGTTTGTTGATTTGGTGATATTTATGTTAAAGGATGATATTAATGTTAAAGGGTGATATTTATTGATTTGGAAGGCAAAGTCGGCAAAGAATGGGTTTTATTGCTGTAGCAGCTGTTGTTTTTGCTAGTGCTATTTTCATTGAATACAACAAAAACTGCAACACGCAAATATCCAAACACGGGCTTCGACCCTGGCGCATACCGTCACAGCACCGCTGAGTACGTGGGACAAGGCAATTTGTATAGGTGCGAGAGTGAGAGCGAATTGGGGGATCGAGTGAGCGAGCGAGCTTAGTATACGCGTATACACGGCAACGCGACGCGCTGCGATTTCAATTTGTTGCGTAGGTTGAGACGCTGGCGACAAGTTGCGAAATTGCGTATGGTGAGAATTTTTTTTGCCTACGTTTTGAATTCCATACCGACCAATCTGGTTTTCGGTTTATGTTTTTCGTGCATTCACATGAAGTGGTACAGATGAAGCGAAAAAAAAGTATTTTAAGAAAAGAAACAACCTGAAAGACACGGACGTAGTGCGGGCGGGGGGAGCTTGAACCTTGAAAGTTTCAAATTTCGACGTCGCGGCTGGTGCTTGTTGGTGTTTGTTGTGGGTGTAACGAAAGGTTCTCCTGATTATGGGGTGGTTGTTGCCGCTTTTACTATTTAAGGACACGTCGCAAAACTTCAATGACAAAATAAAGTGAATCGGTGCAAGGATAAAAAAAAGCTATTAATATGTGTGTTGTAAGTTACCAACAATGCTCAGCATATGATGAATTATTTACATATTTTAAAGCTAAAATTATTAGTTAAATCCGTGTCCGTATCAAGAAAGACATATACAAAGTATTTTGGCTTTAAAAACGCTTTCATAAAATCTATAAATACGTGTTCTTGAATGCGGCGAACAGCCTAAATTAATACTTAATACATTAAGGACCGCGAAAAACTCTGAGCCGAAAACATCGAAATTCGGCATTCTATACTTCGAAACTCGGTGTACTTTACAAAATAAGTACATATCTGAGTTACCGAAAGTGTTTTGTTCATTTTTTTTGAAATAAAGTTTCATTGTTAAATTGATAACATTTAAGTTATGCTTCTAAGAGTAGCACATTAGCGGCAAAAAAATTGGACACCTGTTTTTATACTAAAAACTAGCTGATCCCATACGAACTCCGTTTCGCTTTCAACTTGGAGTATGTCATGAACAGTTTGTATGAAAGTCATTTGCCAAGCACTCTCCAGATGCACTTCTGAATTCATTGTTAAGTAATAATTGCAAAAATATTGGACGATCAATTTGTCTGTCGTCTGCTACTAAATTTTAAATCATGAATCAATTGACCGTGCCAAAAAACCACGTGTATAAATTTCGACTAAATCATTGCATAACAACGCAATTATTGCCAAAAGTTAAACCCCTTTCGGGGGCTCTTATACAATCTTTGATACCTGAAATCGATTGCCCTTCCCTCAAAACTCCCGTGTGCAAATTTTCAAAGCAATTCACTGTACAATAACGTCAATATTGCTAAAAACAGTGAAAAATTAATTACTATGGACGACCCCTTTCGTCGACCCCTGGCAAAACATTTGACATCTGAAATCGATTGCCCGTCCCTGGAAACTACCGTGTGCAAATTTTCATCCCAATCCGATGTATAATAACGACGATATTGCAAAAATATTGAAAGGTTTATATGGACGATCCCCTTTGCCGGTCCCGTACGTGAATTTAATACCTGAAATTCATTGCTCATTTCTGAAAACTCTCGTGTATCCATTTTCGTCTAAATCCGATGTATAATAACGATAATATCGCATCAACAGTGAATAGTTAATATGGACGACCCCTTTGGCCGACCCCTGATTTTAGTTTGGATAAGTGAAATCAGTTGATTGTCCCTAATAACTCCTACGTGCAAATTTTCATCGCAATCCGATGTATAAAAACGTCAATATCACTAAGTTACTGAAAATTGTATATGGACGACCCCCTTTACCGGCCCTTTATACTGAATTTGATACCTCAAATCGATTGCACGTCACTCAAAACTCTCGTGTACCAATTTTCATCTGAATACGATGTATAATAACGTCAATATCGCAAAAACAGTGAACAGTTTATATGGACGACCCCTTTGGCTAACCCCTTACACAAAATTTTACACCAAAAATCGATTGCTCGTCTTTCAAAACAATCATGGGCAAATTTCCAACACGATTCGACGAAAAGTAACGTCAATATCGCGAAAACAATATTTGTCTTCTATGGACGACCCCCTGTGTCACACGAGGCATTTTTGACTACAACTTTCAGGTTGTTGTAGGAAATGTATCTTTTTTTGGCCGATTACCTAGTGAATTTATCAATTTGAACTATTTAATACGATTGAACTGTCGTTGGAATCTGAATTTATGCAAAAATCTGAAAATATTGTATAAATTTCAATCACTTTTTTTTTGTAATGTACGTTTTTTTCTACATGGGACAATCTTTCTTGGAACGGCAGTGAGTTTTGTAAAAGTTGCTTCTAAATATCTAAGGACATACTTTGATGGTCCATGAAATGATGATCCAAATTTTTTACTCCATGAACGAAAACAACTCCAACAGGATACACCATCAAACGACAATTGATTATTTTTATTGCACTCTGAATAGGTGCTTTGAGTGCTCTCATAACAATATATTGTAATTACTTTGTTATCTTCCCTTTACTGCCTTTAAAACAATGCATTGCAATATGGTTTAATGGAAACAAATTTTCAGGTCATTAGGCCAATGTGTTTTTGGCGCATTTGAATGCGGGTCGCCTTGCGGTGCAAGAATCATCATTCTAAGCACCGAACCCAAGGTGAATCCTATTGCCCGTTCAGGCATCTTTTCGACCCCTTCGATAAGTTTTTGGTTTTTCACATTTCCTATTAGGGGGAACTCGCGGACGCGACACGTCTTTCACTTCGAAGATAGCTGCTGCTAGCTATTGGAAATGGCCTATTAAAGCATTTCCCCCTATCTTTACGACCGAAGACGACGGACTACAACGGACAGGCATAGCAACGCATCGACGAAAGCTGCTGACGGCTGCCACCAGGTGCAGGACGAAAACCATAAATTCCTGTATAGGTATTCAGAAAAGGATACGACGACGACTGTCGTTAGTCGGGGTATAGCGGAAGGAGCAGCACACATTGCTCCGGGTTTCACTAACCCAATCGGCAATTTGGATGCCATAAAACACACGCAGAAAAGGTGTTCCCTTTGGTATGGTGAGACGTCTTCTTCGTTTCAAATGCCCAGGAAAGCAAAGCAAATAAGGGTGAGGGCCAAATAGGATTCAAAGAGTGCATTTGGCTCGGACCCCTCTCGTATAAACTACCCGCGAAGGTCGGGTCTAAATTTCTGCAACCATTGAGCGTAAATTAGGTCGATAGTTTTAGTTCATCTGCCTGGAGACAGTAGGAAATAAGTGGAGCAAATGTAAGGGATTCATCTGTTTACGAGAATTCTAGAGTTTTTTTTTGATTAGGTCGTATGAGCCACTGGACATGTTTAGAGAAAATCGATGTTAAAGTTCTGAATCACATTTTCAATTCTCATTTTATGAATACTGGTCCAGTTAATCTATCAATTTGAAAGTCAACGTAAAAATGGACGCAGAACATGCTGGCGTACAGGAAATTGACGTTAATTAAGTTTAAATCAATAAAGATGTACTTACGACCTAATGCATTTTTCGTTTGGCGCATACGTCTTTTGGTCCATCGAATAGTTTGATTCGATAAAATGATTCGAATGCCTCCATTATCAGTTATTGATTCGGATTTGATTGAAGAAATACTTTCAACAAAACAATCCTTCCAATTAGTACGCGGAAATTAACCTTCCAAAAGAGCCAGGATTTTTTTGCTTTCTGGATGTGAACTTTGGGAATCCATATAGACATTTCCGGCACATATATACTGAGGCGCCACTGGCCGATCGAGGTGTGTGAAAAAGCATTCATAACTTTCAACTATTGCTGCCTCTGTAATGATATAAAACAACTGGATATTCACTAAGTGAAATTCGAAGCTTTTTGTACTCACCAATGTGCCAATTTAACCAATTTGCAGCGTCGCACTATACTATAGGTTCGCTAATAACAATCCTGCCGAAAGATTTTTTTTCTTTTCCGTAAATTATTGTTATTTACCGAAGCACTTTGCGCGACAATGCATAACGTCGTAAAACCAACTCGTCGAACTGTTTATTTTGCAACCTTTTGCATCCCGACAATGCACGACAGCGCAAAACGACGCAAAACCAAGTTACACTCAAAAATTAGAAAGTCATCATACGTCCTAAATTCAAATCAATTTGCTAAAATTATTCATCGATCAAATGAAACCAAATTTTTACTGATCATGGAATACATCTTTGTCCATCGTTTGCAGTAGATAACTCAGTTTTGTTTATATTGGTTCATACGACCTAATCAAAACAAACTCTAGAATTTTCATGTTTCGAATAAGTTTTGTCAGGTGATTCCTGTTGCAATCTTCTTAGAAAATATTTGAAAAGTAATTAAAATTGTTTATTGAATGCTTGATTACCTCGTAATTAACTCGAGTTAGAATACCACCAAATTTTGACATCTGGTTTTGTTCGATGCCACTGAATTCACTTCCAAGGAAACGTGAACAAAGTCACCTAGTCACGGTGAACGCCATTTCAACAGGAATTTTCCTGACTGTTCCGGGTGCAAAATTTTGCAATAATACATTGCAGTGGTGGAATGATGACGGAAACAACAACAGCAAACCACTTTTTCTGATAAGAAAAGTAAGTGCCTGAGAGAGGCGATAAGAGATAACACGTTGTGCTGTTATGATTACGAATACTCAACACACGGCAACTGCTCTTGGTGGGTAGCTTTGTACGATAAGAGCTCGGTGAGATTGCACCACAAAGAAATTGCAATGGGCCAAATTGGCTTGATCGTTATTGGGAAAGGGAGGTCTTTATCAGTCATATGACGAATCAAAATCCAATTTCGGTATCCTCTATACGTTTCCACCATTCGGGACACCATTCTCTTGAATTGTTTTCAAAATTTGAATAATTTGTAGCATGCTTGTCTGAAGGTATCACGAAAAAAAGGTATGACGCAAAAGAATTTTATTTCAATGTTGTTTATCGTTCGGTGTTGTTGATCCAAGTGGATCAAGTCATTGCTACTGAGAAGAGATAATTTTGCTCCCCAATTGCTACACATTTGTGTCAGTGTTTTTCGGGGGTTCAAGGTGATACCTCCACCTTGTGAAATTTTAAGACAGATATTTGGGAACATTTATTACTTCTTTTTTATTCCTATGTAAGACTTAAAATTTAAAAAAAAACTGATAGAATTTACAATATTTATTAAAATTTATTAAAAAAATTTCAAAACATTTTGAATATCCTCAAACACTCAAAGTTACATACAATGCCCCAAGCAAGGGCTAACCCATTCTTGAATGACTCAAACTTTAAATCGTCGATATGAATAAACGTCCAGCTTCCAACTTCAATGTTTGTTCTCGTTTCTTCTTGAAATCAACAGCACACATAATGAAAGTTAACAAAACCCTGAGTACATACATGAAGAAACGTGTCAATGAATATGCAGTGTTTGAGCAAGTCTGCTGAAGCAGCTTGTCATCATTCCAATGACAAAGCTTCAGACTAGTCAGCATTAAACATGTTTTGGCATGAAATTCGAGATCGGCAACCGGAATCATTCACGTGTTTTCCACAAATAAAACGTTTGCCAAGCTAAATTTGAACTTGCTAACGCATTGATAAATGCTAAGATTCTTTTTTAAGTTTCAGACCATAGAATGCAATATTTTCAATAATTCGCTGAACACACAGTTTCGTTTAAAGGAAATTGACTTGACACTGTTTGGCATTCCGGGAGCATGTACACGCGCTCATCTGGCATTTATCACATGACTAGTTTGATGATTATGATTCTATGAGACGTAAAATAACACAGGGAAACATTGATTACCCGACTGTGAACAAACTGAGCTACCCACTTGCCATGTACGCATCTAATTTAAAAAGCTCAATGTTGGAGTCAGATTGCATCAGTAAATATGGTAGTTACCTGGCTGCACCGAGCCTGTACTGTATTGGTTTACTTGTTCCTATGGTAGCATTTAATTAAATGACTAGTAATAAAAAAAGACTAATTGTTTATCCATTCTCATTCCCTCATTACAGATATCCTATGAACGGCACTTCTTTGTTCTATAAAGGTGTGATTTCGTAGAAGACACGGATTGAACAAGGTGGTGAAATCGGTGGCGATGTTCCCGCAGCACTAATCAGTGACAACTAATTGTGAAACCCAGAAAATGATTCTCAACCGAGCGTCAGGAAATATCATGTTCTAG
Organism: Uranotaenia lowii; assembly: GCF_029784155.1. Taxonomy (NCBI): domain Eukaryota; kingdom Metazoa; phylum Arthropoda; class Insecta; order Diptera; family Culicidae; genus Uranotaenia; species Uranotaenia lowii. Next base: position 190,420,106 of record NC_073692.1, on the reverse strand, counting down.
TGCCCGCGTATTTCGGAACAAAACAGCGAAACCTGATTCGAAAATGGCTCATTCGGTTTTATAATTTACTCTGCTTGCGCGTGTGTGGGAAGAAATCAGGATAACGGAAGATTTGAATGCTCTGGTTTTTTGAGCTGACCAACCAGAAGAGTAGTGTAAATATAGTGTTATAAATAAAAAAGTTGTTGAGCAACCGGTTGGCGCTCTGTGATTTTCTCCTCTAAGTGTCTATCAACATAATCTAAGCAATGGATACGCTTAATTCATCTGCGACGAGTCCTACCGGTATCGATGTTGCCCGTGTATGGGCAAATAAACCGGATGAACCGTCGACTTCCTCGCAACAGCCCCAGCAGTTGATACCGATAACGGTGACTGCCCATGGTACTACCGCGACTATTCCCGCGGCCATTACGTTCGTTAACAGTCCCAGTTCGGTTGCGCTTCTCGCTGCGGCAGCCGCAGCCGTTGCTTCCGGTTCAACCGGTAGTGGAAACAGTTCCGGTTCATCTGCGGTGTCCAGCCTTGCGTTGGCTGCTTCCGCGGCTGCTGCTGCCAATGGACCTGCGAATAAAAAGTGTCCCTACCACCGGCAGTGTTCGAGAAACCATCATCAACAACAGCAGCTCCTGCTGCAAAACGGGCATCGAAGCCATCGGATCGGAACCACATCGTCGGTTCCCACTGCCAACGGGGTCGGTTCTACGGCCCTGTACCCGCAGCGAGATGCCATCTCAACGAACGCGGCCCCGCCGCTCAATGCTGCAGTGCTAGCCGAAAGATATCTGCTGCTGGATACGGTTGAGGGAAGCTCGCTCTATCGGTGCATCGATATCAAAACTCAAGATGAGCTGGTTTGCAAGGTGAGTAGTAGAACATTTAAATTTATTCTTTTTGTTTGGATTCTGTTCCTTATAAGATTTAGGTCCTAAGTAACCACAAGTTCCATAAAACGGGTACTCAAAAGCTTATTCAGTCCATTTGAAGGCTTCAGCTTCCACGGGTACTTCTAGGCCTTAAAGGCAAACTCGAAGGAGAATTCGGCCTCTTGATGTGGCTTTGAGGCTTCTTATGTTGGTTCCTAATTCTTCTTTGAAGTATTGAATATCAATAAATATAGCCCTTCATTTTGAAGTCTACTATGCTTGCAGATTTGAACCTTCGAGTGATTGTTGAATACGCTACAATTGAAGCCCTGTCGGTTCCTTGATAGCGACTTTTCTAAATTCAATTTATTAGATTATTTAATTTTCCCTCCCTTTCCAACGGCAAATATTGTAGAAATAGACATGCTGAAAATGAAATTGATACTAAAAATGCATAAAAGTTAAAAATTGGTGCCATATTGAACCAACCAGTTCACTCACGGTTAGTTAAAAAGCACGTCAATTAATAATCGGAAACTTAAGCATTTACAACGCGCTTTTTTTTTCAAATAATATTTTTGAAACTCCTCAAGTTGGATAACGGGTCGAAAATTGGCTAACAGAGAAACCCCAATCAACAAAAAGACACATTATGACTTAAAGAGAAGCTTTTAAATCTCTCATTTAGTTTGGAAAATGAAACTCGAGGAAGCATAAATAACGGCGTGTTCGTAAATTGATTTTTTCTATCGAAGTGATTCTTTTTATCGATGCTGGCGTTCGTAAATTAAACAAACTGTATGCAAAAGCATTGGAAAGTGATTTGACATCTACCAAACAAATCGATGCATCACCCAAAAAATCAGTTTACGAACGCGCCGTAAGATTTCTTTTGGACCTCTAAATGTACATAAAACAGTTTGAAAAAGGTGGTTCAGTTTTGTGCAAAGTAACTCAATACTGCCAAGAATCAGATGATGATATTGAAAATGAGATCTAGAATAAGCTTGCCAGATTGCCTAGTTTTACCGGATCTTACTGGATATTTGATACAAAATTTGGTGAAGGTCCGGCCTTGATTTCGTTGAAAAAAACGCGAATTTATCCACTCTGTTTACCAAATCAAACAAACCAACTCAATTTGAATTAATAAGGAGTGTATCGATAGAAGATCCAGCAGTCGACCGATGGAGCTCGACATGTACGCCTGCTGGAGCCTATTTCGTCACGTTTATCGTGGTTTAATTGGTTAACTCGCCGTTGTACTAAAGCGGAAGTTGCGGGTTCAAGTCCCGTCGGTGAGCGTTGTATATTTTTCCAAAAATTCATTATAGTTACGGTTTAGGTTGTTTCTTCCCAGCAAACATTTTTGTGGGTTATTTTACACAAAACTCTACTCATAGTGACAACAAACCACAGCCCTACAAAGGCTATTTTTTGTTGCTCACTTCACATGACACAATACTGCACACTGAGACAAAAAACCTCAGCCCTCCAAAGCCTACTATTTGTTTTCTTACTTCACATGACTTAATACTTTTTAATACTTCCTACAAAGCCTACTTTTTGTTGCTCACTTCACATGACATTATACTACTCACTGTGACAACAAACCTCAGTCCTACAAAGGCTACTATTTGTTGCTCACTTCACATGACTTAATATTACTCACTATGACAACAAAACTCAGCTTTACAAAGGCTACTATTTGTTACTTCCTTCGCATGGCACTATGACAACAAACCTCTTACTTCACATGACGTAATACTTCTTACTGTGACAACAAACCTCAGCCCTACAAAGCCTACTATTTGTTGCTCACTTCACATGACATTATACTACTCACAAACCTCAGCCTTACAAAGGCTACTATTTGTTGCTCACTTCACATGACTTAATACTACTCACTGTGACAACAAGCCTCAGCCCTCCAAAGGCTACTATTCGCTGCTCACCTCACGTGTCACAATACTACTCACTGTGACAACATACCTCAGCCCTTCAAAAGCTATTATTTGTTGCTCACTTCACATGATAAAATGTTCACATTTACACATTACACAACCGATATAAAAACCCCTTGCTCGTAACACGGCTCATTGGCAAGCCCAGTTCTGGTTCGCAACCGGAGTTTAAATGAGTTTCCTCGCAATTCCTACCCACTTACCTAATCTAAATTTTCAGAGAAAGGTTTTGTTGAATAATTCTTGAATTTTGATCAAATTTTAGTTAAAACTAGCTGATGCCTTACGAACTCCGTTTCGCTTTCAACTTAGAATATGTCATGAACAGTCAATTACCAAGCATTTCCTAGATGCATTTCCGGATGCATTGTTAAGCAATAATTGCAAAAAGTACTAGACGATAACTTTTTCTGTCGTCTGCCACTATTTTGAAATCAGGAATCAATGAACCGTTTCAATCCCCCGTGTATAAATTTCGACTCGATCATTGCGTAATAACGCAAATATTGTCCAAAAACCGCTTTCTGTGGCCTTTTTTTACAATCTTTGATATCTGAAATCGATTGCCATTCCCATGAAACTCCCTTGAGCGAATTTTCAAACCTATTCATAGCATAAGAAAGTCAATATCTCAAAAACAGTGAATATATTATATGGACGACCCCGTTTGTCGACCCCTGGCAAAAAATTGAGTCATTAAGTCAATTGCCCGTCTCTGAAAACTCCCGTGTGCGAATTTTCCTCCCAATCCGATGTATGATAAAGTCAATATCGCAAACACAGTGAGAATTTAGTATGGACAACCCCCTTGGCCGACCCCTGACCTAGATTTGGATAATTGGAATCAATCGTTCGTCCTAAATAACTCCTATGTGCAAATGTTCATCACAATTCGATGTATAATAACGTCAATATCACAAAAATATTGAAAAGTATTATGGACGACCCCTTTTGCCGCCCCCTTTTACTAAATTCGATAACTTGAGTCGATTGCCCTTTCCTCAAAACTCTCGTGTACCAATTTTCATCTGAATCCGATGCATAATAACATCAATATCGCAAAAACAGCGAAAAGTTAATATGGACGACCCCTTTGGATGACTCCTGACTCTACATTTAACACCTGGAAGTAATTGCTCGTCTCTAAAAACCCCCATGTGCCAATTTGCAACTCAATCCAATGTATAATAGTGTCAATATCGCTAAAACAGTTAATATAGACGACCCCTTTTGCCGGCGCCTTACACAAAACCTGATACCTGAAATCAAATGCCCATCTCTCAAAACACCCATGTGCAAATTTTCATCTCGATCCGATATATAATAACGTCAATATCGCTAAATTGAGCACCCATGCCAAATTTCAGCCCTCTAACTCTTAAGGCGGCTGAGTCTATTGAAGACAAACATACAAACGAACAAACGAAAGTTAATTTTTTTATATATATAGAAAGATTTATGGAATCAGTTTCCCGGATTTTGCCAGGTTTTCACACAAAAATTACCCCGGATTTGCCCGGGCCGGTTACGTGCGGGAAAAATTCTGGCAACCTTAATGTGGAATAAGCTAACCAGATTGCCCGGTTTTAGCCAGATATTTAATACAAAATTAAGGAAAGGTCCAGTCTGGCCCGGTTGCGTCATTTTTTTTTAAGAAAGCCAGAATTTAGCCCGGATTATTCACTTAATTTCTGAAAACAAACTTAAATCTCAAATTGAAGTGTTATAATTTTTTATTTTTTGGATTTTTTTGGATTTTAAATTTTTGAGCAAATTTTGTCAAAATAAACTTGAACGTTGCATAGTGAACCATTTTAAGCTTATCTTCAGGATGATTCAATCTGCTGAAATTTGATTGATCAACAATGATGAAAGCCAAATTATACTCACATTTTCGATGACATAGCCAAATCAACATGTCATCGGTCTATTTTAGCAATGATCAACTAATAAATAATGCCTGGCTATTATTTATGCTGATTTAACAAAATGTTAAGACCAATCAAATGTCAGTGACATGGAAGGATCAATCATGTCATTTTTTACTCGTGTCATATTTATCCGTGAAGTTTTGTTATATGTGAAGTTCGACGAAACTTGTTACAACAAAATTCCAATGATCTTTCTACAAAATCCGGTGACTCACCAGCACCGAAAAACCTGACGCAGAAAATTCCCGCGGATTTTTTTTGTTTCCAAACGACGCGCTAAACGCTGCTAAACTAAGTCCAGGCATCGCGTCGCCATCGTCATCATCACCTCATGCTAAATACGCCTCAAAATTGAGAACGGAACAAAAAACCTGCTAGATTCATCGAGTGAGGACGCTCTCGTAATTGCATGTTGTTTTTGTGATACGTAGAATACGCGAATTCTACACACCCGCAACGGCGATGTTTACTTCTAGCCATAGCCGTATTGTAACCATATTGTTTGGCAAGGCATATTTTTGAATATAGAGGAAAAATAACTGGGTGCTGACAGTTTATTTCACGGACGCAGCAGCAGTTTGTTTATCTCATTTTTTTTTTCTAAATCTGAAATAGAAAAAAATTCATTCACCGATCCAAAAATACAATTTAGAAAAATGAACTTTGAAACCTCTAAAGCTGGTTGAATCCCCATTCAAGCACGATTTTGTTTGTACTCAGGAATGAATAACATAACATCGCATCACACCATGCGCCATTATCATGCTGAATTTGCTGGGTAACCAATACAGCTCCGAACTTCAAGTGTACGTGCGAGGTTTATTTACGATCGATTCGCGCTAAAGTACACACGATGATCATACGATACAATCTGCGCAACAACCTTGGGGAGGATCACGCTGAAAATGGCGCAATCGCGCGCTACCTTTTTTGTTTGCTGATGCGTTAGAACCTGTTTCGCGTTTCGCTTCCATCTCCGTATTTGTTTTAGTCCTTGTCTCATTAAACGATTTAGCGATGATGGTGCTCATCTCGTAAAAAGTATATTACAGGTGAAAAAGGTCGTTCGAAACAACATTTTATCACAACACAATTCTCTTTGTTAGAGTCGTTTTTTTGTAAATGGTATCTAATCACAACCGGACACACCAACGCCAACAGAATTATAAAGACGTTCGTCAGATAAAAAAAAAGATTGCTGTTGAGGAATCACCCATGTGATTGCGCTAGGTTACATACTCAACCATCCAAACGAATTACGTCCGTGTCGGTGGCAGAAAAAAAACAAACCTGAAGGTGTGTGTTTATCAATTTGATTGGAACGATTCCGGCGGGAGTTTAGAAGATTGATGGACGTTCAAGGACGTGTTTTTGCGTTTTCATTTAGCTAGCCGAGGAGAGACGTGCCAGTAGTAACGTGGTTCTCTGTTGCAAAATTGTTTCGAAATTGAAAACATTTGATAACGTTTGCCGGGGCGCTGTTGAGCAATACCCGCGCAAAGGTAAGGTGACTTGGTTTTTCTTACCTTCACGGTGGGTTAACCTAATTTGTTTGAATTTATTTCGAAAAATAAGCCTGGGGAGCTTTCGGAGCTCTAAGGCAAACAAAGTTTCATAGGTTATTCTTTACTTAGAATAACACATGGAAAAACAAAACATTTGCTATAGAAGTATCAGCTGTTTGATAATCTCTCTCGAAATGCTACTCATCCGACCCTCATCCGTTTCTGTAATTTTTACCCGTTACGGTCACTGAAATGTCAATTTGACCCTCCTAACTAAAATCGATATACCTATCTCTTTTGTTTCCCAACCTATTTTTATAAAATTAAAGTATAGTTTTGGAAACCTCATAGTGTATATCACATTTATTTCTCAGACAATATTCAGCTACAACACTTCAGTTACCCGTTGTTCGAAGTCTAAGAAAAAAAAAACGAAAAAACATGCTTCGGAAAAAGATAGTAGGTCGGCTTTTGAATGCTTAATAAAAATCACTTAGTGTCCAAGAAAGCTGGAGTTGCATATTACGTTGCACATAAGGGTATATTTTTTTTTATATTTTTTAAAAGATCATGATCACAAAAAATGTGAAAAAGTGGTGTAAAACCCGTATTTTTCATTCAATGAGCGATCAAAATTTTTTAAGTCACACCAGATAAATTTAGAAAAAAGGATTGAAAAGTTCACGTAATTTGGCACATTTTTACATTTTTAGGTTGTCAAAATACAAAACACAGAATTATTGACGAATTTTCATCAGTAGTAGTTTTTTTTTCGAACTTTTTGTCAATGTTCAATTTCTCAGATTTTCTTGTACTTAAATTCAACTTTGCACTAGAGAAAGATTTTTGCAATAAAGTTTTATTTAAATTAAAGGTAATTTCATATCAATTCTAGTGGTGTAATTACATAAGCGCTGCGATACTTTTAGGTGAATAATGTCTAAGAAAGATATTTGAGTTACATTTCGAGATTTCCAACACTATAAATTTTGTTAAAATCGGTTGGAACCAAGAGAGGCATAGCGGTTTTAAGCGAGGAGTATAAAATTGACACCCAAGGATTGATTAGGAAGTTTTTTCCTGGGCTTTCAGTGTGCGTCCATAAAAAAATAGTGATGCAAAATTAAAGATTTCAAGAATTCTTTGAGGGTCCCCGAAGAAATTGGTATATTTGGATGCTCCTGAATAAAGTTACAAGCCGTCATACTTCCAATACTTCCAATTGACAATCAAAAGCGGATTAGGTTAACAAAAAAATCTAAAAAAAAACTAACGGATAGTGTATTTTGCAGGACAGTCAAAAGGGTGCCCAGATTTCGGCCGTAAGTCGTCAGACCGAAGAATGGTAGGCCGAAGGTTGTTCTGCTGAATGCGTTATACACTCATTCGGGAAAGTCGGGAAATGCGAGGAAAAGCCAGGATTTAAAATCCGGAAATTCCTCCAAGAAACTGGGAATTTTTGGCTCAGCTGCTCAGTGCATATTTTTCAGTGCTTTGAATGCTCCAGAGTAACTAAAAAATCATGAAACTAGCACTTAAACCAAAAAAAAAACTGAAAACTTCGAGCAACTCAAAAATAACAAAATGTGTAATTCAGTCCAGTTGTTACCGAGCAAAAGCTGGTAGAAATATGATATTTTTCCATTTGAATTTCTTTGTGGTTTTTCATATCGCGAATCCCGTTTAACTTGCGTTCTTTTTTTTTTTCGTTTAAACAACGGTATGCCTTATCGAAAATTTCGAACATCAACTTATGAAGCATCTCATTGAAATTACAAGTTGCACATATGTAATAAAATAGCATTTGAAATAGTAACTCCAGACGATTTTTTTTTATTTCTGGGATTTTCATCCGGTCGGATGATTCATCCCTAAAACCGGACGATATCTGTAGACTGCATATGAAGTGAAGTCAGAGATTGGTCGTTTATTTTATTTAGAGAGATTTGTAGAATAGTTGAATCATTAAATAACGAAATGAAAAAAAGTTTGTAAAATGAACTAACTTTCAACAAAGGCGTAGTCTTAATTTATTTTTAACTAGCTGACCCGGTGTGCTTTGCTACACCTTTCAGAATCAAATGATATTTTCAGAAATCATTCAAATTTTTATTGTTTTTGGTATTATTTTAAATCAAATTATGACGAAATTAATAAGCAACCACTATAAAATGAGAGGTTCAGCTGGAGTTTCAAATTGTAACACAAACCATAACTTATATTCTGAATCTTGATTAATAAATTTGTTTTAAAGATCTGATAATTTTCATCTGTTTCCTTAAGTTTCGCCTTAAAAAAGAAGGGTCCTAAATTAATCGTTCGCAAATAATCTAACTTATAAAGTATGGTTGTTTTTGCTTGATATGTTCTGGATTTATGCTAAAAAACTGATTAGAGAGCCCCCTCCCCCTGTCCTTCCCTTCACCCCCTGCTGAATGGAGATTGTAATCTTTAATAAACATTTTTTTCGTTCCCAAAAATCCTCTTATATCAAATATAGTTCCATTGGTTGATAAGTTTTTAAACTTTACAACAAAAATTGTATGGAGCCCCTTTCTTTTTTCCCTCTCTACACTGTAAAGCATAAGAGTCTATAACAATCGTAGAAACATATCTCGTAACCAAGTACCATTCCATGCCATATTTGTTTCCATTTGTTGGCTTCGTAAGCATAAATTGAGAACATATGCTAACAAAATTGTATTGGGCTCACCTCCCTCCTCCCATGTACCTTCTCACTGAAAGGAGGATGATGTGTCAAATAATCATAGAGTCATACCAAAATGATTTTCCATGTTAAGTATTGTCCATTTCTCGGATTATGTAAAATAAAAGTTAAATGTAAGCTTCCCTCTTCCCTTCCTATATTCCATGCCATGCCAAATTTGGTTTTATTTAAGTAGTAAATTTTTGAGTTATGTATAAACTTGAAAGGGAGTACCATCCCCCTTTCCGTTCTCTTCTTTCAATAGAGGGGTGATAACTTAATATTCATAAAAGTATTTTTCGTACTCAAATACTTTTTGATGATTATGATGAAATTTGGTTTCATTTGCTCGATTAATTCTCGAGTTATGCTAAAAAAAATTGAACCCCCCTTCCCCCCCCCCCCTTCTTCCTTTATATCTTACCGCTTAAAAGATACGGCTTCAATTTATAATAGAAACATTTTTCGTATCCAAATACACTCACATGTCAAATATGGTTCAATTTGCTTGATCAGCTCTCCAGTTATACTGAAAATTTTAAGGGAGACCTCGCCTCCCCCTTTTCATCCACCTCTTCGAAAGAGTGAGGGATACCAAATATTCATAGAAGCATTTCTCGTACCCAAATATCGTTCCATGCCAAATTTGGTTCCATTTGCTATTGTAGTTCTTGAGTTATGCAGTAAAAATTGTATGAAACTCCCCTCCCTCTTTCCTTCATCCCCGCTGTAAGAAGGAAGGGGTCTCAAACAATCATTAGAACATGTCACGTTCCCAAATACCCGCCCATGCCAAGTTTGGTTCCATTTGCTTAATTACTTTCTTAGTTATGTTGAAAACTATAAAAGAGGCCCCTCCCCCCTTTATATCTCCCTACTGGAAAGAGGGAGGGGTCTCAAATAATCATAGAAATATTTTTCGTTTCCAAATACCCTCCCATGCCAAATTTGGTTCCATTTGCTTTATTAGTTTTTGAACTATATAAAAAAATATGAAAGAGGCCCCTTCCCCCTTTCAACTGGACAGACAGACAGACAGACAGACAGAAATTCATTTTTATATATATAAGATTTTTGTTAAATTTTCACATAATAGAATCTTTAGTAAACTAAAGAACGAATATTTTGTTAGGCTTGACCAAGCCAAACTATGCACCATCACCATGAGAAAATTTTGAAACAACTGAATATGAATCACCGACCGAAAAAGCAACTATGATTGACGGAAATTCGTGTCTTGGATTGAAAATGACTAATTCTGGTGCTTAAAATGCATAAATTGTTTCTTGTAGCCTGTACGAATGATCTTTAGAATCAACAGAAGTTTCTAAAAAAATGCTGATGGCGTTAAATTCGATTTGGTTAAATTCTGTCCTGCGGTTTAAAATAAACTCCAGGAAATATTTTCAGATGAAATATTCATGAGAAAAAAATTACATTTTTTGTATCTTTGTGGATGTATGGATAAAATAAACGAGGAACACATCGCTTAATTTCTAATCTTAATTAACACAGTAAACTTAACAGATTTTTAACTGAATTCACTCCTTGATAATTGATCAATTTCCTTGAAAAGCATAGGGTTTTTAGAAAGTTTTTTACATACATACAAACAAGGTTTTTGAAATAAAAAGCACACGATTGCACAAAACATTTAAAAAAAAAATCTTTTTTGTGACTTGGATTTAATTATTCGTGGCTGTTTTGAATCATTTATACGAAACGGACCATTTAATGAAAATGAGTTTTACTATAACACTCCTTTTTGTGAAACTTATTCTTAAAGTGTTAACACCATTCCTGATAAAACTAAATGTTTCCACTTTTTTTTTAAATACCTCTATTCTTTAACTTTCAGATGGGAAATTACTTGTTTTCTCGAATATTGTAAGAATTATAAATTACCCATTCCGGTACCATTTCTGTTCAGTTCCAAACTTTGCGGATTTTCTTATTTTGCTTTGGCTTTTTCGAATGTTCTAATTTTTGTTTAAAATTGGTTTTCTTGTTAGCGAAATTTGAAAATGCGAAGAATTAGGGCCGGTAACAAAAAAATGTTTAAAAATTCTCTTTTATCTTTTAAACATGCTTGGTTTAGTAAAATAAATTCAATTAAATCACTTACTAAGATTAAAAAAAAACATGTAAATGGAGCTTGTGTGATTTTTTTTTTCGTTTTTGATAATCTGGAATTTCGTGAGACCAAGCGGGAAAAAGTCGGGAGCAATGCGGGAAATCAAAAATTGAAATTGAGGTGCCACCCTGGTATAAGGCGGAAAGATATTCGGACAAAAGTGTCAAAAATGTTGTACTCTTGTACAATATTTGCGATTTATTTGGGATTAATACCGTATTAAATCTAAGTCAGTTTTGATATTTTATACATCCGGTAAAATTTCGTTTGAGAGACATTTTCAGTTTTGATTTTAAGTTAAAAAAAGACGTTGAACATATGAAATCTTAATTTCAAATCTTTATCTGAAATCTGTATCTGAAATCAAAAGCTTAAATTTGAAGTTTTATTGAGACATTTGTTGCCTTCTTTAAGACGTTTGTTTCAGTAAATTCTGAAAAAAAGAAAATCTCTTAATTATATTATATTCGAAGTGTGAATTTCTTTTTTTCATTTTTCAACAAAAAAAATTGAAAGTGTTTAACGTTAAAATATTTCGGAACATTAAGGCTTATGATCATAATGAAGAAGTATATTACACAAGATTTTTCTTATTTAATAAAACTAAAGTGAACGTTTAAAGACCGGATTTTAAGTAAACAGTTTGTAGAAAAACTGTATTCTGGCTCCAGGCAGAGAATTTGACTTCACCCTCAAAACGCGACACATTACATCAGACACTATTGAGTTCACTGGAGATCTGTAGATCAAAAGTCATGTAATTTAAGAGAAAATAGGATTGTCACGTGATAACTCCTTCTATCAGCGTATTGACTATAATAAATTCGTTCATATTACACAAGTTGTTACGAGTTGAAGCTGTTTGAACTAATTGGCTTTCACTGGAATCTTGTTGAAAAATCCTTTTTCATATACCAAACTTGCAGACATGACACAATCACAATTTGGAGTGTTTCCAAACAACACTTATCATGGTATGAAATTTGATAACTTTTTTAATGCTTTAGGTAAATTTTTTTTTTATTTTTTTTCAGCAACTTAAAGTAAGTTGAAGCTACGTTTGCTTTTACGCAACGAATCAAGGAACGTTTTGGTCCTGAAAGGAGAAAATAATGTGTAGATGGCTTGATATTTGAATTCCAACAATTTTTCCCATTTGGGTCCCGGTTCACCTCCATGTCCCTATTCATCACATTTTACGTTACTCATAAACGCCTCAAAATGCTTTAAATTTGTAAAATATTATTTCCATGGAGCATCAGTAGAGGCAAGGCAACAATCATCTAAATCTAAATCTAAATCATTAGCACTGTTTGGAACAATAGAGATCTAGAAGTGTATGGCGAGTCTAAAAATCTTCTCTATATGAGGTCCTTGAAGCCAAATAGGTATAAGTGCATAAAAGCTGATTTCGAGCAAAACCACTTGAACTTCGTTGTGTTCCAGTAAATTCTATAGATATAGAAAAACAACTTTTATTTCTGTACCAACACGTGAAAAGGATGTATCTCCATATATGGCGAATCGAGAAAAACGCGTTTGAAGAAAATACAACCTATTTTTAATCGCTAATTAAAAATCACTTGAAATGTTTGCATTTAATGACAGACAAACGATGTTTAGAAGCATCCTCTATATGTTAGAATAGAGGAATATCAATTTTAATGAAAAAACAACGCGTTATCGTAGATAGAACCTAGCTCACGTAACATTTTGTCTCTTTTGTTATACACCCTTTGCTATTTTCTCATTTCTAGCTTTAGTTTTAAGCTCGCGTTCATTTGCAACTATGTTTTTATGTTGAATAATGTGTCAAATCTTTACCAACACATAAAAAGCATCTATCTCCATATATGGCGTATCAAGAAAAACGCGTTTGAAAAAAAAAATACAACCTATTTTAAATCCCTAATTAAAAATCACTTCAAATTTTTGGTTTTTATGAAAGACAAACGATTTTTAAGAAGCATCCCATGTTAGAATAGAGGAATATCAATTTTCATGAAAAAAAACAACGCGCTATCGTAGACAGCACCTAGCTCACGTAATATTTTGTCTAACCTGTTTATACACCCTTTGCTATTTTCTTATTTTTAGCTTTAGTTATAAGCTCGCATACATTTGCAACTTTGTTTTTATGTTGGATAAAGAGTCGAATTGATTATTTTGAGTTTGTTTGCGGAATAGTAGCGAAAAATTGTTCCGGAGTAAAGGGTGTATATCCATGTGATGGCAGTTCAGGTTTTAGAATGTTTATAGATCCTTTACTCAAATTGAGTTTTCAATGTAACGGAATATGGCCTATCATGAGGTACTGAAAATGGTTTTTGTTTACTTTTGGAGATAGATCATTTTCACGTGTTGGTACAGATTTGACGTTAATTGAGGGAGGCAACATATATTTTTTTTATTTTTTATTTTTTATTTAGACATGAACTTATACCCCGTTGCCACCAAATAAATTCATTTTTACCCCTTTGCCATCATCAAATTTCTACATTCAGGTTTTTTTTTATCTTGTTGATATGGGTAAAAAAACATAAATATTTATTTATTTTTTACTGCTTTGATGGGAAATATACTCCGGTTTAGTAAGTTAAGAGATTTTATGTCTGAAGATCGACCTGTCAACTTTTAGTCAATCTCCTCAAACTACGATTTTTCATCAGGATAAAATTTATATTAATTCGTGTAAGATATCTTTCCACTAAACTTCAATCACTGATTGTTTTGTGCGCCTTTGCCTGATCAATTGGGCATTGGAAAGGGACTTCCAGTCACTATGAGTTGATTGTTTACAGTGAATTAAAGCCGCCGACCGTGGCCTAGAGGATAGCATTCAAGTTTTCTAAGCCAGAGACCATGAGATCGAACCCCGGTCACGGCGTATATAGTACTCTTTCTGTGGGCTGATGGTTTGAGCATTTGTTAAATGCTGGCCATCATACCCTTGAAAGATGTACGCCTTAGGGTTAAGTAAATTAGATCTCTTCGAAGAAACATGAAGTTTCACTGGGATCCTATATGTGTGTGTTCGTTCGTTCGAATTTACGAAAGGCGCTTCAATATTAATCCAATTATATCGTACAAACACATTTTTTTTATCTTTCAAGCTTTTGTATAAGCCTTAAATCCGTGACACATTCCGTATATGTAATAGTGACCAGAAATCAGGAATTTGAGATCCACTCATTGGTGAATTTTTTTGCACAAGTCAGTTATTCGGGCCAATCTACAAAATTTATATGGTCTAGTTTCCGAAATTCGATGATGAAGTTTTCCCATATATCCATTGTCACCCTAATGTACATACGTTAGGGTTGCAATGGTTGTATGGGAAAAATGTCATGATATTGTTTTTATATTTTTCGGCATTTATCACATAATCACATTTCGGATCTGAACACTCGTTTACAAAAACTTAAGGCAATTTTTATATACATAACTGCCAACTGTTTTTGTCTATAGATGGGTAACTCGTATTTTTATTCTTTAACCAATTTCAAGATGACTGAGTAGCAAAATTTGAAACTTGAACCTTTTGCTGAAACAGGGTGTGTCAAACTTATCTGTCACGAACAACAACTTACTCAGCAGGAGCATGTTTTGTAGTAGAAAGACCGACCTATGTCCAAACCTTTCTTCAAGGACTAGCCGTTAGAATTGGGCATTAATCAGCCAATACCTTTTTCGAAACTAAATTCATTAAAAGCGCGAGTTCCGATCCTCGAATATACGTATTCTCCCTCCCACATGTCCATTCAAATACCACGGGCGAAGGTGGGCGGACTGTTTCCCAAAGTCTACTTCCATTACGGTATTCCATTAAAAGCGCTATTTTTCGAAATCGAATCTGTCCAAATACAAATCGTGCCCCGATGACTACATCCAGCGAGCAGTAGCCGAACCGGGCCCAGTCGATGATGGTGTCACATGTATTTCACCGTGCCGCGGCGTTTTACGATTTTAACAGCCGCCATCGTCGGTTGTCGAGTTTGGGTGCGGGTTTGTTGCGATTTTTTGTTCAACACTGAAAAAAAACTTATACACCATAATTCAATACGCAGCTGCCCGCACTCGCTTGACTTGATCATTTTGCCATACTTGAAACGGCTCTACCATATTTTGTTTTTATACAAACTCATACTCTAGGTATAGGTACCTACCCTGATCAATGAACTGTGAAAACGAAAACCGGCTGCCGGAGATCTTTGACGAGACTGGAAGTTGCAGTTAGTTAGTTGCAATTGAAATGGTACCACCTTCCCAGCGTCACCTTTTGTATGTTAATGCGATAGGACGTGTCGCACTATCTGATTTTTTTTTTCTGCTGGAATTAAACACCTAGTTTCGTTGACAAGGTCTAGTAAGCCTCCGATATTCATGGCTAGTCCACCTAGCGAAAAGGCCTGACGATGAAGATCTTCATCGCCGTTTTTGTTGGATATATACGCAATGGCTTTAGCACTATTTGGGCAAACTAGCTTCCCTAATGCTTAATATTCGTGAGGGTGAAGATGATGATGATGGTGACAGCGATGATGGGTCAACAAATCACGTCTTGTTACTCTTTTTTTCTCCTCAGTCTCTCACTTTTCATGGTGATCTACCCTAATGAAGACAAAACCGTCAAGTTACGGTTTGGAAACTCACTTAGTCTTTGGCCTTTAGACGGGAGGTAGACTTTTCAGGTTTGTTGCAGTAGATGAAGATGCAAAACTTAGTGTGTGTACAATATTGCGGCACGATCGCCAGTTGACCAGCGGATGTTGTTCGATTGATTGATTGATTGACCATATTTGAGGGTAGGCATCGCCATCATCGGTGATGTTTTAGGTGTTTAAGTAAGCGACCACCATTATTTCTTCTAGCACTGCTGAAATTTATTACCTGAACTAGTATATAACTCATAGAACAACATTGAACTTTAGATCACGGGAACTGGATAATGTAACTATATTTTTTTAATTCTTTTTCTTCACAGATTGCCAACAACCCTTGCTCGAATTTACTGACCGCTCATTTTCGGTTGGATAGGCATCCGCATGTCAACTATCTGCACAAAGTTATACAGGGATCGAACCAAACCTATCTGTTCTTCACACCATCTCAGGTAAGTTGAAATTGCATAATATAAAAGTAAAAACTATTTTGTCAATTTTATAAAACAACCTACCAGTACCATAAGCATTGTACATGTATAAAAAATGGTAATATGACGTTTGTAAATTGGAAAGAAATTTATCAGTTAAGGGTAAAATCAATCATTGATAACAGTCAAACTAAAATATTTATATTGAAAGCAAACAAACTGATTTTGGATCCATTTATTATATTCCATTTAATCAGGGGTCTAAATTTTGCCTAGATTTTCTAATTTCAGAGCACGCGCACAAAAGTATAAAAACCGCGAAAAAAATCAATATCACGAACGAGGTGGATACTTGATTCCTTAGCTATAGCTCGAAACTGGAATGTCTCACAAAGATCAAATGTTCTAGAAAAACTTACCAAACAAACTAAAACAACAAACCTGTTTTCTTAAAAAAATTTTTTTTTTGGGCGATTGCACTTTGTTTGAAAAATCTAACAAAATGTGACTTGAAGATATTTTTCTATCACTTTCAAAATGTTTTCCACACGAAAAAATTGTAATTAAAAATTTTTATTCCATCATCTCAATCGTTAGAGTATAATTTGTACTTTTTAATGCCATATTTTCAACGCAATAGTGCACTCCCAATTTTTTTAAGAAAAAGTTTTCCAAAATGGATTTAATGGGTTCACTTGATCTCTCGAATCCAAAAAGATATGTTTTTCTTCTGAATGTATATTAATCATTGCTATGCATGAAATTATTAATATTTTTCCAATGACTAATATTGATCCAATAATTTCCTGATAGAAAGGACTAAAAAAAAGCTTCAACTAAAAATTAGAAAATTGCGCCTTTAAGTATGCAACGAATATAGGATAGTAAACAAACTTTTAGAATTTTCTTTGTCTGACACTTATGAACTGTGAAATGAAATCTAATATGGCCAAAAATGTCAATAGAACTTTTATCTTTAGATTTTGCATGAATTTGTCAAAGTTTAGGGCACCCTGATTCAAGGGTCAAGTCTGTTTTCATAAAGGATTAAGTCTCCTTTAACTTCCAAAACATCCCAAATTTTCTAGTCCCACGAAAACGCTTCTAGTTCATTTACGGTTTCATGTATCGATATAACTTTTTGCAGCATTTAAACTTGAAATTACACGCTGCTATAAAAAGGCAGGTTCTGGCTTGAATTTTTTTTAACCAAATGACACCTACCTTGTGTGATTTTTTCCGAGAAATCGAACGAAGACTGTTTGAGCCAGAAAATGAATATGTCGCTGATTGTACCCTCAGTTCCCTACATTTTTCAAATAGCTCATAGAAAACATGTTCGGACAGCAAAATTTTGAAACAAATGTCACCTATCTTGTGTGATTTTTTCCGAGAAATCAATTGCAGGCTGCTTGAGCCCACAGCAAGCTTAAAAAAATACAGTTATTGCTAATGATACCCTCCACTTCCCTACTTTTTTCAATTAATTCAGGAAAAAATACATTTACGGACCTGTAAATTTAGAATCAAATGAGACCGTTTCTGTGTACTTCTTTCATTCAATCGATTGACGCCTGTTTGAGCCAGCGCACTCATCGAAATATGGAGTTATGGCTGATTTACCCTCAATTCCTCTAAATTTTTCAAATAGTTCAACAAAAAAATTTGAAGTAATTGTCACCTATTTTGTGTGACTTTTCCTGAGGAATCAAATGAAGGTTTTTTGAGCCACCGCATGCTTCGAAAAATAAAGGCTGGATTTTTCTTTTAATTCCCTAATTTTCAAATAGTTCAGAGAGCACGTTCGGAGTTCAAAATTTTCAAATAATCGTCACCTATTTTGTTTTAATTTTTTTGAGGATTCGAATGAAGGTTGTTTAAGCCGCCGCACGCTTCGGAAAATAGAGTTATGGCTGTTTTTCCCTCAATTCCCTGCATTTTTCAAATAGTTCAGAGCAAACGTGTCTGGACTTCAAAATTTTCAACCAAATGAGACTTATCTTCAGTTATTTTTCCCAGGAATCGAATGCAGGCTGCAATAGCCATCGTACGCTTTGGAAAAAGGGAGATATCGCTGATTTTACCCTGAATTATTTTCCAATTAATTCCGAAATAAAAACATTTTCGGACTAGAAAATTTTGACTGATCAAAATCAGTTTTTAAATTATTGGAAAAGTGATTTTATTAACTGTTGTCTAATATGTTACACAAAAAAGGTTGTTTCTAAATGATTCGGGCCAAATCATGTCTTAACCCTCCAGAGCTGTTCGCTAAATATTCGTTTCTGAGAAATTTTATCTGAAGTTTGTTGTCGTTTCCGTACCTGCAAATGTTGACCGATTTTTATGATATTGGATTCATTGTGTGGTTAATTTATCCTTCTTTCTAAATATTTAAAATAAAGTACATTTAATTTATCAGATTATCTGTAGCTGGTTCTGAATGAAAAAAGTCTCAAAAACATTTTTTTCTTAATTGCTTATAATTTCGACAGTTTTGCGATATTTAAATGATTCTTCGATTTTTGGAATTGTCAAGAATACATCTGTACAATATGTGTGGGTCCAATGAATATTTTTACCTCTTTTCCGTATTTTCCGGTAGAAAAAAAAACTTACCTAAAAAATACATCAAGTTTTGGCTTTGCTTCACTGTATCTCGTCTCTCAATAAATCGATTATCTAAACTTAAAATTCAGTTTGTCTCTCGTTAATTTGATTATCATTTTTATAAATTATACTTGTTCTCAAAAAAATCTCAGTTCTTTAGATCACTAAAATGATGATTAAGGTGTTTTGAATCTGTGCTTCGGCTTTGGAAGGTTAAGGTCACGGCCCAGAATACCTATAAACTTTGGCCCAGAATACCTATAAACCAAGGTTTTTCTTTAATACAAGTATAAAACTGATCAACGATGATTAAATCCTAAATTATTTTTTGTAACTTCACAAAAAAAAAATAACTTTATCTGAAATAATTTATAGGATTATTGAAAAATTGTTTTTTTAAACAATGGATTTATGAAATTATATTTTCTAGGCGAAAAAAAACTTACCCAAAACTGAACGTTTCTTTGAAATCATTGATTGTTTCGTATATCTACGCACCTTTGAGTTCTTTTTGCCATTTTTTTACTGTAGTTGTCCACTAGACTCAGTCGATCTTTGGTAATTTTTGAATTTTTCAAACCCTGAGTCTAAGAAAATTCGCTTTGGTTCAAAACTCATCTATGATTTTTTGCAGAATTTTTAAGTAACGTTTACATAGTAAATTTGAACTTTTAGGTTTGTATGGAAAAATTGAATATTTAGTCCTGAAAAATCAATATCGTTTTTGTTAATTCTGTGGAACCGATCCTGCTAATGGTTTTTGTGCCGATTTATAAATTCTTTAAAGGAAATTTTTCGTTGAACAACTTTGTCGACAATTTCGGGTCTATTTAGACAAAAAAGTTATAAGCTGTTAAAGAGGGGTATGTCTATTGGCATTGAAAAACAATTTATTCAATTGACATCACTGCTGGTGCCTCACGAAGTATTGTATGAAAAGCAGTCATGCAATATCTCGCTAGACACCTAGCAGTGATGTCAATTGAATTTAATGTTTTCAATTCCATAAGAATGCCCCTATTCAAGACCTAACAAATTTTTTATCTAATTAGATACGATTTTCGGTCTTCGACAAAGTTGTTCAGCGGAAAATTTCCTTTGCAGAATTTATAAATTACAACCAAAACCTTTAGCAGGCTCGGTTCCACAGAAGAAACAAAAATGGTGTTTATTTTCCAGTATGAAATTTTTAATTTTCCCATACAAACCTAAAAGTTCAAATTTAATCATGTAAACGTTACTTAAAAACTCTGCAAAAAATTTTGAACACGTTTTACACAAAAACGAAGCTTTTTAGACCCCAGGGTTTGAGAAACTAAAAAATGACCTTACAATAGTTTCGCACAAATTTGTTTTTGAAAATTATAGTGTTACCAATCCGGAATTGGGATTCCTTCACTCTCAATTTAGATAAGAGAATAAAATTTTAAACGCTATTTTTAAATTGCGAATTTTTTAAGCATCAAATGGATTCGCATTTCTTTTAATGTTTTCAACGTTTCGGTATCAATCAAAATCATCTTCAGGGAGTAAAAACAGGTTTGTTGTAGTACTTAACTAAAATAATACTATCCGATCAATCCGAAACCTAAAAATTTGTTTTGGGGCTATGAAAATAAACAAAATTCCGATTGATGCTTCAAAGGATTACATTCAATTCGTTTTTACATAAAAGACTAGGTAGCTTGTTTTATTTATTTGTTACTTAGCCATAAGATATTCAAAACAAAGACTGCCTCATATCCGATCGTTTGTCTGCCCACAAATAACGTGGGAGTACACATTCCTTACTTTCAAGTAGTTCAACCCGACAGGCGAAGGTATTTCCGAAATCTAACAAATCTGTTTTGCTCTCTGTTCTTTTCTCCGTTCACTGAACGCAACATCCACAATCAACAGGGCGATCTCCATTCGCACGTCCGGGTCCGGAAGCGGCTTCGGGAGCCGGAAGCGCGTCGGCTGTTCCGGCAGATGTGCGAAGTGGTTCGGACATGCCACGAGCAGGGCATCGTGCTGCGCGATCTCAAGCTGCGAAAGTTCGTCTTCGCCGACAGTGAAAGGTAAGTGTGCACTTTCTACTACGCCAGCTAGTTAATCAACGTAATGACTGGGCTTGGGTTCCGGATTTTTGTTCGGGAGCTAAAAATTCATCGATGTCAGAAATATTGTCTCTCGTTCTGAGCGCAATTATTTGCCAATCTCGCGTCGCGTCGCTTCGCAAGATGTCGATTGATGACGGTGTTGGCCGTGTAGAAAACGATGAAGGATTATGAAACATTTCCCTCTGACATTCAAACTGCTACGATGGGAGCTGTTTGTGGTAAGCATCCGATGATAATTTGGCTAGAACATGAATTTTGTCAGTAATTGGCGCGCGTTGGGCAAACCAGGGTGCCTAAACAAGCATTTCAAAAGGTGAGAAGACGCGAGATGCTGTGGTGGAACGAAAATCGAATATGATTCATGCTTTGCATACCTACTTGTACCCTCGAAGATCGCTGTTGAGAAGCTGACCATCCGCCATGTTTGCGGTGGTGTGTGCGAGTTATAATAGTAGTTGCGACTCTGTCTGAATAATTTGCTAATCACGGTCGTGAGTGAGTGGTTTATTTCGGGGGAGGTTCAATCCGATGAGAAACCGAGTTGAATTTTTCGCAATCCTAGCGCGCTCTCCTAAATTTGTTTGGACTTAACGGCGATACTGTTTAGCTAACTGTTACTTACTTGTGTATGGTAGGTTCATACTCGTGTAGCATTTGGCACTCTAACGAGATGTGTGTCTAGCCCAACTACACTCGGTATAAGTCATGTACCCTCTCGAGGCGGTTGTAGCCAAGGTAGACGATAAGTTCACCGATCCAACCAAACTCATAACGAGATGCGGAGCGCATTCTGAGTTTTTAAAAAGCAAACCTAACCAGACGAAAAAGCGCTTACGGTTTGGGCAGCCGTGTGCGCATAAGGTGCCACTTAGCGACCCTGTCGTTACCTCGTTTTGTGCTGTGTGTTAAATATATGCAACAGTATGGCGGCTCCAAACAACAATGGCTTTGCAAAGAGAATTCGTACAATTGGAACAATCGTGTCCCCCATCCCACAGTAAATAAGTTTAGTTTTGAAGGTTATGAGACATGATACAATAATACCTGCCGAAAGCAAGACCCTCTCGGTACAAACAAGCTAACAATCCTTCACGCAAAATAGTCATAATAACAATTTAACCTTTTTTGATACGACGCACGAGGTCGCTTGTGCGAAATTTGTGTAACCACGACAAATACTAGGCCGGTTAGTATATTTCTAAATTTAAAAGCTGGAATGTAAATATTGCGGAAACTACATTGTTATTTCGGAACGAGCACCCATAATCAGTGTGTGAAATACCTACTGCCAAGCAAGAATTCTACTCAATCTCACCCTTAAAACAAGTGTGATGGAGTGGTCAATCTGTGCACACACCGGTAGCAGCTCCATATCTGGCCTTCTGAGTACACACTTAAATCGTTGTCACAAACAGCTGTGGTGCTGCCGAGAAGATTTACCCAATCTTCCACTGGCTTCAACTCATGTGATCGCGATTTTTTTTCCTGCTCAAATCTACCAGCCTGTGCTCGCCCTTTCGAGAACGATGACGACGACGACAGCGTTAGTTGAAATTGTTAATTTCGATTACGTAAAGTGCTAAAACCAACTTTGGCAATTGGAACATATCGTCTTGCTAGATGCGTTCTAATGTCCATCGGATCCAGTTTTTAGGCACGATTTATTCCATCGAAACCTAGATTGAGGAACTCAACTGGGTTCAAATTTCCATCAAAAAATCTATATAGGTGCAATATCACCTAAACTGTGAAATTTTTATTGGAGCATACCGAATATTAGAACAAATGTTCATATTTGGGGATAGCCATACTGCATCTATATTCGGAACGAGTTTTGATTTCCAGAAAAGCTCAAAGGTTGAATGCATCAAAAAATGGCTTCATCTGTCAAAATACGCGTCAATTCAGCCATAAATTTGTTGTTTGACTCTAATCCGTGAAGTTAAAGCAGGCAGAAGGTGACGTTTGATACAAAAAAAAGTATGGCTGATTTAGCGTTGGATAGTCAACCGATTCAATCTTATCTTTAAGACTGGTTTTACCTGAGCATGGTATAAATATGTATGGGAGAGTGGGGAATCATGGGCCACTTTTTTTCATTGTTCAATAACTTCTTTATTATAAAAGATAAAATGAAAATATAAATTGGTATGGTTTTCTACATTTTCAAGGTATCATAAGGTGTTTTTTAAAAAAAAATAATAAGTGTTTTTCCCCAAATTCTGACTGTTTGAAAAAAAGCAATATTTTTTGGATTTTAAAAAATGGTGGGGAATCGTGGGCCACCAAATCCAAATTGACCAAATAACATGCAAAGTTTATGAGTTGACCCAAAACTGTGATTTCATAATTCATTTCGTTATTTAAAAGCAATTTCAGATGATGAAATAAAAAAGAGAGCTGTGTATGATCGCACAGATTCCAAAACCTGGCTCGCGAACGTTTTGGCAAAATTTCTTATATAGGATGGACAAAATATTTTTCATAACTCTTCATTTGGCATAAGAAAACTTCACAGATAGGTAAAACGTATTTTAAGTTCTGAATGTGTATAAAAACATAAAAATATAGGTGATTCAAGATGTGTGGCCCACGATTCCCCACAAGCTATGATTTGCAAATTGGTTGCGTTTGTGTGACTTATTGATGTTTCATCAAAAATTCCTTTTCCATGTGAAAGATCATGACAAAATTAAAATCATAAGCGTATGAGCATATTTTTTTTTATGCATTTAGGTTCTCCATCGATGAAATTAGCGGGTGTTTTTTTAATTATGTAAGTAAATTTTTCTAACTTTTTTTAGCTTGATAAATAAAAGAAGCATATGATGCGTATTTCAGTCAACAACATATAGGAATATGTATATGCTCACGCAAAGCCACGACGATGACAGTTGGTTTGAGATTTTTATCTCAACACACATCTGAGATATTAAAAGTGGCCCACGTTTCCCCATGGCCCACGATACTCCACTCTCCCCTACATATGTATGACTCGGGATCAAACTATCGTCACTGGAGATTAACTTACACTTGTATTTCGGTGTCTTTTGTGATAGCTATAAAACCAAAAAATTGGCATCTCTGAATATTTGTCACTTTATAGAAAACACTTCGTCGTATCCAATGAACTCATTTAAAAAAATCTATTGGAGGTCTTGAACATCTTTTTGTAAGTTGTAATTTGAAAATAAAAAGGATTTTTTTATTCAGATAACTGTCATAACTTACCCCGTTCATGACTTTTATCCACCGGTTCTAAGTTTTGACTTATTTAATTTTGGACACCTAAAGCTTAGTTCTTTTAGACATGGGACAGTTACGAATGCGTGTATCTTAAAAACCATTCGTTTGATCGAAATACATACTTCCTATAAAGGAAATGAAGATAATCTTATGATAATTCGTGAAAAAATTTGAAAAAAATCATTTATCGTTTTTTGTAAGGCCAGCGCACACTTTTTCAGTCATGATATTGATCAGTTTTTACAACTTTTACTTCTTAAAATCTGTATTCTAGGTGGCTGCATCCTCCTCCTTCAATTTCTGCTACTTTTCGGTCCAATACTTCTCATTTAAAAGAAACTGAGGGCAATTTAGTGGATACAGCTGTTTTGAACAAAAGTTTTGTTTTGAAAATTGTTGTTTTTTATCCACAGGAACAGAATTTTGGTAAATCATTACATTTTATACAAAAAAAAACAGCAAATACATACTTTAATATGCTAGGTACTATGAGCAGACATGTTATGGGATTCAAACGCGGGAATTTATTTGATTTTTCATAAGTTTCGTCGTCCATAAGAAATCATCTGTCTCATAGCCTCGGTACCGGCTATACAGCTTACGAGCTCTGAAACTAGTAAAAATGTGTTGTTTGAGGTTGAGTTTGCATGACTCATAACGAGGCAACACTTTCAGCTTATCGGAGAATAAATTTTCTGAACATTTCAGTGATATACACTTAGTTTTTTGCTTATTAAAAATTAAAAATTGTGGTATGATAATTGACTTCCCTGATGACCCTCAACCGTAGTTGCAGATTATGTGCTTCACTACAATGCTTGATTTGAACAATGTGGACATTTTTGACAATGTTTGCATACTTTTCCACCGCTCACGCACAAAATTTGTTAGAATAATCAACGGTTTAGTCAGCTATCAATTTGATAATGATGGATTTTGAAGGAAACTCTGCTAAATATTTTTTTCTTTTTCTCTGGCCGCAGCCCGTGGCGTAGAGGATAGCCTTCAAGTCTTCTAAGCCAGCAGGCATGAGATCGAATCCCGGTCACGGCACACATAGTACACTTTCTGTGGGTTGGTGGTTTTAGCATTTGTAAGATGCTAGCCATCATATCCTCGAAAGATGTACGCTTAGAATTAAGAAAAGGGTATCTCTTCGAGGAAACATCAAGTTTCATTGAGATCCTGTATGTGTTTATGTTCGTTTAAAAAAAAAAATCTCAAAAAACGCGTTAATTTAAAATTTTGAAAAAAAAAATAGATCGATTAGTAGTTTTCTCAGGCAACAAAATGCTGTAAAATTTTGAATGTCGGATTACTAGTAAATGAACTATCAGCAAAAGAACGTGTCCCATTTCTAAAAGAACTTAGCTTTATTCGAGGAAGTTCGTGATCTTTTACAAAAAATCGTTAAACACATTACACATTGACATTAACTCTTAAAAATAAACTGTTTACATCATCCTAAATTAACTAGGGGCGTTCCAAAATCATGTCATACCTAACAAAACACCGTGTATGTCACCTATGATATTTTTATTTCTTAATCATAGGTCTGTTGCAACTCCCCCAAAGGTTTGCCGAGGAAGTTAACACAAACCTCAATATTTATTTCTATATCCCTGTAGCACTTTCATTTCCATACATTAAAAAAGAGGTCTACCCAGAACCTCATCAAGATCAACAAAGTATGGCGTGTGGTCTCCAGCAGCAGCAGCAGCAGCTCTAGAAGGGGGCAAGCCCAAATCGATTACGAAAAATGACCTCACCCAGCGAGAATAAGAAAAATGAAATATCCACAGTCGCCGGGTAGCTAGCTGCTGACACATGGAGCCAAGTTCTCTTCTGAATCGACTCGTTTACTGCTGCTAGATTGCAACAAAAACATACTGCTCGATGCTACCATACTGGGCTTTTATGCACTATAAACACGCGAGGGATTAAATTTAAGGCAGTTCAAATGGATGCAGGCTGTACGCGATATTCTAAAGTGCACGTTACTAATCGCTGAGCCTCTCTTGTAATCTCTGTGTGTAGAAAATTGAATAAAAATAAGCCCATAAATTAGAACCCTCAAAAGTTTCGCTTTGCATGCTGCAGAGGAAAAATGAACCAATCGAAGATTTAAGAGATCGATCGATGCAATTTCATCATCTCTCGGACTTTTCTTCACAATCAAGAAAAAATCTTCTGAAGGGCATCTACTCAATTTAGAAAGAACCGCCACTTAGTACAAACAGCACCTTCAGCTATTATTACCACCTAGCTAGAATAAGCACTCTCCTGCTCGGTAACGCGAATTGCTAATTCACTTATTTATAAATACCGGTTCGTTCGGAGGAGGCGAGTCACCCAATCGACTGCCGAGATCAGTTTTCGTTGCTCCTCAATCGATATTTTTTAGTAAGTTTTGCGAGGTTTTTGCTTGTAAACATCGATTGGCAGCCAATCATCAATGGTAACTGCCTCTACTAAGCTAGCTACTAGCTTCAAGAGTAGATAGATAGACCAAACCAAGACACTCGGAGACGGATAACGACCGTCGGTGATGAATTTAATTGAATGTCCAGTCCATGTTGCTACCGTGTAAAACAGTCCGGCAAATGGTTGTTAGCTAGATGGTTGGTTACCTTGTGTTCAGATGATTCGTTTTGTTTTTTTTTTCGGGTACAAAACGGGCCTAACTAAACAGTACCGGTGTGTATTGATTGATTGCTAGGGGTTTTGCGGTCAGAATAAATCAAATGTTTCGAGGAAACCGATACCTGGTAGTTTGCATAGCAAAATATGCTGACTTTTGATTTGACTTGGCTGTGTCGGGTTTCGTAACGTTGACCTTGGCGCATAGTTTAACATTTCTGATGCCTCGTTTAAGGTCAAGAATTGGAACTAAGCATACTGAACTGAGCGATCTATCATTGCATTGACTTCAAGCACCAACCCTTGAGGCCGTTGGAAATACATTAGGGTTTAAGATCTACACTACATTCAAGCGAAACTTTTATGGGATTTTCATCCTATTGGATAATTCATCCCGAAAAAAAATATAGTGAGAATCGAACTCACTGCAACATCTCATCTCGGCTTGCCAGTCCGATATCTTACCCAGTGCACCATCTAAGACGCACTGCCTGCATTGGCCGTCTGTCGTTCGGCCGGTGTTTTTGTTTTTATCCTTCTTTGTTGTTGAAGAAAAGAGGTGAAAATGGGAGGGGAATGGGGTGTGAATTGGAAACTAGAAACTGTTTTCTATTGCCGGCCGGCTTACATACACACGCACTGTTCATCTTGACTGGTGGTTTTCTGCCGTTGGTTGGAAACAAAGAATGCGCGCAGTACATCATTTAACAATTTCCTTGCAGGCTGATTTTTTCCATCCTGCTTTGTCTTGTGATAGGATATGGGATATGTTTTATTTGGTTTCTTTCAGACATATGCAATGCGGAGGCTGGGAGGACAATGCAAGTTAGAGATCTTGTCATGTCGGTCCGGCATAAAGTCTTATACCGATAATTCCACCTCCAAAAAAGTTCATTATTGGAGTAGAGTCTGATTTGTGGGTGTATAAGAACGCAAAGCAAATCATACTGGCGCATTGAATTTCACTATAAAATACCACTTTTTAACACCGGCTTATGTTAGGGATCGTTCCCTATCTTTCGGAAGCCATTGAGAGCTCGCCAGATCATGATCCGGATTGTGAGAATGCTGAAGTTACAACCGAAGAAATTTGATGCTATTTTTTGCAGGAATCAGAATTTATGAGCATTTACTAATCGATTGAAGTATTTATTTGTTTATTATCAGAAAATACAACGGATCTTCGAATAACTGTATTTAAAACCCAAAATTACTGGTTCAAAGCGCGAAAAAAAACAATATTTATATTGGAATTTCAACATGTCGCGCTTCAAAACATCTCGACATCACCTTTGCTGCACTTTCCAAAGCGGACAGTATGTCAGGTTTGTACGTTTTCAATGCAAAGTAAGAAGGAGGAAGAATCCAAAGCAACACTTTGAAACTTCAGTATGGCAGCACCCTAAAGCGAAGCAACTGAAAAAGCACTGACTTACACACTACCAAAAAAATCTGGAAAATTACATCACATATGATGTAAATAAAAAGAAGCATCATATATGACGTAATTTTCCGTGCGAGTTGAGTGTTACACGTCTTTTGAACTTAAATAACTTGTAATATTGAACTGGCATGGAAAATTCCGCACTTACGACGCTTCTTTTTTGTTACATATGTGATGTAATTTTACATAAAAAAATTGTGGGGCTTTTTCGTTTCCAATTAGAAATTATTCCATAAAGAATTGTTATCAGTTTTATTTGGATTGGTTAACATGTTTATTGAACTCAAACCTAAAAATAATTCCAAAATTTTGTCACTAAACTTATCCAAGGATTCACAAGAAATTTTCAAACGGCGGTGGATTCCTAGCGGGTTCCGTGTTTTGCACGACAAGCCAACATGTTCGTTTCCTGGAATAATCGTCAAACCTTTCTTCGGAAATTTCGCACTTACATTACGAAAGTCCAAAATTTGGTGTGCATGGTGAAAAATCTGTGGAAGAAGTAAATAAAAATTAGTACCGGGTATTGGCAATTAAAGACAGCTTTCAGTCGGAAATGTGATACCATCACTACTAAGCATGACGATTGGCTAAAACTCACCTGAACGCTAACTGAACACAGAATGCACACCCGTTACCAAGCAGATTTTTCCCGCGGCGATAGAAACGTTAGGTTAGATTCCTGAAACGTTAGAATCTGCTTTTCCTTTGAATTATAGGTTCCAGGATTTTAAACCAGTTCATCCGCAGCTTTTCGGGCCTCCAACAAGTTTGACGTCTAGAAAAAAAAGGAAAAAGATCCTTCAAATCAATAAAATGTTAATAAATAACATGAAGCAAATTGTTCTTACCCAATCTTTCCCAAAATAACGAAATTCAGAATGAGCATCTTGACCGGCTGGCAAAATTTCGTTCCTCAAACGAACATTTGTAACGCAGCTTCCAGATCCATTTGCCTTTGCTTCTATTCCCCATCGATGTTGGTTACCTACTTATAGGAAATTTCAAGGTTGAATGGAATGGGACTTTCATTTGTTCCGGGTCATCCACACACTTAGTATCGCTGTCCGATCGAATAGACACTCCGGATTTTCCGTCCATTGCACGTACTTTATCGAAATAAGGCTGGTAAATAAACTTAATCAATAATTTTCACTCAAATCCGTTATTTTGCAACTTACCATTTGAAGATTCAATCATCTTTGATAAATGGGGGACAAATCAGCAATCAGGAAACGAACAAACGCCCTTTTCCGGTGTTCCTCAACGATATCCTTGTCCTTATATCAAAATAACTGACCATGCTGCGCTATTTACTCAATTTAAACCCGATTAAATTTGAATAAAAACCTTTGAACTTTTATAAACTTTGTATACATCGAAATCGGGGTGATAACAAATTTTAATCAGCTGTCAAAAGTGCGCGTACCGCTTGAATAAATTTTGAGCAACCACCTTTCACAATCGATATTGAGCAAATGGCGCTATCCGAAGTTATTTAAAACGAGCGTTTTCATTTAACGATAAAAAACGATTTGTCATTTTAAAGTTTTGGTAATTAAGACTGAGTTTGTGTAAATTAAAGCTTCATTGAAACAAACACTAACAATAACTCTATAAAATTACATCATATGTGATGTAAAGAAAATGAAACATCACAAATGAAGGGATTTTCAGTGCGAGTTAAATATTACACGTCTGTAAAATTTTAAAGACGTGTAACATTCGATAGCATGTAAAATATTTAAGACGTGTAAAATTTAATT
Organism: Uranotaenia lowii; assembly: GCF_029784155.1. Classification (NCBI taxonomy): domain Eukaryota; kingdom Metazoa; phylum Arthropoda; class Insecta; order Diptera; family Culicidae; genus Uranotaenia; species Uranotaenia lowii. Next base: position 190,390,099 of record NC_073692.1, on the reverse strand, counting down.
CACACTGAAAATTCCATCATAAGTGATGCTTCTTTTGATTTACATCATATGTGATGTAAACTTACATAAAAAATCGCGTTCTGTGTCAAGTAATATTCGTGCCATTAGATTTCCGTGCTGTTAAGGATTCAAATTTTCATTAGTCTGTTAATTTACATTAAAAAATCGCATTCTGCGTCCTGTATTATTAAAGGTTTTCAATTTCAGTGTTGTTAAGGATTCAGATTTTTTTCTGTGTAGAGTGTCTTTTTTGAGGTTGTTTCCAAATGGTTTCGACTCCGGTAAATAAGATGGAATGGGTGGAAAAGCGCAGATTTTAAAAGATGATTGATATTTTTTCGAAATTGTCCGGGTTCGTTATTTAAGAACTGAACTAGAAGAGTACAGAACTGGCAAGAAGAGTACAAATGTAATGGATGTTGCAATGTTTTAGATTGTTCAGGCCCCGGTGAATAAAACTGAGTGGATAAAAACACAAATTTGAAAGCTGCTTCTGAGATGGTTTGAATATTATTTCGACTCCGGTAAATAAGACGAAGTCGGAGGCTGAAAATCTTTCGAAAAGGTTGTTGCTAAAATTATTTCGGCTCTTGGATCTAAAATTTATTTCCAGTTATAAACGTTCGAATGTGTTATGCCTTAACACGCATTGATCAATTCTAGAATAGTCCAAATTTTCGGCTGAATGCTTACCTGAATAAATCATATAAATACAATGGTGAAGTATATTTCCTGTTTATAGTTGGTTTCACAAATTGGGCGATCGATAATTGGCTGATATAACCACTACCACGAAGTTATGCTAAGTAATGTAAAAAAGAATAAATTTTAATTTCTACCTCTATATATTATGAATTAAAAATTTCGTTTACATGTAAAGGCAGTTTCGTGATCGAAGAATCTTCTACGAAAAAAAAAATCGGAACTAATGTTTCACCTTTGGTCCGATAAGAAGACGCCGTCGTTGGCTTTCGAGGAACGCGTGCCGACCACGTGCTTCAAATTTTGCACACGCACGCGCCAACCAGGATTATATTTCATGCTCAGATCGCTGGCAAATTTATGGACCCTTCCGAATCCAAAGAAACAACAGACTCACCTCAAGACTCCGGCGAAGAGTAGGTAGTAAGTAGTAAGAACGAAAAGGGGATCTTCCAAGTGCCATGTCAACGAATGAAGAGCGGAAAAAGCGCCTAGTAAAGAAACACACAAACGAGACGGCCACTTGCAAAAATTCCCTCCTAGTAATAATAATGGTAGCTCGAAGCACCATGGACCACGCGAATGGGTCGCTCATTTCCCTCACAATAGCCGTCATTTGACCTTAGCCGCAAAACATTGAATTGGACGAACTAGTTCAGCGCGCACTCACCATGCCTGGACGCTTGCTCAATTCTCGATTTAACATTTATTGTAAACTCCGAACCGGACCACCGCACCGCTAAGGTTGGTTCTTGAAATATGTCCACCACCGAAAAATCAGTCATCCATTCATTCATTATACAGAGTCGGTAGCGTAGGTACCTAAACGAAGAGGAAATAAAAAAAATGGGTACAGCGATACCCAGCGACGCCATCGGAAATGGACACAACTAGCTCTAATGGCTTCAGCCGGTGTGGTCGGTTTCAAATTGTTTACACATAGTTAGGCTGGAGTGATTACAGTGATTTCCATTTGACCGAAAGCTTCTTTCTGCGAATGGAAACGGTAAAAGTGCACACATAATGAACTACTCGGTGCGTTACTGGCTAGCTACTGAGGGAAATCTATGTCTTCTAGCTCTGCGTCGTCGGTTGTACTCTTCGTTTTCAACCAAGAATCGCTAACTAGAACGCCGGAACCTTGAAACGAATGGTTCAATGAGTATCCTCACCATCAGTGAAACTAATGACGTACACAGCTAGTTTTCTCCAACTCGTAGTTTTTGTTGAATGGTTTATCGTTGAGTCGTTTTTGAGATTCGTTCAATGCCAATAAAATTTAATTATTTTTAAAGGTCTTAAAACCCTCGTGGTGAAGGGTCAAACCAGCACATCCCTTCGAGCGGCATTGCGCAAAGCCGCTAAGCAACATATGTATGCATCTTGCTATAATTGACAAGACAAATCGCCTCAGGGTCCTCACAGAGGGTCAACTTGTTGTTAAGATTTGGTCAAGCACCAACTCTCTCAACAGCTCCAAAAAAAAAAGCTACCAGAATCACCACGGTGGGTGCAGTGAAGGTGTTATCATCGCACCAGGGGTGGAGTACCATGTACTACTTACCTACCACCCATATACCCACACCACGAATAAGCGCCACTCGGGCGATGACGGCAAGCAAATATTGTAGCAAAGAAGTTATTAGCAAAGAACCGGTTGCCGACGACGAGACATGCCCCAACGAAATAGCAGCACGGCAACACGTGTTGCAACGTTGACATTGAGAGAGCGCAGTCCGTCCGTTTGGCCGGCCGTCCATTCGTCGGTCGCGGCTATGTGTTGATCTCCATCGTCAGAGTAGTGTACTGTTGTGATGACGGCGTTCTTGGGTTCTCGTTTGGGTGTGTTGGTGCTAGTTAGTAAGCTACTAAGAAGTTGTTACTAAAGCTGCATAGTAGTATGGATGGCAGCAGCAGCAGCAGTCGTTCTCTCGTTTGTTGAAATCTTCAGCTCAGATAGTTTGGTCGCCACTGTTTCCCAATAGAATTTAGAGCTAAAAGATTAAATGTCTACTTAGCACCAGCTGGAGATTTGATAGATTTTGGCAGGACATTTTACGTAGCGATTTTTTTTTGTATTAGAGAACTTTGACAGAACCGAAAAAAAAATATTTTAGTTTTTTTCTGATCGTATTAAACAATATGATAAATGTGTTATTGTTTGTTTGATATCTTCATTTATTTCTACCGTCTGAGCAAATTTTCTATTCGGTCTATATCTTTCAAGAGTTGATGTTTTTTAAAGATCTTATCACTTTTTTATTTAGTTTGCGTAATCTGTCTTATGTTTTAGCAAGAAGCACAACAGTTTTCATTTTTAAAATTATTCTTAACTGATATCTGAACACCTGAGTGTTGTTTGACGATCTCTAAAGGATAACCAAGTTAGTTTCAAAAGTAAGCGTGGACACAAATATAAGGTGTCCCATTATGTCTAAGCACAATTGAAAATGAACAGTATAAACAGAGGAGAAAATTTATTTATTTTTTAAATTTATTTTCTCTATAGTCGCATTTTACAGTGATAAAATAAACAATTAAATTCTGATTAATCGTTGGCCAGTGATCGAATTTTTGATCGAAGACTGCTCATAAGCTTCAGCACAGACTGATTTGCGATGATTTTGGCCACCTTTTTCCAGTCTTTTGCGAAGTTTTCGATAGAATCTGCCGGCTTCACATGTTTTCTCAAATTCGATTGGGTAAGAACCCCTAAAAATTCAATCGGTCTCGCTTGAGGACCATTTGGCAGATTCCTTCGGTACGATCTGGACTTTGTTGGATTTTTACCAAGGCATCGTGTTTGATTTAAAAACCGACGAAAACAGTACTGGGTGATCAAGCTTGTGGATCATGAGGAGCAGGTGACGGTTCAGACACTCTTGGACGTAAACAGCTGTATTCATCGTGTTAGTGATCACCAACGGCTCGGGAAGCATGCCTTACTTATATACATATGGCTGCCAAACCATTGCCTTTTTTTCGATTTTTTAGGGAAAATTTGATGTCTTCCTCTCGTCAATACTTTGGCCATCCCGATCAGTATAATACTGATCACCCGGAAGCGTTTTGTAATCAAACTTGCAATAGGTTTCGTCGTCGATGATAACGCACGACGGTTTTCCACACAGCAGTCGATCATATAATTTACGGGCTCTTGGTTTGACGAGAGAATCGTTTTTCTGACTTGGCTTCGACTTCTTCTGCTTCTTATATGTCTTTAGACCCAATCTTAACTTGGTACGACAGTGGACAGTGCTAAGAGAGGACCCACGGTTTTGGCCACATCCTCACCAGAGGCTGTTTTCTTACTGGCATGGCGTAAGCACGTATGACTTTTTGGTCCAATGTTTTGTACACCGTACTCGGTTTCCGCCCAGTTCTCCACGAAGCTGCTTTCTTCTCCATACTTCCGAATTGAATTTCAAACCGCTCCAATGCTTACTTCTTCCTTTTTCACCAACTGAATCAGCGAAATGTTGGGGATAGTACTCCATTTTCGCGCTTTTCCGGGAAAATGCTTCTTATTTTCATGATACACGATCACAATACACAGATTTTTAAGTTAAACTGTAATCAACAACATCCAGCAGAAATCAGCCCTTTAAACATCATACGAAATGAGCAGGGTTGTAACAAAATCGTGCTTAGACATAAAGGGACACCCTATTATTATTGAGGCCCCCCTTCAAGTTTTTGAAATTCTTTTAAAAGTCTTGTCATTTGAAAGTATTATACGTAGTGATGTACCGAACATTATATTGACCTTTTCAACTATTCGGTGAAACGAAAATTCGGTCGAATATTATGTCGGCTTTTAAGAAAAAACCAAAGCGATTATTTCAATTTCCTGCTATTTATTCCATCCTCAAGCTTTTCAGTCGATTATTTTCAACCAGGTTTGTAATGCATAAAATCTTCTTCAAGTATGGGTTCCTTGTCTATCTATAATTTCAAAAGTTCAATTTGTTACCACTTACTGAAAGAACATCAAATAACATGTCGTTTCTTGGGCGTTTATGAAAACTAGAATCAATTTCAGTGAAATTTGGGATCAAACGTGTCGAAACTGGTGTCCAACAATTTGAATCCTAGCAAAGTATCTTCAAAATAATTGTTAAAAAATCGGTTATCGCCGGACAATTCTGGGCGATTTTGTTTAATGTTTTGTAAAAAAAGAAAATTTGAACAAAACCTAGGCCTTATTCCAAAACAAACAAGAGGGAAAAATGATAATTGCTTGATATTTAAATTTTTCATATAGTCACATCAGCATCTATTAAACCGTATCTAAGAATTAAAAAAAAAAATTATATTCATTTCGAAAATAATTCTAAAAATCGTGTATGGACACAAAAGCTATAATTTTTCGAAAACGAATTTTAGTTTTTATTCGATTTAACAAATAATGTAAATAAACCCGGTAAATATCCGAGATGATTTTTTTTAACAATATCTGGGCATCCTAGCTAGATTATATTTTTCTCGAATACTTTATTGGAATGCTTGAAATTCTTTATTGGCCAATCCCTAATTTCTCCAAAACTATTTGAAAATTTGCCACATTATTGTGAAGATTCTCCCCTATCCAACGCACTATTCATCTGATAGAAAGATTCAATTGTTACTTTTTCACTCAACTCAAAACTACATTCTGTCTCCAAAATAAATGATCATAGAGAATACAACTTTATTACGGTAATTTTGATAATTTGCTAATGCGTTGCCATTTGTTTTTACGACTAGTTATAGATAATATTTTTTGTTATTTTTCTTCGAAATTTAACATTTTTGGCATAATTTTGAATTAAAAATTATAAAAAAATTTTTTTGTTATTATTTATTTTAGAGGGAATCTCACACATGTAAGCTCAAAAATGTCAAATTTGAAGTTGTTAGGAAAGTTATTAGTGAAAACTGAAAACTTGAAAATTTTGCTCGTGTATTTTGTTGCAAATCTTCAAAAAAATTGTTCAAGACCCCTAGATCGATTTTTTTTCCTGAAAAGTGCATTGTATAGGGGAGAATCTTGTCTTTAATGTGGCAAATTTTCAGAGCTGCCGTTTTTATAGGTCCAAAAAAAGACACTGTAACACATCTAAGATGGTTTACTAAAACGTTAAGTTTTTGGTGTTTCTTTTAGCTTTTCCAACATTACTTTTTGGTGTTTTATAAATTATCCAATATCATTTGAATTTTTTTTGATAAAATAAAATTTAAAAATAAAATTTTAATAAAATTAAAATTAAAGCTTTGACGAACCCTAGGCTTCTAAAGTCTAAAGGCTTCTAAAGTTCTATCTCATTTAAGGGGGGGGTAGGGTCTAACACTTTCAAAAAATCGATTTTTTTATTTTTTTATTTTCATATTGCAAAACATTTCAAGAATGTTGTGTCAAATTTTCAAGTCAATTGAAGCAAAACTGTAGAAGTTATGGGCCTTTATCTCCTACTATCTAATACTGCAAGAAAGCAAAAGCAGAAACTTCAAACGCGGTTTTCTCGAAAGCACGTTTTTAAAGTCCGTGGACATCGTCATTTGAAAACTACTTATCCGATTCTTTTCAAATTTTGAACATATTTTCTACATATAAAATACCAGACCCCAACGTTTTTATTTTTTGATTTTTTTACTTTGGGGAGATTTTAGAGGTGAAAAATGGCGGATTTTTTAGTGAAAAATCGTAGTTTTTACTTCAAACAGCCACAAAAATTTCATAAAAATATTTTTAAGTTAAATAAAAACGTTGGGGTCCAGAAAAACATGTATTAAAAATAATTTGCTCTGATTTTTTGACTTCAGATGATTCTGTGCTGAGATACAGTGTCCACCGCAAATCCTGTTTTCTAAAAGGCATCCTCGAAAATGCTCCGTCACCGGCTCATTTTTCAATATTTTTCTACGAAAAAATTACTAAATGATCTTTTAACAATGCTTTGTATAATGCAAAAAAATTGAATACATTTGTTTGAACGATGGCTCTAGAAAAAAATCGTGAAAATGGTGTTTTTTTATACCCGTTAGACCCTACCCCCCCCCCCCTTAACTATCTCGTTTAATCTCATTTAACTCTCGTTAAACATTTTTAGAAATTTCTAAATCATACAGTCTCCAGTTTTTTTTGAAAGGCATCATTAAACTCCGTCACCTTTTTAGCCATCAGTTGATGCTCCTTCCTCTCAACCGGTGAAGTATGGCATTTAGAGTAGAAACGATGCAACCGTCAAAAGTATGCTCAACAACAGCGGCTTTTAAAGGTGCTTTGCTGCAAAGATTGGCGCAGAATGGGTCGCGCAATTACGCGCTCATATGCCAACAGCCTCGCAACGCGCCGCGTTAAGAAGTCGTCAAAAGTTGAGCATATTCTGGCTGCCGTCAGCCGGTTGTCTAGCTTGGGTTTTAAAATGTTGTCCGAGTCAACAAGCCGAGATATTTAGCTGAAAGGTCAACTTGGCTGTACCACCTCTCGAAGGTGGGATTTAATGACAGAAACATAAACGAGGAGTTAATCTTTTGGCTTTCTAGATGTTTTATTAGAAAAGCGACGGAATGGAAATGCTTCTTCTAGAGATGAATATAAAAATACGACATAAGCACATCTTGAACCGATTTCTCAACTTTTCTACATCAAAAATTCGATATAATATACACAATGGTACCAAAATTTATAATTCGAAACTTGATTATAATAAAACAAAAATTGAATGAATTTTGTAGTCATAAAAATCAAACAGGCGTGTTTTTCCGGCTTCAGCGTCTCAAACAATTCCATCAAACACGTTTGAATCTAGTTTGGTTGTATCAGACAGCTCTTCGAAACGGACCCTTTTCTTATTGCGCGCCGTGGAATAATCCAAACCCCACTTATCAGGAACCACTTTCACGCGAAACAATTTATTTGTCGGGTGAAAGTGTTGTATCCGCCAAAAAGGGATTCTAACAATAAGATTTGCTGGGAAAGTGCGCGCGAAGCTCTTCAGCGACAACAGCAGCGGTAGAAGGGTCCTTCAGAAAAAAAGAAGTGCTCCTTTGTATGGGAGAAACCCTTATAAAGAAAGCACATCTTACTCTGTGTTCCCGGTAAATGTCATTGGGATTTGATTTCAAAGGTAAAACCTCGTTTATGGTAGGGGAACAAAGCTAGAATTGCTCTCAAAATTAAAGAAAAAAACTGGTCCACCTCTATTCCAATTTATTATTAAACAACTTTCCTCGCGAATGGATTGAAACTCACTCGCTTCGAAAGTGTTTCTAGACGTTCACAGACGTTGACCGACGAGGCCAAGCAACAAAGGTCTACCTATAATAAATCATCGAATTGAACTTCTTTTACGGAAAAGTCATGCCACTAGGCCTTTCACGATTCAGCTGGACAAACAAAAGTCATTCGAACTTGAACTTGGCTTTCGTCGTGGGAGCCCACCTATCACTAACACCACTGATCTGTGGCCAAGGTTGATAAGCATTCAAAGGTCATTCGCGCCCCTCACCGTACCGTTACGATCAAATTTTCGGACAGATGGCCCAGTTTTGAGATTCAGCTCTACGCCAAACCATGGAGATATCGTGTCGTCGTCGATGGCCGTCTAGTGTTTGGTTTCTTCAAAGGTCATGTTGACATTGAAACTCCATCTATGCACACGGCTCGGCGCTTTAATTACACACCTATTCCATCGGGCCGGCTGCCTTTAGGTTCATCATCATCTTGCAAGGCATCACCGGAGTGTGGTACAATAAATCAACTTAAAGTCCGCCATAAAATTCGGATCCGATTGCAGTTTGGCTAGAAGTAGGTACTTCAAAACCCATATTGTTGGTCGATGAAGACGGCGAAACCTTAAATGCAGCACACCGAAAGCAAATACAAACACCGATGCGATCGCTCAGCCAGCAGTCAGCAGACATTCATCAGTTCGGTAGCGATGGTTTTATTGTCAATACGATCTATTCGAAGAAAAAAAAAACAAACATCGAAACGACCCCACTGATGGCTGAACAAATGCTGAAGACACCAACAACGACGACATAGAATCCAACAAGCGAAGTAGAAAACGAACCATTTGCGACAACTATAGGTTTTCGTCTGGCTGTCTGTGATCGGGGAAAAATGACTTAAGCAGGTCTCGCTCGGCTCGGTGCATTCTTCGTTTTTGTTTCGGCGTTTGTAGTGCATTTTCGTTTAGTTTCGTTTTTTTTCTGCGCTCGGTTGCGCTACCGATGACATTGAACTTGGTCGTCCGTCAGACTCTAGACACTCGTTAAGCTACGCTACACTACTTAAGTTCTGTGGTCCTTGCTCGGTAATGTGCTTTATTTATATACCTGTGTATACTTAGTCGTAACCTCGATGGAACAGATTTATTCATAGGGGTATGATTCACGGTTAAATTTTAATTCAAGTAGCCATCGAAGCAGAAGGAATGCACTTTCGAAGGAAATCGTTTGGATTACCATTGAATAGGGTAACGGACTTATTTTGGACCGGGTACATATTTTGGACCACCTTGTAGCTTTTTGCCAATATTTCTCTCATAACTCATGTCATTCATAAAAAATTTGAACAAATATAGTTAAAGCTACTTCTTATGATTCTAATCACATCTAAAATTTTATTTAAGTAAGCTTTTAACGGAGAGAAAATTGAAAATAAAGTTTTGATTTTTCACAGATGGACCGAATCAGGGCCATTTCAGGAGGTCGTGCCATTATTGGAGTCAACTTTCAAGAGGTTTGCTGCATAGCTGTGATGAATTTTACAAATACAAACATGTTCACAGCTATGATAAAACACTTGAAAACTATTTTGCAAGCTCGAAAGAGCAAAATAATTGGTTTTAATAGAAATTTTACCCATGTCGAAAATAGGTCCTACTTTATTCCTTAGGGACTTATTTTGGACCACTCAACATAACCTGGGTATTAACACGTTCGTCGCCACGTCACCCATATATGGGTGACGGCTCTCTTAAGCAAGGTTGCCGCTCAGTTCTGCCACGCGTTGTAAATCTGAAGCTCTCTCGCTTTACTTTCATGCTCTGAGATTTTTTTTGGGCGACGAACGTGTTAAACTTGCTGTTAAATGTTCATAAACGCAATAAGACGTTGTACGACGATATGAAAGAATTATGCACACTATTTCAATCACTCATTATGAATAAAATTTGGAATTTAAGCATGATTTTATTCAATCAAATCGCCAAAGCCCAAACTCGCCATTAGACGAGGTTTACTTTGATCGGCATAAAACCAAACCAATCATAGTTTTAACTTACTTTTTGTGCACAATACTTTGAATTACGTCAATCTAACAATCTACATCAATGGCAACTGTTTGATGAGTAGTTGTTAAAAGCTACCGCTTAAAAAAGAAGCCTCAAAACATGAAAATTTGGACTTGCACCAATTTTTTATTAAGTCATTGTTTTTAATGTTTCATGAAAAATTATTGAAAGTTTGGTCTCAAAGTTTCAACCATTTAGGATTGCCAGTAAAATGAGTGCATTCTGGAACGATTTTCGAGGAAAAAAACTTGGGTAGGTAGAAGAAATGAAATATAAAACCCGTCCAAAGGAGGGGTTTGGAAAAAAACGACAACAAATCGGCAAATATGTAACTAGTGTAATTTTTGTAACAGTTGAAATATCTCAGTTAATATTAGAACAATTTTATCAAAAAATGTATTCAATTATAGCTATATATGTTTCAAAACTTGGGATAATGTGGTTGAAATGTGTAAATTTTACAAGCGATAAAGTACTAAAAATCTAGTTTTTCAGCCCCTGTGATTATGCAATTTCAAACAAAGCTGTTGGAAAATTACTCCAACGATAAATTTTATGTTTTAGGATGTTCTCGGCGGTTTCAGTCAAAAAAGTGATTAAAAAACGATTTTTATCACAACATCCGACGTTTCGGCTTATATTTAGCCTTTATCAAGGAATCTTGCAAGTGTGTATAAAAAGTGTGAGAAAAAAAAAATATATATTTAGTTTGTGTTCTATGATGATTAAAAAGTATGAAATAGTGTCGGTCTAATAAAAATAGTGTTTGTGTACTTACAATGATGTTTCGTTTTTTTCGTCCAGTTGTTTCGCTAATCTATGAAATTGTCAATTAGTAAAACTGTGTATGAGCTGTTAAATGTGTACGAACCTTTATCTATGGTGTGTAAAAAAGTTGTCCAAGTTTGAATGTTTCTTTTCTGTTTCTAACTATTCGTCGAATCACTATCACTGTTTGTTGAATTTTGTATAAGAGATTTGTTGTTGTTTTGTGTTTTCTTTTTTGTTGTTGTTTTGAGTGTGTTAAAAATCCCGGCATAGATGATGCTCAGCCCTTCAGTATCACTTCGCTTATTGACAGTGTTGCCATTGTTGACGATGTGACACATTTCTAACGTTCCAAGTGCAGCGGCGTATTTGTGACGATCAATCACTTTCACTAACTGCATGTCGAAAGAATGGTCCTGTTTTATGCAGTGATGAACGAGTGCTGTTGTTTTCTTCAACTTTTCATATCGCTCGTCGTTTTTGTCGATTCCTTCTTTACGTAATTTCTCCAGTGCATTTGTGTTAGATTTGTGTCCGCTCATTCTTTCCTTAATGGTGTTTGTTGTCATTCCGATGTATTGTGATTCACAATCTTTGCACGGAATGCTGTAAATAACCTTTGACGTGTCTTCAGTTGATACAGGATCTTTTGTTTTTGTGAATATTTGTTTGACCGTTGAAGTGTTTCTTGTTGCCAATTTAATATTCGGATAATCTTTTTTCAGAAACTTTCCAATCTTTTCTGTTAAATGAGGGATGTAAAAAATGGAGCGATATATGAACTCTTGCTCATTATTCACCAGAGATTCGCTTTTGCGTTTTCGCGAGCTGATGAGTCGATTTATTAAAGATTTTGGAAAATTGTTCTTTTTAAGATTATCTGACATTAATGTTATTTTGTCCTTTTCGTTCATGTTTGTAGAAAGACGATCGACTCTGCTGATAAAGTTCTTTGCCACGTTGATCTTTTGATGAAGAGGATGTAGAGAATAGAAATCTAGAAACTTTCCACTAGAAATTGGTTTTTGATACCAATCGGTGGAAATTGATTGGTCATCGTGGCGAATGAGTAACATGTCAAGATATGGAATTCTGTTGTTTGTTTCTATCTCACAGGTAAACTGGATGTTTTTATCATAGCTGTTGAAAGTGTCCAAAACATGTTGAACTGCATCAGGTGGAACTGCTGTGATGAGATCATCTACATATTTTTTCATGAACGGAAGATTAATCTTGAGTTTCGGGATAACATTTTTCAGGAGTCCTTCCATGACGAGATCGGCTAAGACAGGAGATAATGGGTTTCCCATCGCTGTTCCAAAAGTTTGTTTGTAAACTTGTCTGTCGAACATGAAGTAACTCGAGTCGATACAAAAAAGCACAATTTCCAAAAATAGATCCAAATTAATGTTATGAGCATTTTCTCTCATGTCATCCCAATTCTGTATTATATCATGGCAAACGATATGTCGGGGTATGCATGTGAATAACGATATTACGTCTAGAGATATTAAAACGTAGTTCTCTGGTAGTCTCGTATTGTTTATGAAATCACAGAATTCAAAAGAGTTTTTAATATTGTAGGTGCTCTTAATTGAGTTTTGAATAATTCTGCCTATAAATTTGGACAAATTATACGACGGTGCTGTCATATTTGGAACCACTGGACGTAGAGGCAAGCCAGGTTTGTGTGCTTTCGGAAGACCGTATATACGTGGACATATCGAGTTGTTTGCCGTTAGCATTTTCTGCGTTCTTGCATCAATGAGTTTAAGAGATGCGAGACGTTTTACAAAATTGTTGTTTGTTTTTTCGTATATCGCTGTTGGGTCTTTTGAAACTTTTTGGTATGTGTTTATATCACTCAAAAGTTGAATCATTTTGGATTTATAATCTTCTAATAACATGACCACTGTCTTGTTTCCTTTATCTGACCTGAGAATAGCTATTTCAGGTTTGTCCTTTAAAAAAGTTTGTGTTTTCTTTTGTGCTTCGTCACAGAACTTAATCAAGGAACTTTCATTACAAATGTTTTGGGAACGGTACATATAATTTTGAATGATATTCGCTAATCCGCTTCTGGTCGTATTCCGTATCTCTGTTTTCCTATTCGTGTCTAAAATCATCTCGATGTCAGCACTTTTTGACTGAAACCGCCGAGAACATCCTAAAACATTGATCATACAGTCGAAAGGAAAATTTAAAATTAAATAATGGCGAATTTGAACGTGTCTAGTTTCTACTCAGAAATGATGACAAATTTTGGAAAGCAAGTACAACTTATGTTTAAAGATTATGCAACGTCGAGCAGGAAGTTGGGAAGTATGAAAAGCCGGAAGTCGTTTCTAATACGTTGCCGAAAAACCGGAGTATTTCCGAGTCACATTACCAACAATTTCTCTTTTAGATGGCTGAAAAGAGGGCATAAATCTCGCACATTTTTATCTTTTCGAATCTATCTACAGAACTGAAGCCAAACCAAATCCACTAAGGTTTTGGAAGTCAAAATGCATCAATTGATGTCGCGAAGTTCATGATGTCAGACTTTCTCAACTTATCATTGGGTCGCCTGAAGGAGATTTGCGTTCTGAAAATTGAGCCTAAAGATAAGCCAACTGGTCAGTATTGAACACTGCAGAACAAATTTCGTCGAGATTTCAGTGCGCTGTCAGAATTTTCATAACATTTGGAACACACTATATAACAGGAAATTTACTGTTTTTACTCTATTCTTTTCGAACAAACAAAACTTGACTAGTCTATAACAATAAGAAAAGACAAAATTATCTGAATAATTCGCATAATTGCGCATCAATCACTGTCGAAATATAGCAAAATTTAGAAAAAAAAAAACTTATTTAGTTTAATGGTGGTCCAAAATAGGTCCAAAGGGTGGTCCAAAATAGAAACCTGGTGGTCCAAAACACTGACCAGAGTAATAAATGAAGAAACGTGTTTTTAGGCTTAAATCTTGTTACATTGCAACAAACGGCGATATTTTTCGATAGAAAAAGCCTTGATCTTCGTTATGAACGGATAAAGCAATCGAAAATTGTAACATATGCTTTTTTATTCCAGCAAATAGCATAGCCACTTCCCAAAGCGGTCCAAAATAGGTCCGTTACCCTACAGGAAATTTAAAAGGGCAAATAGGAAAAAAAATTTCTAGAAAATTTTAAAAACACTTTAAGAACAAAAAAGAGATGTTCAAAGGTGATAAAAATTATTATCTCGTTTTTTTTTAAATTTCTATGTGATTTTTGATAAATACTTTAATCACAAGATGTTACAGTGCAAAAATTGCGATACGGTTTTGTGGAATATACGTTGTGTGACTCGAGTGTCTCTATCACTCCCACTTAAATTTGGACACCAAGAAATTTTGACTCCAAGCCTAGTAATAGGCATGAGAAGCATTAATAAAAGATTTCCTTAGTATGTTTTGTATCACTGTAAACCAAGTTATAACAACTTTGCTGATATTATTGTATCAGCTTCTGTTTGGAAAACACCTTTGAGTGTTTGAGTAATTTATTCTGAATTCAATTTGGGTCAGAGCTTTCAATCCCTTTGTTAAAAATAGGATACTCCCAGGAAACATGCAATCGTATCAGAAATGAAAACTTAAGTCGTTTACAATGGTGTTGCGAATCGCAATTCCAACTGCATAGTGAAAAGATCGTATAAAATGTCGTTTGAAGTCAGTTAAAATCGGCTATGATAGAAAGTCCGCCGTGTTTGTAAGTTTTGAAATGATTTTTCTCCCGCGCGGGCTTCAAGTGAGAAAACCATTATCATGTTTTCTCTGCAACCAGCAGGGCAGTTTGGAAGACTTGAAACCTGAAAAAAATGTATGGCAAATGTCCAAAATGTCTGGAAGATCCAGACAAAATCTCTAAGATTGACATCACTGATCTAGATGGCTAAAAACCAGATGGAAATTGAGGAATATTGACCGATGAGAGAACTGGAAAATATTGTCGCTGGCAATGATATGCAGGCTAAATATGAGAGCAAAATCTAACGCTATCTTGCATTCTTCCTATAGGTACGAATAAGGTGTCAGATAATGCCCAATTGGTGTAGTTCTCGTCGCTTAAGAAAGAAATAAAGTTTATATATGTTTATTGCCTCCACTTAGATGGAAATTGAGGAATATTGACCGATGAGAGAACTGGAAAATATTGTCGCTGGCAATGATATGCAGGCTATTTATGAGAGCAAAATCTAACGCTATCTTGCATTCTTCCTATAGGTACGAATAAGGTGTCAGATAATGCCCAATTGGTGTAGTTCTCGTCGCTTAAGAAAGAAATAAAGTTTATATATGTTTATTGCCTCCACTTAGGTAGGTAAATGCTGTTTTTTCAACTTTCATACGATCTTTCTATAATGTATATCGAACGCATATCAAAACAGAATAAGAATATAAAGTACCGTTCATAATTGTATAGAAATTGGAAGCAAAATTAACAAAGTGTTATCTATGAGTTGGACCATAACAATTCCCAGAAGCAGCTGCTGGGGATTCTAACTTTACAACAAAGTAATACCCAGCACAATTTTCAATTTCAACAATGATCAAAGACTGAGTACGGCAACAGCCAAGCCAAGGTTTAACTCATCATAGTGTTGTCCAATTTCCGCTCGAAGACAATAAACAGCGTGCGATTTTTGGGCCACCCTTGCACTTTTTTTCAAGGATCTCTCTATATCTCTCATTTCTCAGTGCAATCAATCAAAAAAAGCCTCCAATTAGCATACTCAGCTAGCATCTACAGCTGGACAGTTAGACAATGAAAATTCTGAAAACTTTTTTCCAGTTTCTTACTAGAATTTTTCAATCAAAGTGAGAAATGGTTTTTTTTCAGTGCTCTTTAAAGATTATTACCGGAAATTGGGCAGATATTTTTTCCGATGAGTGTCTCCCACTGTGCCGCTGACGGTCTGACTGACTGACCGACCGATGACCGTGAAAATGCAAAACCACGTCAGCAATAAGATTGACGCGGCCTATCTTGGCCCCAATGTCGATTGTTTCCAATTTGAATTTGCAACGCTTCTGCAGCGCGCTGTTGAGGCCGCACCGGCATCATCAAGTAGTGATCGTATCGATTCTCGCGATCATTCGCGGCTTAGAGACAAAGAACTAGACTCAAGACTCAAATCAAAACCTCCGTCTACAACAGATACTTCTAACAAAGCTGGAACTAGCGGTACCCAGAGACAACAGAAATAAAAAACACCGACAACGAGGAGATCGCTTGCGGTTTTTTTTTGTTCCTAGCTAGCTGCTATGGAAATTACCTTGACCAAGATTTTGGAGTGTACCTCTCTAGGCTGCTTCGTCGAGAGATCAAATACACGCGTAGCCGCGCAAGTACCATATACTTGTTGAGGTGCGCAATCCCCGCGCGGCGAGTGCACTTTTGAGAGGAGTATTGTTTTGTTTTCGGTTGCAGCAAATGATCCGGGTGTCTCTCGTTGTTCTTCTGTTGGCCCGATCGTTGCTGGTGTAACAGTTTCTAGGCCACCGGTACTTATTACTCTAGTACTGCTAGCTTGCCTTTGCATATCAAGGTGATGTCTCAGAAGAACGAACGCCACCCCGATTAACGGGGTTGTAAATAATTGAGCTCAGGTCTATGGAAACTAGTGCAAGAACCTAGATTCTGATTCCAACCGGAGCCAATGGGTGCCAAGGGCTTGACGAATGGTGAACCGCAAGAACTATAGCGTTAAAAACCTACTGTTGGACAAGATCTGGATGAATTGAGTTTAATTAGGTAGGACGGGAAATGTATCGGTTAACAATAATAATGTTTTGAAATTCGAAAACGCATTCAGCAAACTGAACGATTTTTTTTATTGTTTGAATAATAAGCTCTGTCACTGAAACATAATTTTTATGTGTAACATTTTATTACATGAGTAATAAATATTGAAATATTTTTGGGTAGAGCTAGTTTAGAGTGTATAGCATAAATACATAATCAGATATTTCCTGAGACAGACGTTGGTCCGCTTTGTTGATATTTTTGGTTTTGAAATATCATAACATCACAATTGATTTTTAGTTTGAACTGTGAAGATCAGATTTGTTTGATGATTTTTCCAAATAGAAATCTTTTTTGTTCAAATTAAATGTACGTTTTCAGTAGAAATTTCACATTTTTATCAGTTTCAAATGCGATGAATTTATAGAAACTCATATCTACATGAAAAAACGTTATAGTCCTATTTGGTGCTAGTAGTATTCGTTTCATAATCCAGTGCGTTCCACTAACTCTTTTTAATTTTGGGACAATTAACCTAAAAACGACCGTGTTTGTCAGCTGGTTACCCTATTTTTGCTCTGCCATTTTTGGAGGTTAATGTTCTCGTTCTCATTCGTACACGTCAGTGGGACGCCGGTAAGTGTGCGTGAGAAATGTCACAAACAACTTTATTGAGTCACATATCATTTAACTTCCATTTGATTTTGGCGTCAAACACATTTAGACAGTGCGCGGTCATTGAACATGCTTAATGTTGTTTCTATTGAGCGGACCATGATCAGGTATTTCCTGAGACAGACGTTGGTCCGCTTTGTTGATGTTTTTTGTTTTTAAAAATCATAACATCGCAGTTGATTTTTATTTTGAACTGTGAAGATTAGATTTGTTCAATGATTTTTGTAAATAAAAATCTTTTTTTGTTCAAATTTTATATTCATTTTCAGTAGAAATTCACTTTTTTTATCAGTTTCAAATGCGATAAATCTATAGGAACTCATATCTACCTGAAAAAAAAAACGTTATTGTGGCACATATCATGCATTTGATTTTGGAGTGAAACATATTTAAATACTGCGCGGCTACTGAACATGCTTAATGTTGTTGTTATTCAGCGGACTGGAGAGGGGTGCCAGGTGGTTTCGTCAAAAATCAGAACAACGCGAAGTTAAAAATCAGGATTTTTTAGGACATCTCTTGATTTATGAAAATTATAAGTATTTCTGCTTAGATTGCATAAATAAAGGTGTAATACATGTGCTGTAAACGCCTTGAATTATGCAACAACAATACGCAGCATGTTGGCTGGCCAGTAGTTTATATCGAAAAACACCATTCGAATATCATCTGAACCGAAAATCACCATCTGTTTAATGGGATTAACTATTTTATAACCTATTTATTCGAATTTCTCATAGTTTAACTACAAATTAGATCATATTTAGGAGGTTTTTATGAAAATCAAGACATTTTAGGGACAACTTTTCGAAAATCAGGACAACTCGAGGATTTTTCAAAAATCAGGACGGTCTCTCAAAAATTAGGATAAATCCTGATAAATCAGGACACCTGGCACCTCTGCTGGAGGTTGCCAAAAAACTTGTGAACAATAAGAAATCACCTGTTCGTTTGACATGCTAGGAAATGGCTGATATACCAAAAAAAATGGTAAACAATGAAAAATCAGCTGTTCGTTTGACTAGCTGGGAAATTGCTGATTGAAATTTCGGTACAATTTGTAAACTAAGGCTGATGTCAAGCTGAGGCGACAAGCATCGCTTTGCGTTATAAATTCCAATAAGAAAGCAATGCAACGCATTGGTATGTCATGCTGGCGCGCCATGGCGCTTTCAAAATTCACTACAAATTATCACTTCTCTACATCTGATAATGCTTGGAATCGTCTCCTTTCTTTAGGGAGCAATTAAAAACTCATCAGATCATGATCCGGATTGCGAAAATGCCGAAGTTTCAAGCGACAAAATTGTTTGTTTTTTTGCGGGAACTAAGAATTTATGAAAATTTTCACGTCGAATCAGATATTATTTAGTTTATTACCATAAATTTTAACCACTGCTTTTAACCGAGAAAAAACAACATTTCCATTGGATTTTCTACTTGTCGCGCTTCAAAACACCCTGGCATACGCTTTGTCGCGCTTTCCATTGCGTTCAGCTTGACAGGTCTGCGCTTTTTCCATGGAGATCAAATGAGAGCAGGTATGTCGTGTGAACGTGTTGCGCTGCTTGTCGCCTCAGCTTGACATCAGCCTAACACACAAGGCACTAGGTAGTAGTGTCAGTGTTTGTGCCATAATTCTGGGTGTTTCACTAACACTTTTAACTGTTGGTAAAAACAACCTCAAAACCGGCCGTGTATGTCGGCTGGCTGCCGTTTTTTGTACTGGAAGTATTTGAGGTTATTTTCCCCCGCTCAACCTTACACGCCTAAGAAGTGTACGTAAGAAATGTCAAAAATAATTTTATTGTAACACAGATTAAGACTACGATTCAAAAAAAATGTGTACCTGTGACCTAGATTCTGTTTTGAACGAACACATACAGGAATCTCAATTTGAACTTGATGAGATTCCTTTTTTCTTAACTCTAAGCGTATACCTCTCGAGGATATGATGGCTAGCATCTTACGAATGCTAAAACCAGCAATCCACGGAGAGTGTACTATGTATGCCGTGAACGGGATTCGATCTCATGTCTGTTGGCTTCGAAGACTTGAAGGCTATCCTCTACGCCACAGGCTGCGGCTAAGCAGTAGAACAAGTTCCGCATCGCCAATGGTGGCTACTCCGTGATTGACGAAGGCCATTAATGTTGTTCAAAGGTCAAAAGAATGGTGTCTGGGATTGACAACACATGCATTTTGTTCAAAACTGATGCTCTCTTTTTGAACATCAATAACGGCGCCGGCCTCGTCCTTGTAGTCAAATGATAGATTTGAAAAGAAAGGTATGAAAGAATAATGTTGTGCTTTAAGACCGAGGTTATTTCTACATCCTAGCAAATAAATTGGTTGGGGGAAAAAGGATTCGACCAAAAAAACACTTTTGACTAGTGTAACGATGTTAAATTAAAAACTAAATTGTAATATCAATTTCTCCTGTTTTTTTTCCCAATGAAACTCAAAAGATACTAAACTTGTGTTCAATGGTTCTTAACATTTTTTTTTGTGTTTGACAAATTTTTATACTGTAGAATTTTACTATTTATGATCTTGCAAAGTTTGAAATGCAAGCAAAATTCATGCTTTGGCCAATTTCAATTTTTAATTTTCTTAAATACATATAAACGTTGATATGCAATCATTTGGTTCAAAAACTGACTTAAACATTATTTTGATTAAATTAAAAATCATTTGTAGAAGGATTCAATGAGGAACATAATCAAAATCACATAATTTTATTGCAAATCACTCCATATGGAACTTAATGATAACGTTAGACCAGAACAAATTTTAAACCCTTTTGTCACTCGGAGTTGGAACATCGCGAGGGGGGCATAATAAAAAATAATGCAAATGAAAAACAAATAAATTGGAATAAATTGCCCGAAAGCTTGTATGCAACAAAATTGCATACTATATCATTGCACAAAACCTATAAATCAAGTATATTTTTATCGAAAAATTCAATATTTTTGGAATATTTCAAACTTTATTTATTTTCCCCTTCGGGTTTTTTTTTGGAAATTTCAAAGGGGGGGGGGGGGGGGGGGAGAGTGTGCTTGACAAAAGAAGAAATTGATATTTGTTCCAGATTTATTAACGATCAAACGACGTGAAAGTTGCCCACTAATCCTTAAACACTAGAAGGACCGGCATAAAACCCGTAAAACCGGTATAAAATGGAAATTTTTTTCCACCATGGGTGCCCGGAATCATCTCATTTTGGCATAGTTGACGAATGCGTGTATGTCATAAAATGAATATGTCAAATAATTATCAAAAAATTAAAACACATTATCAATCTAATAATATAAACATGTTAGATGGCTATGGGTATTGACCATGGGTGCACGGTTTCACTTCGGTTTTGTTTTTGTAGATATTTTCCAGCATCCATCGCTCTGAAATTTTTCAACCCGATGCCTATAAATTATATCTGATATTGTAGGTTTTGAAGCATATTTTTTATATAAGTAGAGCAATTTACCATGGGTGCACGGATTCACCGCCATTCATCCAAAATCAATTTTTTTGCATGTTAAAGGTAAAGAATAAAGACCTTTAAAGATTCAAATGAAAATTGGGGTTAAATACATGGATTTTCACTATGGGTGCACGGATAAACTGCGTTTTAATCAAATATTGGACTTTTTGCAAATTTTTAAAAAGCATTATTACAAATCTTAACTAAACCAAAGTCGAAACCATGTCTTCCATGTTGAGACATAATGATTTAAATAACGATTTTTATTTTAAGTTTCGGTTTTTCATTCCTGGAAAAGAAATATTTTAATTATATCTTTAAATATTAAATTTATTTATTTATTATTAAAAAACAGGTTTTTGCAATCGTATATCTGATAAAATCTGATAAACATCCAAGAAATTGGAAAACGGTTATCATGGATCGAGTGAATTTCAGGAATTATATGCATCAAGTTATGTCGTGTGACGGAAAACTGAGGAAATAAAAGTAATGAATCAACATTGTCAAATGTACACATTGATTTGTTTTTCCTTAAAAGTTTTTCGGTTGACTAATATTGCATTTGAAATGCCTATCATATCTAACTCAAAAACATTTTGTGTTCTGAAGCAAGTTGAAAACTATGTATTTCTATATAATTAACAACGGCGAATTTACAGCCATTCCGTGCACCCATGTTGAAATATCTTAGCGCCGATGTGGTCTATAAGATAGACTGGCTTGAGTCTAGTCTAGGTATGCCAGGTGTACTGGGTTCGATTCCCGGTATCGGAAAGAAAACTCTAGGGGTCAAATCCCATAAGTTGCCGACAGGTAAGATGTGTTTCCTCTTATAATCAGAATGTTCAATCAGTTGCCGGCTCTATACACGAGTGCCGGAATACCTGTAAATGAACTTGCATTGGAAATTTGTCGAACCTAATAATCTTAGAATGTATGTGAATACATACTTGGGCAGAAACAGCGGTGAATCCGTGCCCCAAGGTGGCTAACCAACATAAAAAATCATTAAAATTGTTCAGTTTCATATCTTATGTCTTCAAATTTGAATAAATAAGTACACAATTCATAATTATTTTACTCAAACTAGTTTAGTATAAAACATATTTATCACCTAAAATTACTCGATTACTCGAATGGACATGTATTAAAACTAACATAACTTTTACAAATCTTGATGAAATTTCACCAAATTTTGACAGGAAGTTCGATTATAGTTGAGCAACAAAACAAAATTGGGAGTCAAGTGCTTGAAGCGCCACACAGCGGCCAATCCGAAAACTTTTTCTTCAAATCTTCATGACTTCGCATCGAAAATCAATAATTTCATAACGAATAACACACTTCTGCCCACCATAAATCAACTAGGGCTCATTGTCTTGAATGTAGATTGCAAATGAATCCAAAAGCAAGCGAAAAAAAATTATCTTGTTTGAGTTATAGGGTTGTGAATTTTACCAGTCATTTTGACTGGTCACGGTCCGAGTGTCCATGGCGAAATTTTTCTCGCTTATTAAAAGAGCTAGTGGAATAAAAAATACACAGTTTTGTAGAGATCCAAAATTCATGAAAAGTCGTATTTTTGCGAATTTTTAGAGCGATATTCAAAGATATTCAACAAACAAAGTGTCCAACCAGTCATTTTGACTGGTGCGGTCTTTCTAGTGTTAAACAATTGTTTTTGCACCGCAATCCGCAATGCAGCTTATGAAATATTAACTTCTAGGAATAAATTGAAGATTATAGCAAACACAGCTGTGTCTTCCATTCTTCCAAGAAGATTCTCCCGGGAAATCAACCGTATTGAAGATAACTGGTTCCTGGCCTTGGACATCCAACTACAAGACTGCTCTTTCCTACAATAGCACTTTACATTTAATTTCATATCGGAAATGTAAATAACAATTTATAATTTTCACACGAGATGAACATTTTTTCACGTTTTTCCAGTCCAACGCCTGCTTCACTTCTCTTTTTTCCAGAAATGGTATAAGGATTGATCAAAAACTGGTGTGATTTGAATCCAAATTTTTGCAGTTCTAAACGGATTGACTGAAATCATTCATGGAAATGCCACTTTTTTCTTGTTCGGATCTAATTTTTGAGCTCCAAGTTTGGTACGATTTGAACCCAATAATTGATCAGTGCTGCAGGTCCCCTAAAGTACGTTTTCTAAAGTTTATTTTGCTATCTCTATGCCAACAAAAGAGCTTAACCAACAGACTTTGTATTCTCCCATTCAGTGATAATAAAAAAATCGATCGATTTAGTCAAGAATCGATTTTTACAAATAATGTTATTTAAATTCAATCGAGGTGAATAAATCTAGTTACCTCGATTGAATTTAAATAACATTATTTGTAAAACTCGATTCTTGACTAAATTGATCGAATTTTTCATTATCACTGAACGGGAGAGTACGAAGTCTGTTTGGTAAGTCCGTTCGATTAAACGGAAGACAGGTTCAGTAACTGTTCAAATTTGCCCAACACTCTTTTCCGCACAGCATTCATTCGACGGAAGTGTCAAAAAAGAAAAACAAACATCGAAATCGGCCGTACCAAACCTCCTGCCCGACTAAGGCTAAGGTCGTGGTGCAAAGCTTGGCGGTGATGCCGCAAAACCACTAAAACCATTTTTATTGACAGTTCCTATAGCCTAGCCTAGCCTAGCAACACTGAGATTGGTAATGAAACCGTACACAAAATGGAAAACCTCGATCGAAGGCCGGCTTCTTATTTTGTTGTGGAAGGCGGTTTCCGATTGTTCTCTCGCCGTAGCTAAAATTTCGATCGAAGAAAGAAAAACTGACGGAGCTAGCTCCGATATTTGGGGGTAAAAATTCCAGTTTTTAAAAGTAATTATCCAAGAATCAATTTCAATGCTTTACAGCTTTAATTTAGTCAAAGCTGAGATAATAACTTTTTTTAGTTTGTGTCTATCAAATAGAAAAAGAGAGCTAAACGCAGTCGATAAGTGCAGTCGATGAATACACTTACACCGATAGCTCGGTTCAACACCGAAGAAAACCGGACCGCACTCCACGGTTTTTTTTTCGTTTTTATTTCTTCTATCAATTTTCATGGTCGCCTTAACCGTGGCTTGCTAGGCTAAGCGATGCCCTTGCCACTTTACGGACCGACTACGGTTTTTTTTTCTCTACTAGCCCCGATGCGTTGTACTGTGCAAAGAGTAGTGTATGCTTTAACTGTAGAAATTTGATTTGGAAATCATGACTCCAAACAAGGCTAACGCCCGTCATCGCGAAGTGCGGCTACTGCTAGTGCAATTGAAGATTTCTCATTGGAGAGAGAAACCGTTGTTGCCGAAAACGAGCGAGCAAGCGTGAGAACAAAGTTTTGTTTTCATGGTTTCCATCCGAAATTTCATATCTGGCTTATTGGATCTGGCGGTCGAACTACCGCCCTACCCTTTCGAAAGGTTATTATTGTTCCGACATGACATGCATTCTTTTCGATGCATTAGGGCCGCTGTCATAAAATTCTCACACTTGGTGTCACTGCCGGAGAAATGGTCCATCTGGCAATTATTACACCAATATGGTGTATGTCAAAGTAGTATTTCATGAAAGTAAAGTGTTTTGGGTATCGAAAAGGAAAGTTTACACCCACGAAAGAAAAAAAACAGGCGTTCTTTAGTCTGCTCCAAATAACAATTTTAGTTGAATAAGGAGCTGCAAGCGTGTTAGAAATCTTGCTATAGAACAACGATAAGTTTTGTGAACTCTTACAAAACATTTACAAAACACTTATAAGTGTGAAAAGGCTCAGAACTCCTAAGTCAGGAGTTGATTTACAAATCAATAAAACCTTAAAGATTTAGACTTCATAAAGAACAATTTCTCAATAACATGCACTATAAATTCTATTATTAAACTTGCTGTTCCATATTATTGCTACAAAGTGTATTTCATCAAATCAACCTAGATTTTATAATGTCTCGTTTTTTTTAAAAGGGGCTAGGCTTGGTTTTCTATGGTTTATACTTTAATTATTGAAAATAGATTGAAAAAAAAATCAAGAATGCTCCGTCTTTCAAACAAATTTAATCCGGCAGCTCTCGAAAAGATCACGATGATTGAAAATTGGTTGAAACCTCAAAGAAAAAGAATCCTGCTGTAGGAGTCTGAGATCTAGATCAACGGAATCGATGTTCTCGCCGTAGCTTTGGATGGATAAACACAGGAACGATCCTCGAAGGTAGAAACGCAAACTGCCTTTCAAAAGGAATAAAATGTTGCAGATGTTTTCCTCCGTTCTTCATCCGTTTCCTTTGTGGTGGACGCACAACATCAGCATAATGCTTTCCGCTCAACGAGAACCTGAAGGTTCCATTCCCAGGTTTTCTTTGTTTTCCACCCTCTACTAGCTTCAGGTCCTTTTTCGAACCATCAGGTTCAAAATCGTCATTCATCTTTCGGAAAGGAGCAAAAAAAAAGACTTGCCATGGTTGTAGAAAGCAGAACAATTACCTACCCAGCTTCAGAGAAACCTTACCTTTTGTATGTTAACTGAAAGCGAAAAATAAATGTATATAAGTGTACACAAAAGTCGTCGTCCCGTTTCCTCCGATTTTTGTACCTGGCAGTTTTGAACTGTTTCGAATAAGATTTCCTCGCCTTCTCGAAGCAAATCCTTCGAAGCCTCGGCAGGACACGTCGTTCGACTACCGACATTCCTTTTTTGTCTTCAGTTTGAAAACTTGCAAACGCGCAGATGCTTCTCCCTCAAACTACGTTTGAATTTCAAACTGTGCTTTTTGTGTTTTCTACATATGGATGGGTTCTTCAACTTTTTATTGAACCAAATATTGACCTCGCACCAGTAGCATGGCAGTGAAACTCGCTAACGAGCCTATTTGAGTTAATATCCTCCCGGGAAGTTTCACCCACAACGTCATAAAACTGGAGCACTTGAAATGGTTTCCCGGTTGAAGTTTCTCGACTGCTTAAAATCTAGAGAGGGTAGAAAATATGAAAACCTATTCGAGCTTCTCATATCGATATGTCAATCAAAAATACCGAGACTTTCTGAAGGTTGCCAAGTGCTTGTACCTACTCGATGACGGGGGAAAATATTAAGCTGCATATTCTTCATCAACCCAACCCCCTGTATTATTTTTATTTGTTGTTAAAGAGAGCAACTAACTACCAGAATCGATCGAATGCGGTGGCGTACCCGATGTGTGTTTGTTTTAATATGAGCAATCTTTGGAAACTACCGGATGTGGAAGCTTGAAACAAAGTCTTCAAGAGAGTAGGTTCTTTTTAAAAGGAAGTAAACGTGTTGTTTATTTGTTGAGAAGCGTTATTGAGTTTATGAAAGGGGGAAAACGCTGCTGCAAAATTAACAACTTGATATGACTGACAAGTGACAATTGAGTACCGAAAAAAACCGACCAAAACATTTGAAAATTGTACTTGACTTTGGCACCTCAAAGTTTTCTGTCAACTAGAAAATGGTTTCCTATTGCTTTTTTAGTTGTCTGTAAGCTCGTCCCGTTTGATTTCAGGTCATAATATAAACGAAACTCACCAAATGCATCTCTTTGTTGGCCTTCTCACGTCAGACACTAAATCCTAGAAGACATTAACCTTTTCCAAACACAGCTGGCACATCGTTGTGCTCTCCATCATAAAGTCATAAAGTTAAGCCCTCATGAGCCTGTTCCGCAATATCCTGGAGAAAAAGGGTTAAACCACATTAGACAATGCAAATGACCTTTTCCCATATTTTTTTGACTGGATTATAATATTATCCTGGAAATTTTCCCATAATACCATCTTGGTCGTAAACTTCCTCGGATCCTTGGATATTCGAGACGATTCAGTTTAGTGAGAAACTTGAGACGCGCAAACAACCGAGCAAGGATCGTTAAGTAATTTAATTTATAGTCTTGCCCCTCGAAGTGGCCTTTAAAGTCAATTTCGAGTCTTTCAAAGTAGCTTTTTTTAAATGGAAAACGAAACAACATAACCTCAGAAACTTCTCTTCCAAAATTTTATCGACACATATTGGAATTTAGTTTTCTCAAACCAGAGTAGATCAATCCAACGGAAAACTGTATTCGATTATTTTCAATCCCTTACAACAACCAACAACTTCAGCAGCGAAAAAAAAAACTCCGGTCGGCTGTAAAGGAATCGATTGGAAATAAAACATCTGCCTGTTGCCGAGAAACTTGTTGTTGGCGTTTTTCATCTGTTGATCCAGAGCCGAGGACAATCCGAGATGAAAGAGGAAAGGAAGAACTGTCCCAGGACTCGGCTTAAATGCCTCGACGTTCTGCTGCTTGGTTCAGCAGATCCTGGCAAACCAGGATTCTGCGCGAACTGTACCAAAAAACAAGAGAAGAAAAATGATTCCAAACGCCTTTTTATGGACTTCTTTCGGTCCAGAAGAATCCGTTGGTCTGTAGTGGGTGTTTGGCGCAGGCAAAATTACTTGAACCGAAAAATTTCGATCTTTCTTCTTTCCTCGGAAACTATCTGTGTAGTTGGGCTGTGTATAAAAATGCGTTTCTTGGTGTTTGCTTGTTTTAAGAATTAAGCTTGAATTAAGAAAAAAAACCTATGAGGCGCTTGGAACTCCTTAGATGGAAAATCTTGGCTCACTTAGGCCTACCTAATCCTATAAGAATGACCGGGGATTGCGTTATCGTAGACGTTCCGGTAGGATACGTGATAGGTACTAAAACAGCTCATTCTCAACGAACCGGTCGGTGGTGGACCTCCCTATGAGTTTATATTAATTTAATAATAGACCAAAGCCAATTGAATTAAGTGTCATTCAGCTGCTAATGTTGGAGGGAAATTCGTTACGGTGTTCCTCGCGTTACGTGGAACTGGCTATGTCGGGAAAACACGCTTGTAACCTCTTCTTCTAGGTTGAAGGACTAATTCAATAAAGAACATGAAGCGGGTGCTAAATTAAGGGATCTTTTCTAATGTGTGGTACCTACCTATTTTATTTGAGCTGCTATGCATTTTTGTTTTATGAGTATTTCGCAACCAACTGCATTTGTTAATTTTTATTTAACGAAAATTCTTTTACCTCTGACATGATCATTATTAAAATTAAAGATGAGGTATTAACATTGATTATGCCAACTTTTCTGGCCCCTTTGTTACATTTTACTCTTGAAGTTCGTGTATTACGCCGAAAAGATGCATGCAATATTTTTTCAAATAAATTGAATTCGAATATCAGTGAAAATCATGTTTTCTTGGAGAGATCCACTAACTTACTTAACACGACATAAACTTATATTTTTGAGGATATCATAGCTATTCTTCAAATGCAGAAATTACCTAAAAAGTACCACGTTGACCATGGCCAAGATTCGATTTATCGATAGTTGACATAGAAAACATGAACATTTTTCACTAACGGTTTTCGGCTTACTTGAACTCAACTTGCTCCAAAAAGTGATGACAGCTGACGACATACCTATAACATTCTCATGTTTCACGACTCTAATCTCACAACTCTTTTTTCACGTCTTACGTCTCACGGCTCATCTCACTTTACACACGTCACACGTTTCAGGTTTCACTACTCACATATCGCTCTCACGTTTCACGTCGCAAAGCTAATCTCGTGTCACACTGTTCACGTCTCACCTTACTCCGCGCAGTCACTTCTCATATCTCATAGCTTGTGTCTCATCATCTCACGTCTGGATGTACCTTCTCACGTATCTCACCTGTTAAGTTTTAAGTCTCCGTTTTATTTCTTACGGCTCATGTGTCATGTCTCATAAAACTGAGTCCATTTGAGGTCATTTTTGAATTTCTGAAACCCTGTGATCTAAAAAGCTTCGCTTCGGTTCACAAATCATCCATGATTTTTTGCAAAGTTTTTAAGTAACGTTTACATGAGTAAATCTTACTTCAAGGTTTTATGGTAAATTGAATTATATCATTTCTTTTCAACTCTGGAACATCAATTTTCTTTCAACTCTGGAACCTAGCGACCTTATTCTATTTGTGCAATTTAAAAATTATTCGAAGGAAATTTTTTGCCGAGCAACAAGTTGTTCAGCGGAAAATTTTCTTAATAGAACTTATAAATTAGCACTGAACCATTAGCAGGCTCGGTACCACAGAAGAAGCCAAAATAATGTTGAATTTTCAGAACAAAATGTGCAATTTTCCCTACAAAACATTAAGCTAAAATTTACTTTTAAAAATTGGTTGCGTTTTGAACCAACACGAAGCTGTTTAGACCAGAATTTTTAGAAATTCAAAAATGACCCCAAATCGGCTCAGTCTAATGGCTCATGTCTTTGTCTCACGTTTCACATCTCACCTACTCACATTTCACATCCTAAGTTCCAAGGTTTCAAATTGTACGGCTCGTGTGGCATCTTCTTACAACTCACGTTTCTTGTCTCACCTCACCTTCTAACGTTTCACAGTTCGCGACGCACATATTATATTTTATTTTCTTATGTCTCGCGGTCTAATATTTTATGTTTCACATTATACATATTGTATCTCACATCTGACATCTAATTTTTCATCTTTTCCCGTCTCACATCGCATTTACGTTACACGTACCATAAAAATTTAAGCAGAACAACTTAAGCTCATTAAACTAAATTGATCATCAGATTTCAAGAAGAAATCATAGAAAAGCTGCAACGATTCTATAGTGAGCTTAACTTGCAAAGTATCAAGGTAAATGGGAGCCAGGAGGTGAAAAGCAGCCTGAAATCGGTGTTCGTCGTATTACTTATTCCAAAATGTTCGAGCACTTGGTTGTTAGAAATCAAGAAAAATGAAAAAAAGCCTCAGCCCAAGTTAATGTGCCCAAGCCCAAGTTCATGTGCCGTTGAGGTTTATCTTGTTGTGATAGTTCATTGGATAAAGTCTCATTTCCGGAATATCCAACGTATATGATTATTTGAAAATTATCCAGTATTAAAGTTGGATTTTGGTGACACCAAACCACTACATTCTAGCGAAACAAGAAAAAAAAAACATTTTATGGGTTTTCATCCTATTGGATAATTCATCCCAAAAAAAAAATATAGTGAGAATCCAACTCACTGCAATATTCTCATCTCGGCTTGCCAGTCTGGTATCTTAACCAGTGCACCATCTGAGTCGGTAATAGTTATAGTCTTCCTGCCACTGCCAATTACCAAAAAAATGCACTGCATTGGCCGTCTGCCGTTTGGCCGGTGTTTGTTTTCATCCTCCTTTGTCTTTGATGGAAATGGGATGGGAATGGGATGGGAATGGGATGGGATGGGAATGGGATGGGATGGGAATGGGATGGGATGGGATGGGAATGGGATGGGATGGGATGGGATGGGATGGGATGGGATGGGATGGGAATGGGATGGGATGGGATGGGAATGGGATGGGAATGGGATGGGAATGGGATGGGAATAGGATGGGAATGGGATGGGAATGGGATGGGAATGGGATGGGAATGGGAAACTAGAAACTTTTTTCTATTGCCGTCTGGTTTACTTACACACGCACAGCTCATCTGGCTGGTGGTTTTTTGCGTCGGTTAGAAACAAAGAATCTCTCGTGAGCTTTCATTACGTATGAAACAAAATGTAAACAAATATTACGAAAAAAATTCCAAAACTAAAACAAACTAGTCGCAATTTCTTCCATTTAGAATATTTGTAGCCGGGACAAAATACTGAAAAACAAATTTTAAAGTTGTTTTGATAACTTTTGCAGCAGTTTTCTGTGAATGATTATGATGTTTCATACGACGGAATGAATGTTCACGCTTGGAATTTTTTTCTAATACCGGTTAACATACACACACAGCGCTTGGTACATCACTCGACAATATCCTATGGATATGGGATATGTTTTATTTGATTTCTTTAAGATATATGCAATGCGGTTGCGCTGAGAGGACAATGCCAAAAAAAAAGTTATTAGAAAGCTGGTTAATGCCGGTCTGGCATAGCATCTTGTACCGATAATTCCACCTCCATAGAAGTTCATTATTGGAGTAGAGTCTGATTTGTGGGTGTATTAGTGGAAAAGAACTATCACAAAATTTCAGTAAAATATTTGCTGCCATACGTTCTTATTTCTCACGTTATTCGATTCTAGTTTTTCCTCAAGGATTGTAACTGGGCCTAATAGACATACTAACCTAAAAAAAATGATACTCTGGCCTTATTGACACTGTTTGACAAGAAATCAACCAGTAGCCAATTTGCTGTTTGCCCAACAACGAATTGTAGACTTAGATGACATCAAACATTCTCAAGTAGCTCGGTCCGGCTAGTGATAACCAATTTGTTGAGCAAAAAAAAAATACCAGTAGCTGCCGGAAATCAGAATCGTCTAACATAAACACACCACTAACTTCCTGGTATGCATTTGAATACCGGCACCACCTAAATATGCAAGTTATCATTGCATTACATCTATCTGTCTCTCGTGCCTTTTGCCTCGATGGAAGCGATGCACCAACGCAATGTTTATGTTTATGTTCAACCGGGAACTGTCAATTTGTGGTCCCATATGAACCACTCAGACGATATAGAAGCTCGAGTTTCCCATATTGATGACGGCGGAGGCCTACCAATCAGTGAGGAGGGGACAAAAAAAGAAATCCAGTACACCAGGGCAGTAGGTAAACTATCTCTATCTGTCTTTGGTATGGGAAAGCGACCACCGAAAAGAAGTCTACATCAAAGAGGAAATAATTTTCCTCATTTCTGTATCCTCCATACATCCATCGTGCAGGGGCTTATCTATTTACTTTAAAGTGCAACCGAACGAACGATCGGCAACAAAACTACGGAGAGTCGGTTTAAATCCTCGGCAATTTGGGAACAAAATATGAACCGATGCTGCCGCTTGACATCTGTTGGTCGTAAATTTGAATCTGGTGCACGCTAGACACCCGGAAAAAAAGACGACTGGAGTGTCACTTGTTCTTTCCTTGAAAATTGTTGATACTTTGCACTGACACCGACTTTTCATCAAAATCCAGTTTGGGCGGCCGACCCACTTTCCTACTAATCCAGAAGTGACGAGTTCCTTGTGCCACCTCAATTCCTCCCTTCGCCTTTCGGAGACGACTGATGTCCTATTACTTATTTGGCGCAGGATGCCATCAAACCCTTATTATTAGATTATGGACTCCTTTTAGGAGCATTCCTGGTGTAGAACATTCACGCAACATTCACGAATATGTTTGCTCTGCTGCTGCTGCTGCTGTCAATTGGTGTTGGAGCTGTTGACTGACTCTCTCTGTCATCAGTCAAAACCCTGAGCTCAAGCTAATTACCATCCCCAAGCCCAGAAGCCAGCCGGGGTTAGGTTATGTGTTTGTGTGTCTGGTGCGGGCAGAAATTAAATTAAGATTGGAAGAAATAAAATTACGGCAAATTAGATAAGGGGGCTCCTGCAAATTGAATAAGCATAAATTTAATAAAAAAAAGGTGAGACATGCTTTCCTCGATTAGAGTTCAGGAAGAAATTTGGAAACCTTGATAGAATGGGAATCTTATAAAAAAAATAGGAAGATACATGGAAATTTATCTAATTATCGCTTAATTTTACCTCATGCGAATAGTTTATAAGACGAATATATATATAACGAATCAGTTCATGTGCGATGATAATGCAGTGAAACACTGTATTTATTTAAGGTTTTCTGACGAAATACACACGAAGATCGCCAAATTTGGTATCACGTTTATTGGCGTCAAGCTGTGTCTTAAAACGATGTAAACAGCTTTGAGAAATTGACGTTGTGCATTAGAATGATAATGAAGCTGTACGAGTGTTGCTGGATGGATAAGATTCAATCGTTGATAGATTTGAACAAAATCAGTAGGAAAACAATCATTTATATCTACATATATCAGACTTAGATGGAATAGTTTGCAGAACACCCATCTGTCTGGAATTGTTCCATTCTCATTCTATCGAGAACTTTTTTAGTTTCCCGTTAAAAAGCTAAAGTCAATTAAGTACGGAGAAAAAGTGTTGTTTTTTTTAACAATATACACTTTTAATCAGCTCTATCGATGATTGATGCTCGATCAACTATAAATAATATGCATGCAACTGTAAATATGATAAATTCATCCAAAAATATCTGATTGGTTTAGAAAGTCTATTTTTTTTGTTTTTTTTTTGTCTTTATTAGAGAGACTTTCAGCCTTTGGCTGGTTCGTCTCTAAAAATCTATTTTAAATTTAATTGATTTAACTTTATTTCTTTGATTGATTTTTGCATCTACCAATATCGTGGATAGAACTTTTTTTATTCTTTTAATATCTATGCTTTAGATTCAGCCACTTATACCATTTTAGCTGAATGTATAGTATCTATAGTTGAATCAATCAAAAATTTTTAAATTAATCTTTCATTTTTTGTAAAATGGAAAAGTTTTTTTTTGTTATTTATTTATCAGATTCTAGGCTTCAGCCTTTGATCCTAACTTGTTACAACACATCTATGATAAAAACATCTTAAGACTATTTTTTATTTGTTCTCTGGACATAGTCTGTTTGATTACATCAGCATGTGCGTTGTAAAGCGCCATCATTCTATAGATTGGTTCATTACGAGCGTAATTCTGTATTCGATTTGGAAGCATAAACGGTCTCACGTTGCGCAAACTGCTACGTCCTTCATTTGGAGAAATTTTTGATACTAAATATGGCGAAAAGTACTTTCCACTGATCAAGTCCTTTAAAAACAGCGCATCTGTTGATTTCCTCCGAGTTTCGAGTGCCTCCAGTCCAACTAACATACACAATGATCTGTATTCCGGCATTTCTTCTTGCCATCCAAGATTCCTTAAGGCGTATTTCAGAAATCTTTTTGAACCCTTTCAATCCTGTTTTTATGAACGTTATAATACGGCTGCCACACTATACTGGCGTATTCAATAGTGGTTTGGATAAGCCCAACATAAATAGAGACAATAGTGTAAGGATTGTCCAGCTCGTTACAAATCCTGCTTACTATTCCGTACATAGAGTTTGCTTTGGCTACGACTTGTTCAACATATTTAGAGAAACTGAGTTCTTCATCCAACTCGACTCCCAGATCTTTCACAGAGGATTTTCTAGCTATGGCACAGCCGTTCTCGAAACGATATTCGTGCACAATATTACTCACTTTCCGGGAAAAGGTTATCACATAACACTTTGAGGCACTGATTTTCAATCCGAAACTGCTGCAACACTCTGAAAATCTATGAAGCGCATTTTGTAGGGTCAAACAATCCTTTGGGTGTCGCACAGGGAGGAACAGTTTTAGATCATCTGCGTATATCAACACAAACACGTCATGCAGCACTCCGGGAAACTCGTTCATAACAGTGACGAAAAGAAGGGGTCCCAAGTGACTCCCTTGTGGTACGCCGCTGTTGACCGAGAATACCCTGGATCTCGCATTCCCTATCTTCACAAACTGGACTCTTTCTTTCAGGTACGAACGAATCCACTGAAGACAAATTCCGGTGATCCCATTTTTACACAGTACTGACAGGAGAGCATTTATGTTAATCACGTCGAAAGCCTTTGACATATCGGTATATATAGCGTCGACTTGAAAACCCTGCATCATCCATTGTGAAGTTCGAGAGACGAATTCTGCCAAGTTCGTAACCGTTGATCGAATGAAAAGATCAATCATATATTAGAGTTTAAGTAAAATCCAAAAAAACAACACTTTTATATTTGAATTGTCTAGCCGTGGTTTTGAAAGTAGATCTCGAAACTCCATAACCGATCATTTCAAGTGTCTCTAATAACTTGTAAAGGGCCCAAGATCTTCTACCTTTGATTGCTAGAATCGACTCAACAACAACAAATGACAAGACAATTTTGTATCGCTCAGTTTATCGCCAATAATTCAGAATCAATTAAGCAAACTGATTTACGTCAACAATATATGTCGGCAGGCGCAATTTGAGATGCCTTGTAGACAAAATGGTTGTTTTCATCATCCAGCATCCTCAGTACTTCATTATAAACAGAATCTTATGCCAAGCGCTGCAACTACTTCTAGAGATACCCTCTCAAGGAGATCAGACAGGGGTATAGTTTTGGAAAAAAGTACACCATACTTGCACTTTAAACTGGGGGGCACCTTTTGAACGCGAAAACCTCAGCTCTCGTAGCTGTTCGCGTTGCAAATAAATTCGATTATTCAACCTCACTAGATCCCACCTCAGAGTTGAGGACGATGCAAGAGAAGAGGGGGCTATT
Source organism: Uranotaenia lowii (assembly GCF_029784155.1). Lineage (NCBI taxonomy): Eukaryota > Metazoa > Arthropoda > Insecta > Diptera > Culicidae > Uranotaenia > Uranotaenia lowii. The sequence goes on along the minus strand of NC_073692.1, from coordinate 190,355,165 downwards.
TGCATATTGAAATATGTTCCGCCAATAATTCTATGCGCGACGAATTGATGCAAAACCGAATGACGACGACGACATCGACGTAAGAAATGTCAATCCCCTTTCCAAGTTATATGTATGAGCACTGCTGAATTTGAAATGTGTGATTTGATTTTGACATTTTAAAATCACTGTTGAACTTCTGCGACTTGGGAGGTGAAATCAAAAGTGACGAAACGCAATTATCGACCCGGACTCAGACTTGCTTGCTTGACAGTTAAAATCAGTCATACTAATAGATGTTCTTTTTTCTTTCTCTTCACAGGTGAGTTTTCCAAACGACATATAATCGGCTCTATAGGATGTGTAAGTTGCAGCAATTTCTTTCAAAAAATGTTTCAAAATCCGATGAGTACTCCAAAGAGCAATTCAATTCTATTGCTAAGATAATGCGTTAGCTTTCACTGAAAAAATTGTGGTGGAATAAGTTGTGCACAATATTTTTTTTTTCAAAGTCATTGACTTATGATTGGAACATACGAAGCATTTTGTCATTTTCGAAGCCCAAAATAATATTAACAAAAAAAAACTACAATTCAAGGAAGGGGAAATTAAAACTGTCTTGTTGGGCACGCGTCCAGTTTCCCTTTCCTTTCTTTTTTGAATATGCAAAAATGGAAACCTTTCGGGAACGGCCTCTGCCAAAACCTTACCCGTTTCCGGTGTTTGTGTTTGCAGCCGACTAGTTTGCCTGCGGTAGTGCTGTGGTGCATTGATTTGATTATTTCATTGTTAAGATTCTCCGGCCTTTTTTTGCATACATAAGTTCTGATGGTTGGTCAGGAAGTCGTGAATTTTGAATTAAAGCAGTCTCTCCGTGGTCAGCAGTAATTATTCCATCAGCTGCTTCTGGTACGATTCATTATGTGGACGCATCTTACGATCCCATATTGAGCCGGACGCTTCCTGTCATCTGGATTCATATGGATTTTCTCTCTTTTTCGAAACGGTACTGGTGTTATGTTACATTTTATAACGCCCTCTCAACATCTGCTAATTTCCTACTTTGATATCCGGTTACGACATCAAAATAACATTCGCGAAGCAACTATGCCGAATTGAGATTCAGATTTATTTCGTTTGCCTTCGTCTTTGAATGTTTGCGAATCTGATTAGGAGAGCCAAATCAGACTCTACTCCAATAATGAACTTCCTTGAAGGTGGAATTATCGGTATAAGATTCTATGCCGGACCGGCATTAACAAGCTTTCTAATAACTGGTACCCAAGTAACACAGATTAAGCCAACTAGCATGAGGAAGTTTCATTATGTTTTTATTCTGGCATTTTTTGTGCAGTTCGTTTTATGACAGTTTTATTATAGTCATGAAAAATTATTATTTCGACCACTTGTTTCCAGATTGTTTTGAAAACGCTGAAAAAGCTTTTACTAAACATCCTGTTTTAGATGTTTTGAAAAGGTTATGAATGCTCTGTTTAAACTACAATAAAACACAAACTTAAAAGTTTGCTCCAAGCTTTCTTTTGCATGATTTATAATAGCACTCAGTGCTTGATTATTAAACCGCCATAAAACTTAGTGACAGTTCTCGTTCAAGATGTCAAATCAGGACACGCTCAGATTAGATAGCACATATTTGAATTGGAATTTCCATTTTTACACATTTTTGATAAGTTGCGTGTGTTGGTTTTGAGTTTAAATAAAAAAAAATCTTTAAAAAATTTCAATTACCGGAAGTGGTATGAATATTTCTACAGTATTGAGTGAAAGGGAATAAATAGTAGGAAAAAAAATTTGTTGCTTGACGCCATCATTAATCCAAGATGGCGGCTTCCGCTTTTATTTTCAAAGCTGTAAATTACTGAAAATATCATAAAACCTTCACAATATGGTTATAAGGTGAAAGGGGTAGACGAGTAGAAGTCGAATTTCGTTGTCCGTCGCCATCTTAAATTTCACGATGGCGGCTACCACTCAACTTAAAAATACTGTAAATGATCGAAAATCGCATAAAAGTAGAAGTCATATTTCGTTATTTGACGCCATCTTAAAATCAAAGATGGTGGCTTCCGCTTAACTTTAAAATGTTGTAAATGACTTTAAATCGCATGAAACCACAACAATATTGGTATTGGGTGAAAGGGTCAAACGAGTAGAATTCGAATTTCACTATCTGACGCCATCTTTAAATCCAAGATGGCTGCTTTCGCTTAACTTTAAATGCTGTAAATGACAAAAAATCGCATTAAACCGTCACTATATGAATACTGGGTGAAAGGGCTAAACTAGAAGAAATCGAATTTTTCCTTCCGCTGAACTTTGAAATGCCGTCTATCACTGGAAATCAAATGAAACTCCCACGATATGAGTATTGAGAGAAATAGATAAACTAGTAGAAGTCGAATTTCGCTATCCGCACACCATCATGGAATCCAAGATGGCGCTTCCACTGAACTTTAAAATGCTATTAATCACTGGAAATCCAATGAAACCCCCACAATATTGGTATTTGGTGAAAGGGCTAAACTAGAAGAAGTCGAATTTTTCCTTTCCGACGCCATCATGAAATCCAAGATGGCGGCTTCCACTGAACTTTGAATGCTGTAAATCACTGAAAATCGCATGAAAGCCCCACAATATTGAAATTTGGTAAAAGGGCTAAACTAGAAGAAGTCGAATTTTTCCTTTCCGACGCCATCTTAAAATCCAAGATGGCGGCTTCCGCTGAACATTAAAATGATTTTAATCACTGAAAATCGCCTAAAACTCCCACAATATGAGTATTACTTGAAAGGGATCAGCGAGTAGAAGAGAAATTTCGCTATCAGACGCTATCTTGAAATCCAATATATAGTAGTAGATTAGTTTCAAAGTTAATAACAGATTAACTCAAAATTTTCTCGGAGCTTTGATGTAACTGCTGAACATAACCTCGAAAGCTAGAGATGGATTCGTATGAAGTCGTGAGGTTTCGACACCTCACGACTGGCATAAATTTCCTATCAACATTTATGTTTTTCTCCCTCAAGCCGGAGGGAGGTTGATTCGTACAATTAAAAGAAAGTAGTGTGAGCTGTGTTCAACGACCGGCCGGGTCTGATGTGGTACAGCCTTCGCTTTGGTCCATTACCATACATAACCTAGCCAGCAGAAGCAACAAAAAACAGCTGCCTCCGACAACAACAACAAACCCCCACACTTCAAAACAAAACGGGGCTCGAGTGTTACGCGCGGAATATGGTTACGCTAACCCGTCGTTTAAGGCATCAAAAAAGTCCAAAATCAACCAAACCTATCGTGGGTTTTTTTTTTGAGTTATTCATTTTAGTTTTTTTTTCTATATGAGGTAAAACCAGGAAGGCGAATGAACTTTTCAATTCGCCGGGTGATGGTTTAAGTTATGATTGTGATTTGAGTTGCTGGAGGTGGTGGGTTTCTCCATCTGAAGACGGCCGGCGATTCCCCACCTTGGGTCTGACACTTTTGCTAGAAACCAGTGGACTGCGCAACTCCAACGAATCCAACAAACTACTCCCCGAAGAGGAAGTCAAAAGCGAAACTGAACTGAGCCGTAGTAGGAAGCGAGCTGCAAAAAAAATCGCTGAAGTGCAGAGAGATTTTCTTCGCTGACTGCTTGCTGCCACCCTGGGGAGAAAAAGAAATAGAAGAAATAAATCCTATGAATGTTGGTTGCTTTCGGAGGAGTCGTGGTCTTTGAGGGGGGAAAATGGAGTTATGAAGTTCCGCGTTTGCTGCAGGTCGATGGCCGATCGCGATGGTGTTACGACGACGAGCTTTATTTCTCAAACTTTTTGCTTGCGGCTCGTAGAAGTTCCCCATAACCATCCGTGTTTGAGGTAATAGGCGAACGCACGTCTTTCGTGGGACCTCCACCGATGGGGTGCATTCGGTGAAATGTGGGTTACGAAACTATTCATTTATGCTCGCCACCCTGGTTAGCTAGCTAGCAGGGTGAAAATATGGTTTGATTAAGAAAGCGTATCATAATAATTGGAAAGCCTGGTTCCAACTGATTTTTATCCAACGCTGCTGATCATAAATATCATATCCTCAATTTACAATTGAGCGATCCTTGATTGCCGGAAGAACTTGAAAATCAATAATCAATTTTCCAGAAGTTCGCGAGTGATATTCTGAGAACAAAGTCATAGAAGTTTTCTTTTTGTCGATTCTTTATCTCCAATTCTACAATATACGAGAATTTTGGCGGTATATATTTAAAATGTTTTAAACAAATAGAATCATTGATGTTTTTTAAAGCAGAAGTCAAATTGTTAGGCAGTCTTTAACAAAGTTGTTAGATGAGTTAAAATCGTCAATATTAAAAACTCAAAAATGTTCTTGAAGGATGTCAGAAACAGTCAATTCAAATTTCTAAAAATGATAGAATTAAATATTTTTAAAATCGTTGGTTTTCTGAAATTGAAATATCTAACTAAGATTTAAATCCTTGATTGAATGAAGAAGAACAATGAGATTCAAAATCAGTTTAAAGTTTAATAGTTTATGAGTTACCAAAACTCAGAACTAATAAATTTTAAAATTTCAACACGCCATATCTACAAAACTAAAGGCAATAGAAAAAATCTGACGAATGAAATACACAAAACCAAACATGAGAAAAATTGAATAGAAAAAAAACAAACAAAAATTTAAAAAATTCAACAAAAATATAAAGAACAAAAAAACATAAAACATTTAAAACAAAAAAAAAAAACAATGAAAGAAAACCAAGGTATAAAAAGCAAATAAAAAATAACAATGAAACAATGAAAAAAAAACAAATCAAAGAACAACAATAAAAAAACAAATAATACAAAAAATAATGGAAGAAAAACAAAATAAATAACAATGAATAAAAAACAATGAATAAAAAACAATGAATAAAAAAACATTGAAAAAAAAACATTGAAAAAAAAACAAAAAAAAAATAATGTAAACATAAACAAAAAAAAAATAAGAAAAACAAAAAAAAGAAAGAAATACAAAAAAAATTGAAAACAATGAAAAAAAAAACAAACAAAGAAACAATAAAAAAAAACAAAAAAAAAAGAAACAATGAAAAATAAACAAAAAAAAATAAACAATGAAAAAAAAAACAAAAAAATTATGAAAAAAACAACACAAAAAAACAATGCAAAATAAACAAAAGAAAAACAAACAAACAATGAAAATGACAACAAAAAACAATGAAAATGAAAACAAAAAACTGAAAAACAATGAAAAACACAAAAAAAAAAGAAAAAAAAACTTTAAACAAAGACAAAAAACAATGTAAAAAACTAAAACACAACGAAAAAAAAACAATGAAAAAAAACTAAAAAACAATGAAAAAAATATTAAAAACTATGAAAAAAAAAAAATAAAAACAATGAAAAAAAAACTAAAAAACGATAAAAAAAAACTAAAAAACAATTTAAAAAAATAAAAAAAAACTAAAAAACAATTTAAAAAAATAAAAAAAAAACTAAAAAACAATTTAAAAAAATAAAAAAAAAACTAAAAAACAATTTAAAAAAATAAAAAAAAACTAAAAAACAATTTAAAAAAATAAAAGAAAAACTGAAAAACAATAAAAAAAAAAACTAAACAATAAAAAAAACTAAAAAACAGTAAAAAAAATAAAAAAAAAACTAAAAAACAATAAAAAAAAACTAAAAAACAATTAAAAAAAAACTGAAAAACAATAAAAAAAAATAATAAAAAAAAAACTGAAAAAACAATAAAAAAAAATAAAAAAAAACTAAAAAACAATAAAAAAAATAAAAAAAAAACTAAAAAAGTAAAAAACAATAAAAAAAATAAAAAAAAAACTAAAAAACAATAAAAAAATTAAAAAAAACTAAAAAACAATAAAAAAAAATAAAAAAAAAACTAAAAAACAATAAAAAAAAAATAAAAAAAAACTAAAAAACAATAAAAAAAAACTAAGAAACAATAAAAAAAACTAAAAACAATAAAAAAATTTAAAATAAAACTAAAAAACAATAAAAAAAACTAAAAAACAATAAAAAAAACTAAAAATCAATAAAAAAAACTAAAAAACAATAAAATATGAAAAAAAACTAAAAAACAATAAAAAAAATTAAAAAAAAACAATAAAAAAAAAATAAAAAAAAATAAAAAACAATAAAAAAAACTAAACAACAATAAAAAAAAATTGAAAAAAAAACAATAAAAATAATGAAAAAAAATGAAAAAAACAATGAACAAAAATGAAAAAAAAAAACAAAAATGAAAAAAAAACAAAAATGAAAAAAAAAACAAAAATGAAAAAAAAAACAAAAAAATACAAAAAACATTGTAAACAACTAAAAAACAATGAAATAACTAAAAAACAGTGAAAAAATGGGAAAAAACAAATAAAAAAAAACAATGAAAAAAAACTTAAAAACAATGAAAAAAAATATGAAAGAAAAACAAATAACTAAAAAACTATGAAATAAAACTTGAATGAAGAAAAAACATTAAAAAAACAATGAAAACAAAACCAAAAATATTACAATAAAAATGAAAACAAGAAAAAATGAAAATAAAAACAATAAAAATGAAAACAAAAAAAAATAAAAACAGAAAGCAATGAAATAAAAAACAAAAAAAAACAATGGAAGACAAAATAAAAAAAAACTAAAAAACCATGAGAAAAAAAAGATAAAACTTAAAAACTTTGAAAAAGAAAAAGTCAAAAAAAGGAAAAAAAAAACATGAAAAAATAACAAAATAAAACTAAAAAACAGTGAAAAAAAGAAAGAAAAACGAAAATGGAAACAGTGACAAGAAAACCAAAAAAAAAAAACGATGAAAACACAAGAAAAAAACAGGAAAAAAACTAAAAAATAATGATAAAAATACAATAAAAAATCCGAAAAACCCTAAAAAAGATTTAAAAGCAATGAAAAAAAATTTAAAAACTAAAAAAAACTGAAAATCAATGAATTAACACATAAATTAGGAAGGAAAACAAAATAAGAAACTAAAAAACAACGAAAATAAAACAAACATAAAGAAATGAACTAGAAAACGACGAAAGAAAAAACAAAGAATAAAATGAAAAAAATAAAAAACAAATAAAAAAAATACATAAAACATAAAAAACAATGAAAAAAAAACAAGGAATAAAAACCAAAAATACAGTGAAAAAAAATGAAAAAAAAAAACAAAAAATTATGAAAAAAAAACAAATAAACATTGAAAAAAAAAGATGAAAAGCAAAAAAAAATACATAAAAGAAATTAAAACAATAAGGCAAAATACAAAAAGACAAAAAACATGAAGACAAAATACATGAAGACAAAAAACATGAAGACAAAAAACATGAAGACAAAAATACAAAGAGACAAAAAACAAACAGAGAAAAAGAAAAACAAAAAGAGAAAAAAAAAACCAAAACAGAAAAAAAGAGAAAAAAAAACGAAAAGAGAAAAAAAAACAAAAACAGAAAAAAAGCAAAAAGAGAAAAAAAACGAAAAGAGAAAAAAAAACAAAAAGGTAAAAAAAACAAAAAGGAAAAAGAGTAAAAAGAAAAATAAAACTTAAAGACGAAAAAAATCAAAAAAATGTTAATGGAAAAAATTATCCTTTTTTCCAAAGATTAAACAATGAGAAGAATTTTAAAGATTTATAAGTAAACGAAAATAAAAAAAGGGTAAAAATCTAGATTAACCTTCCAAAGTCGTTTGTGTCAATATGACCCGAAGCGGACATTCAAATCATCATAACTCTTCGAGAAAAAATCGCAAAAATTTGATTTTAAAAACCTCCCTGGGGAATCACGAAATACACAATCTGTAGTACCAGGCAACTTCCTGTGACCACCGGAAGTGCTCCCTCAAAAAAATCCGTAATTAGGCTGTTCGGGTCTATATGACCCGAGAGTTTGCGTAAGTTCCCCTGGCCGCAAATATTGACCAATTTCGATGAATTTTGATTCATTGTATAGATAATTTATTCTAGTTTCTCAATATTTAAAAATAAAGTTGAACTATTTTACTAAATCACCAGTAGCTGATTCCGAATGATAAAAGTCCCGAAAAAGAGCTCTTTTTAGAATGCCTATAACTTGAGACAGGTTCCAAATATTGCGCTGATTTTATAATATTTGGAATTGTCAAGAATAAATCTATCCATGGATGTATAAATTTTTGGTGGTCCAAAGGAAGTTTTGGCCGCTATCCCGGAACTTCCGGTAGAAAAAATTCTTACTTCAAAAAAGTCACCTAATTTTGGCTTTGCATTGCTGTATCTCGCTTACCAATGGATCGATTCTCTAAACTCAAATTTTAGTTTTTTTTCGTTAACTTTATTATTATTTTCGTAGAACATAGTTGGTTCCTCAAAAATCTCAGTTGTTCAGTATATGGTAATGAAACTCACATCTTTTTTGTCATTTTTCAAACTCCCCCTCGTGTCGGTGGGTTTACGCGATTTTGTTAGCGTGATTTCTCTAAAATTTGAACTCAAATTGGTCACTTTTTATATACCTAGAGATTCATTAGAATCTCCTCTTTCGATTGACATACATTTTGTGTGGTGTTTTGAAATTTTGTAGCAACGTTTTTTGAATTTACTGAAAGCTGCCAGATTTCAACCAGTTTGGTCCACGTTTTCAACAGGTTGGTGTACAAATCTCGCACCCCTCACGTAGCCGCGGGAGAAATAAATCCTTTAGCTCTCTTTTTGTCGCTCACCAAATCTACCACCCAACCCAGAAGCAGGAGGAACTGCCGTCTCGCCGCGTAGTTTGTTGATTGGTTGTGCTGATGCTGATGCCTCTTTGCGTAGTAGGTAAATGTTTTGATTTTAAAATAGAGAAAGGTTATTTTTCTAAATTGAAATAAGCTTCTTGAATCTTTTTAGATATTTTATCATTAGAATTCTTCAGTGATACATTTGTTTTGAATGTTATCATGATTCTTTTCTGAATTTTAGAATTCTTCAGTGATACATTTGTTTTGAATGTTATCATGATTCTTTTCTTTTATTTCAAGCAGTGTCTACTGCAGGAGACACAAAATCTATGATTCAATTAACAAATATTCTGAAATTTTAATCAGAAACTTTAATCAGAAATCGGAATTTGAATCGGAATCTGAAATTAGAGTCTGAAATTTGAAATTGAATCTGAATCTGAAATCGAAATCTGAATCTGAAATCTGAATCTGAAATCTGTATCTGAAATCTGAATCTGAAATCTGAATCTGAAATCTGAATCTGAAATCTGAATCTGAAATCTGAATCTGAAATCTGAATCTGAAATCTGAATCTGAAATCTGAATCTGAAATCTGAATCTGAAATCTGAATCTGAAATCTGAATCTGAAATCTGAATCTGAAATCTGAATCTGAAATCTGAATCTGAAATCTGAAATCTGAAATCTGAATCTGAAATCTGAATCTGAAATCTGAATCTGAAATCTGAATCTGAAATCTGAATCTGAAATCTGAATCTGAAATCTGAATCTGAAATCTGAATCTGAAATCTGAATCTGAAATCTGAATCTGAAATCTGAATCTGAAATCTGAATCTGAAATCTGAATCTGAAATCTGAATCTGAAATCTGAAATCTGAAATCTGAATCTGAAATCTGAATCTGGAATCTGAAATCTGAATCTGAATCTGAAATCTGAATCTGAAATCTGAAATCTGAATCTGAAATCTGAATCTGAAATCTGAATCTGAAATCTGAATCTGAAATCTGAATCTGAAATCTGAGATCTGAATCTTAATCTGAAATCTGAATCTGAAATCGGATCTTGAAATTTAAATCTGATATCTGAATCTGAAATCTGAATCTGCAATCTGAAATCTGATATCTGAATCTGAAATCATGGACGTGAACTTTAGAAATGTTGCCCATCCATTAAAATATTAAATCAAAAAAGATTCAAGCAATTCCTACAACAATAAAGCATTCATTTCGTTATCAGCACCAGCACAATCAATCAACAAACCACGCGGCGAGACGGCAGTTCCTCCTGCTGCTGGGTTGGGTGGTAGATTTTGTGAGCGACTAAAAGAGAGCTACAGGATTTGTTTCTCCCGCAGCTACGTGAGGGGTGCGAGAGTTGTACACCAACCTGTTGAAAACGTGGACCAAACTGGTTGAAATCTGGCAGCTTTCAGTAAATTCAAAAAACGTTGCTACAAAATTTCAAAACACCACACAAAATGTATGTCAATCGAAAGAGGAGATTCTAATGAATCTCTAGGTATATAAAAAGTGACCAATTTGAGTTCAAATTTTAGAGAAATCACGCTAACAAAATCGCGTAAACCCACCGACACGAGGGGGAGTTTGAAAAATGACAAAAAAGATGTGAGTTTCATTACCATATACTGAACAACTGAGATTTTTGAGGAACCAACTATGTTCTACGAAAATAATAATAAAGTTAACGAAAAAAAACTAAAATTTGAGTTTAGAGAATCGATCCATTGGTAAGCGAGATACAGCAATGCAAAGCCAAAATTAGGTGACTTTTTTGAAGTAAGAATTTTTTCTACCGGAAGTTCCGGGATAGCGGCCAAAACTTCCTTTGGACCACCAAAAGTTTATACATCCATGGATAGATTTATTCTTGACAATTCCAAATATTATAAAATCAGCGCAATATTTGGAACCTGTCTCAAGTTATAGGCATTCTAAAAAGAGCTCTTTTTCGGGACTTTTTTCATTCGGAATCAGCTACTGGTGATTTCGTAAAATATTTCGACTTTATTTTTCAATATTGAGAAACTAGAATAAATTATCTAAACAATGAATTAAAAATCATCGAAATCGATCAATATTTGCGGCCAGGAGAACGTTCGTAAACTGCAGGTCAAATTTATCAAAAATAGATTTGTACGGAAATTTTGCGAACGGCTTTGGAAGGTTAAAAATAAAAATAACATTATTATGATTAAAATCAGAAAACAATTTTATGTTCTAGACATAAAAAAGCAATCATAATATAAGCAAAAATATGATTAAGAAATTTAATAGAACAAAACAAATAAACCAGAAAAAATGGAAGCACCTGATTAAAACAAAATCTGCTATTAAAATTAAACTAAAACAATTGCAAAACATACTTCAAATAAAAGATATAAAATTTAAAAAAAAAACTTTTTTTGATAATTTTACAAATAATTTTTCGAAACTTTATATTTTTCCTTGAACGTAAACGCATGAAAAAATAATCGAAAAAATCTGAAAAATCACCCAGTATAGCTTGAAATATGAAAAAATGTTTGGCATTATTAATTCAAAGCCGACTACTTTCGCACTTATACCCTTTTGACTCGCGTCAATCTGTGTCTAGAATTTGATGTATTCTAGGATATTTTTCAAATTTTGAGGGAATGGCAATGATCGATCATTTTACATTTCAATGATTTGATCGTGAAGCACCGAAAAAAGATCACTTTTTACTACGCCTCACATTTCAAACCGTTCGGCTTGAATTATACTAAGTTAATGAAGTTAATGTTAATAATAAAAGTTCAAATTAAATATCCATATTTTACTTGACATTTAAATATCATATTTTGCTTATTTTTGGTTGCGAGATTGTCTTTCCATGAAATGCAGCGCTGTACGTAATCGTTCCATTTAAACTCGAAACGAGCGACCTCAGATTTCTTGGCCCGAAACGTGCCATGTTGCTTTTCGAAAAGCAGGAACTCTTTCATTTCTTTCTTTGTATTCCCCAAGTCTGCTGTGTTGTCTTGCAATGTAACAGCTCCACCATGCAACAGCAGCAAGTTGGATGCACTTTTCTGATCAATCCATTCCACCTGGTGCAGCAAAATAACTTAACGTGGACCGTCATCGGCGTTGTTCGGTAGTTACGAAACTGCTCACTCCGAATATCTGCTCATAACAGCAGCGGTTGAGGGAAAACGAGCAGCCCTGATTCAGCACCATCGAAATAAATCTAGGAAGTTTTTGGCGTACTGCTTTTTTTTAAATGTGCCATGTTCGAGACCTCCAGCAGCGGGGACCTCGGAGCGATTTCTGTTTTCGACGATCGGCTTCAGGTGGCTTCAGGAGCATTACGGGTGTAGAGTGAAATTATACTAAGCCATATTGTTGCATCGTACCGTCGTCGTCCATCAGGTGGTATGCAAGACTTTCTCGGTAAAACACAAGCGGCTTTTGCAAAAGACTCTTGCCCTTTCTCGATTGGAAGGTCGATGAATCGAGTTGATGTAATCGTCACACACCCCTGATCTGAGAACTATTTAAAATGGGAAATCCTGAGATTTCTTTTTTTCTATGCCATAATTGACAGTACAAAAACGTGACGTATCAATTTGACAAATAAATGAATCAATGTATAACGCGAATAACAGCTTGGGACACACTTTTGTGTTGACATTTGTATAAATCGAAAAGAAAAAGTTATTTTGGTTCAAACAATTTCTTATAGGTCACACAGAAAAAAAAACAATAAAATGTGTCAATAACATTTGAATAACGTAAAAACACTTAAGCGTTACACTTTTCAACTACTGTGCACTGTTGTAAGTATGTAGTAATACGAAGTTGTTCTTTACTTTTAGTTTGAAAAGAAATGTCATTTGTTTTAATCAGTTATAATGAAATATAATTTTAACTATAACTTATTTTAAACATTCTTGCTAAGAGCAATTATGCTCGTATTAGATCACGCCTATCGAACCAATTATGTCATAATAATAATAGCGAAAGCGCACAATTTAGCGCCTGGTTCAGATATTTTCTTCAATCGCTTGAAACGTACGACATAAGTGTGAGATGGATACAAAGAAATGCGGAAATTTCGCGCAACTTGCTTTCTCGCTACTGCTGCGGTTGCACTTCATTCAAACTCATGACTTAAATACCAAGTTAGCAGAGAGGAGAGGTACACATGCAGTACATCAGGTTATATCGTTACTCAATAGTGATGTTTTGTGCATAACGTGACGATCGAACGATGCTATATACTCTCCCAATTGCACACGCACCACTCTTCGGTTGATGTAATATACGGCTGAAAATTTCTCCATCATACCCAACCGAAGCTACTTCAGTTATGTTTTATCATAGAAACACGCCTTACGCGCGAAGATTACGCGAGATGCATTTCACTCGCTCGCCTATTTACTTCCTTGTTTGTTTACATATCTTGTCCGAGGAGCTCTTGCATGTAACAAGCAACAAAATATGCATCGGCAATCTCCTAGCAGCGGTGATGATCGAGAAAGAAATGTACCGCGGAAAAAGGAAGACGTCACATGTTGAATCAAAAATTAAGCTGCCCCACATATGCGGTCAATTGCGCGATTGCCAAATTGTGCACACCGACGACGAGCGACGCCAGAGTGGGTGGTATTTATATACACAGACCGTTTATTTTTTGTTTACTTCGCAACTCTTGTCCTGAATGATGAGTAGACAGACGCTGGTATTTTGCACGCTGTTTCGCCACCACCCCAAAAATGATGACATCTAGCATGGCCGCGTACATTTGGCTTATTTTTAGGTACCCACATACATGATGATGATGATGGTGCCTGTTCCCTTACTTGGCACTTGGACTTTGTTTTCGTCCGATTGGTTTGGGAAAAGGATTGTACGGAGGGTGGTGTTTTTTCTCTGTAAGTTTATATTTATCGCCTGTTCCACCACAACCTTTGGCAAACGACATCTTTCGGGAGTGCTTTGACAACAATTTGACAGGTTTTTTTTTGCGAAATTTTGTCTGATCAAGTATAGTCGTGTGACAACGAGAGATCATCCACAAACAAGAAATTGTTATGAAAGACAGCAGTGAGTTAAATCTCCAACGAAAGTTAACAAATATTTTTTCTGTTCGATATCTCAAAGACTAAATCACTAATCACTTAGTGCTTCCACAGCCAGAACTTATGTCTGAATCCCAAAGGATAGTACGAGTATTATAATTCTTCATGTCTTTGTTCATGCTTTTAATTATTTCAACATAAAAACATTACAACGATCCAATCCATGAATTGGTTGGGTCAACCATGGAGTAGAGAACGCAGAGATATCAGGAACACAGGGACAGAAAGAAACGTCGACCACCAGTACCATACGTTTCATCAAATGAGCAGCTTCGTTGGAAGCATGCTAAGAAAAATCTCAGAGAATAGACGTATAAGCTCGAACAAAAATTCTTCAAAAAAGTGTGTAAAATGTCAAATACTGACATCCAAATAATACGTTGAATATTGACTACAAACAGTGCCTTCTATTGCGCCGTTCAAAAGTTACAAATTAAATTTTCAAGCACCCAGTTTTTGAAAAGGCGTAATTGTATATAAAATCATTTAAAATTAAACTAATGCCGCTCTAAAATAAACGGGTTCAATAAATTGCTAGATAAATGCAATTAAAGTTACTTTTGACTGGACAGAAATTCACTTTCTTTATTTTTTGTAAATCTAATAATAAAAAAAGTTGTTTCCCTCACCGCAAAAAGGCAATAAGTAAAAATCGTTTGAAGTTTTTGCACTTCTTGGATCATCAGAGCACAAATCAGCTGAATCCAGTCAATTAGGAAGATTCTTGACGATCAGTCTTACCCATCAGAACTGATTCTAGACATCTCAAAACGGGTTGATTTCAAGTACTTTTGCATCCAAAATTTAGCATATCTTGCTTGAAGGAAATACCGATTACCTAACTTTTCAGATATTTTTCCATTATGCAACCGAACGAAAATGTTACAAAACTTTGTATTCAATTTTCTTGAACCATGCCAATAGTTCATACGACCTGTTCAAAACTAAACCAAAAAATTTTTTTCTCAGTTTTCAGTTGACAGTTCTCTTTGGTGTGTTTGGAGATATCTGGTGCCCCAGCCCAAAAACAAAAATTGGTCGAAACGACCGGTAGATATTTTACACAAGTTTTGTGGGCTAACTTGTACGTCTGTTCTCTGTGGAAAAATGCTACTTGAAGAAAAAACCAAGCGTAATGTAAAGTAACTTCGCCAATTTTTGGGACTATTCTTCAGCAAATGGAAATGATTTATTTTGTACACAGAAATCAAAAACCCTATTTTGCATTTCAGGTTACAATCATTTCTGGTGATGGACGAAGGATTAAGCGCCTTTACTCGCTCTTGAAAATAAAAAAGAGAAACGGAAACTATTAGTACAACACTAAACCATTCAAGGTCTGTTTAGATCCAAAAGGTTTTTTTTCTAATTTACCCTTGATGTAGTAAACCCTCACATTTTGTCTGCGTGAAATATGCGCAAAAATTAAAATTAAAATAAAAACCCTGGAATTTGCTTAGAAAGCCTTATAACAAAAATATTGGAAGTATGAGTATGATTAAGCAATCTACTTGAACTTAAAGTATAGAACGAGTTCACTAATTTCGTTGATAAGTACAAGAATCACATCAAGTCTGAAAATATGGGAAAGTAGGTTAAACGTATTGCCATTTCACGTTGAGGGTACTCAGCATTCAGTTGTTCAAGATTGTTTGATTTCCAGTCACTTTTGCACGATTAAAGGAATCCAGAAACAGCTATACAAACACATCTGCTAGATATTTTCTGCTTTTATCATCACTCAAAAACTTTTTCAGATAATCAATATTAAATTAAAAAACCTTCCAAACAACACCTTCCCTCCCTAAGTGATTGATAGACTAATAATTTTCACTACAATTTCAAATATGTAACCAACTACTTCTAAAACATCAGGTTATCAAACAAAACCTATCACAGGTACATTCTTTTTCCTTTTCTGGGGAAAAACTGTTGCTTTTTTACGGCAAAAAGCAATTCCGGTCATCCACCTATGACTCTAGGGCACTGGTGCCTATTCAATTTCCTTGTAGTATAATTATCTCAGTTAAAATTTATTCACCACTAGAAAATTAAAATTTTCGCGGACGAAGCGAGAAAAAACGCTTACGATGTCAAGGAATCATCACCTTCTCCTCCCCTAGGTGAACGTTTATTAAACCATACAAAACAGCTTTATTAGCTGTCCTAAATAATGGAGAGCTGTCCTGATTAATGAAACCTGTTTAAACACTGAATAAGTCCTTTTCCTATCTGGATTTGCAAATTAACAAGTAGATTATGGAGTCGAAAAATGCAACTGTAGTTTGTGTATCAAAAACAAGATATCATTCAGTGTGTGGGGCAAACTGGGAACCCTCAGAGACATTATGAGCAACTTCATGGATGTAAGCTTCCAAGTTTGAAGGTGTACAGAAGTACAAAAAGCAGATACACTCACAGGAGAATTCGTCATTCAAACACACATGTTCACAGATACACCCATTGTCATAGTCAGATAGTTAAAATTTCTTCAGGGTTTAAGAAGCTGACTTTTATAGTGCTCTTTTAATCTAGTTATCTAGTAATCTTTTTCCGTAGCCAGAGAAGCAATATTTAATTTTTTAAATATATAAGCGTGTACATACATGCTCTCAAAGATATGCAGAAATGTAGATATTCGAAACCCTACGTCCCAGCGAGAGATGTGCTGGCCGTGATAGACTTGAACTACATGTTCGAAATATACCTTTTCCTAAAAGCTATTGATCGTCGTCTATAATTCTTTTTATTTTCATATTTCCCTATCTATTTTCTTTTCTATTCTAATAAAAAGTGATGAACTAGATTTAAGCACACAATTGTAAACAAACAAAACGAGTTTAGCTCCTTAAAGCCTAAAGGTATGAGCCGTTTCAAATAATGATGTTAAAAAAAAATATGATATTCGAAATTTTGATAAAAATCCCAATATTTACCAACATTTCTCTTTCTTTACAGGTGAGTTTCTGGAAATCCTATACCGTACAAAAGAAATCCTAGCAGTCGTAAGTTTTCAATACTTTCAAGTTCAAAATTTCTGTTTGTTAGAGTAGCTCACTCATATTTTGAATTATCAAAACCAATAATTTCCGTTGAGGTTATAAGTCAGAGGTTCAGGGATCGAATCCCGCCACCCTTAAATCTAAAGCATGGATCATCCAAAATCTGGACGCACTGCTCATTATACCATAGCGCTCCTAGTTGTCGGATCTGGAATGTTTTGACAGTACTTTGTTTTGGAATGTTTCGTGATGTTACACGTGATAGAAGCCGCGAGACGAAAATTAATTTTGGACACCCACGTCAAAAACCCGACGTGGTCTTGTTCAAAAATCGTGAAATATGATTTTGGGCGGCTTTACAAAGCCACTGGTCGGGGTGATGTCCCCACCAAGTTCAAATTCGTTTTTGCCGATTAGTTTGCAGAAACGTGTTTGATCTGGCGAGGTATTTGCAGCTGCGGACGAAAAATCCCGTTTTTTTTTTTGAAAAACAAGACCATGGACTCCGAAATATACTAGGAGGAGTGCCTGAAAAACGTTTTTTTCCGTACATTAGATCTCACAAAAAAAGTAAAGTTTTCGCCAGATTTGGCAAGCTGCCACTACAGCAAAGAGTTACTACAGTGGCCAACGGGTGGATTTTGTCGAAAATGACATCAACCCACCCAACTGCCCTCAATTCCGTCCTATCGAAAAATTTGGGCAATTGTCAAGCAGAAGATGAAGAAGAATGGTAGGACGACTCGGGATGCAACAGAGATGGAGAGATTGTGGAACAAAATGGCCGCTGAGGTCAGCGAATAGGGTGTCCAAACTATGATGAGTGGAACTCGACGAAAAGTTCGAAATTTCATCAAAACAACATCGGAATATTTTTTTATTATTTTTTCTTTAAAGTGCGATAAAAACCCTACATTTTGAGTACAAAACATTTTTGTTTCGTTTACATAGCTCCTAGATAGACCCTTTTTAATGCGTCCAGATTTGTCGTGATCCATGTTTTAAATGGATTAAGGAAATTTTGTAAGTCTGCGAAGTTCCATCCAGTGTGATCAACTTTTTTTTTTATTTGGATGGAATGGTTTAACAATTTATAAATTAATTCGTTTGACTGTCGAATTAAACTTTCTTCTTTTCTGGACATTTCCTCCAAATAAACGATGCATTTCTACTTATTTGTGCAGCAGCTTATGAGCAAAACATCAACGTTACAAACAAAACAAAACCGCATTTTCTTATCTACTAGAGGCGTCAGGCAGTGCGCGTAGCGCGTTGTTGCAGTCGTTGATCCGAGGTTATTTCGGTCCACCAATCTCGAGCTTGTGTCTATTTTCTTTCATTCTTTCCGCTATTTGTGGGCCTACTCGAGGATGACTGACTGACTACTGGCTGAGTTGCATCTATCGTTGGATTGCCTTTCTTTCGCGGAGAATGCACCTCTCTGTGGATGTTTGTTGTTACAAACAACACATTCATCAACGCAAGAATGTAACCTCGATTCAAGCTATTTTTTTTCTTTATTCTAGAATTTTCGATACTTAAAAGCTTTGTTAACGAGTGTAGATAAGAGTGATTACTTATAATATAAAAACCACATTCGAGGACGTTGCGGTTTTGTTGCAACTTTGTCATCGCTCAAATATCTGACCAATTTTCCTTTAAGATCGGTCACAAAATCACAAAGAATCAAGCTTTCACTCATAATCAAACAATGTTCAGAATTTGGATAAGTGGGCCAACTGGGTATGAAATGCGCAGAGTAATTAAAATGCGTTACCATCGTTACCATCATGAATACAACCCCGAGACTTTTATGCCTAAATCTATAACTAACTGTTACCAAAATGAGCTATAAATACCAAAATGATAGCATAATTGAGCATCACTGTTCACACGATGGCAAAATTAGGATTCATTAAAGTTTATTTATTATTTATTCAGTCTGTAAAGCCTAAATCGGCTAAGACGGTGTATGTCTTTTTTTTTAATGATGGCATGATTTGGCAATCAATATTTTTTGATAAAAAACTTTTTCGAATATTGAGCTGAAAAAAAAACAAATTCAGTCATTACCAGCACAGTGTGCGCACTTTTTATCGTTGATTTCTCAGCCATGGCAAAATTAGGTATCTTTTGTTAAGTTTTATTTGTGACACTTTACCATCCTTGTGGCACTCGTGTCTTTAAATAAGGTATCGTTTGGGTGTCATTGCACAGGGAATAACAGTGTATAATGTTTGTTTTCAATATTGATTTTCTTTTTTTTCTGTTTTTTTTTTCCAAAATTTTTTTTTTTGGAAGAATCCGGCGTATAACATCGATAGATAAACTAGACATTATTAATCAATTTTTAATTTTTAATAGAAAAGGAATCGCATTTTATGTAAATTATTTCGGTTTCATCGCATCGTTGTGCTCTCAAATTTCTTTTACAAAATGGTGGTAAAACGAGGTATCATTAAGGTTTCAGTGAAAACTACACTTGGCACTTGGCATCCATATATGAAAATAAAGACCCAAATTTTGGCCATGTGCCACCAATATTCGAGCAAAATGATCCAAAATTTTACTTTCAAGGCATGGTTACAAAAAAAAAGGTTTAATTTTGCCATAAAAGTCTGCTCGACCCACATACTGACTAAATGAGTCATTCACTAATTGATTTATTCTCTAACTCAATCACTTATTAACTGAATCACTTACTGAGTGACTGACCGGCCCACTCATTGATTCACTCACACACCCACTCAGTCACTCATTCACTTACAAATTTACTTACTTACTTTTATACTTACTACGACATCTATTTTACTAACTAACCTAATTACTTCCTTACTTATTATTTACTAATTTTAAAATTTCCTGATTTAATTAATTACTCACTTAAGTTTTTAATCATTTATTTATTTACTTACTTACTTACTTACTTACTTACTTACTTACTTACTTACTTACTTACTTACTTACTTACTTACTTACTTACTTACTTACTTACTTACTTACTTACTTACTTACTTACTTACTTACTTACTTACTTACTTACTGACTTACTTACTTACTTACTTACTTACTTACTTACTTACTTACTAACTTACATACATACTTACTTACATATTTACTTACATACTTGCTTGCATACTTACTTACTTACTATATATTTACTTTCTTACTTACTTGTGTTTCTTCTCACTTACTTACTTACATAGAGCTAGTGAAAAGGCGAATGAGTGAGTGAATCAGTTAGTGAATCAGTGAGTGAGTCAGCTACTGAATCAATGAGTGATTGTATGAGTGAGGGAATGAATGATTGGGTGAGTGATTGAGTTACTGAGAGGTTGTGAGAAAATGTGAGAGAGTGAATCAATTTGTTAGAAGGTACTTTTCACTCACTTAAGCATTCACTCACTTTGTACTCATTCATTGTTTATATTTTACACATGGATTTTGACACATCACAACTTGAACATTTTTTTTTTGTGAATTCACCTTTAATTTATTTCCGTAAAAAAAAATTAAAGCTCATTCAAACTAAGTGCAGCCTCACAATATTGTACCTACCTATTTCCAAGGAGAACGAGTAATCGTATAGATTTGTGTAATTTTCAACTAAGATCAGATTATTTTTATAAGAAGGTTTCAACTTCCAACCATATTCAGCAATGCGTATTGATCAGCAGTAAAATCTCCCAATCAATTGCCCCGTTGATCTAGAAAACGAAACCGGGCAAGGTTCTCAGCGCGATTCAGCTCACTTAAATTGATGGCATGACATTTGCAATTTCCAGCATTTAACCCGGCAGGTCTGTCTCGCTCGATTAGGGCATCCACAGTACGACACGACACGGTCCTTTTCTTTCCAATCTGCAAGCTGCCTGGAATTGTGAAAGAAGTCTGAACTGTCTCTGCTCGATTCAGAAAGTAGGTACATGTTCCCACAATTCTCACACTCCCCCTATGGGGGAAAAGGGGGTCTTTAGGGGTCTGTACAATGAAATCAGTGCAAATAGACTTGTACGTACATGAATTGCGCACCAATCTTCGAGACCAACCAGGTGCGTTTAATACCATGCTTGCTTCTCCCAGCTACCAACCCTCTTGATCTTTCCCTTTTCTTGCTTTCCCCAGTCAGACGCGAACGAACGCTACGAACCGGGGGGTGGATATATGCCAAAGTGTAGCATATATTATGAAATTGAATATTTCGTGTGCCCCCATGTTTTACGTACCACGAAATACCTACGACAGACTACTACTGTTGATGAATAAAAGTACAGCCCGCGGCAAAAATTGCGCATGGCGATGTGTCTTAGTCATTCCAAAATATATAAAACGAGTAAAAATCGGTCTCGGAGTGTCCTTCTGTCTGTCTGGCTGCGGCTGATGCCATTACAGTTGCTTTAAACTGTGGTACCTAGACACATTCGAATAAAATAAGATAACCTCAAGCACACTCTCCATTGAAAAGCTCTGCCTAGCTTTGTATTTTTTCTTAGACTGTAAGGTCTCTTTAACTGGTGTTGGAACCATCGAAAAACCTTCTAATTCCGTTCGTTTGCTCCGTGGTACTGAAGAAACGTAACGCATCGTGTTTTTTTTTCTTCTGAATTCGCTCCCATAAGGCTCCACACTGTGAGCTGCATTTGAGATTATAATTTATCAAAATTGAAGGAGCCAAACTCTGTATACCTCCCCATACAGACCTTGTTTCGGGAAGGAAGCAGGGGGAGGGGTCCAGTTTCTTTCTCGTTTGCTAACGTTCTCCTAAACATGACACACGAGGTTACCCACCTTGTCGACTCGGGAAAGATCGGTCTTTTCGAAAAGGCGAGCCTCAGCGATCGACGACGGTCAGTGTTGCAATTTTCGACCCAAACTTGGCGCGCAAACTTACGCACTAGCGCAGACAAATGTGGACATGGGCAGCAACATTTGTAACTCAGCTGGTATCCGCCAGGCGCAAGCGCGCGCGCGCTTTTCAATACAGTTTGGCAATTTTGTCCGATTGATTTAGTGTTCGAGTGCCGCGGGATTTTGCCCAGGTCTTTGAGCTAAGATCGCAGCGTTCATTGCGTGCAATGGGCAATTTTCTGGTTCAAGAACCGTTCATTCCAAGCGAGAACGCTCCGGGGTGTGTCCCCCAACAAGATGGATGGAATCGTTCCCGGTTTTGTATATAAGCAAATTCACGTGCCGTCAGATTGCGAAAATGCTCAGGAATGAAATACATTCCTAGCTTTGTTATGTCAAATGTGACAGAAGAATAAGGGCGTATAGTCTAGTCAGTGGTCCTACCCTAGGAGCGCCAACTAAACTAGTATCGCTTTTTTATTTTAAATTTCATACTAAATCCAGTAGCGGGAAAATAGCCCTATTTCCAACGTAAACGATGATGACTCAATGAAAAACAAACTTCAGTCACTGATGCTTCAATAACGACGTACTACTTTATTTGTACGCAACAAACAACAAACGACAATCGCCCGATAAGAAACCAGTTCGGCTGGGTTAATATTGCCACGAAATCCAAAAATGGGAAAAAGAAACACTACTTTTCATACTCATACCGTATACTTACGCTTGCAACAACCACACTAATCAGTCGAAAAGAAAGTTGGTCAACGAACTTCCGCGATCCCCGGGAGGTTGCGTGAATCAACCTTTTTTTTCGCTGTTTGCCGAAAATTACTTTTGCTTTAAGCCAGCTTTCGCGTTGCCGTTTCCAATTTTGGCATTACTTAGCCACCTCCGTAACCCGATTACATATCAACCCAGATTTTCATCAACAACAGGCGTGGCGGCTTTTGAACGGAATAGCGAATTCACTGATCCGAGCATAGTTTCGTGCTTGTTTAGCTTGAGCTTCAATGATTGCATTCGAAACAGGCCTATCTAATCGAAACTAAAGTTCGTTGACTCTTATTATTGGTGGTTTGTTTTCACAGTATCATCAAACCAAAGAAACACTTGTATTGAGAAGATTGTGTAAATTACAAGATTTACATTCATGTGGCCGATAAATATTTTATTTTAAATCTTTTACTTTGAGTTTTGAATTTTTGCAAATGTTTATATTTTTAGGCCTTTTACAAACTGACCTTTTTATCGAAGTAGAGAAAAGTAAAAGATGAAAACGGCCTTTAACCCTAATCCGCTCTTGTGTGCCAATATGACACAATTGACAGATTTTACGCCAAATCGACACGAAGTTGGCATGACCCTCTCAGAATTCAATAAAACTTTGTGGGCATAAAGATCCAAGAAAAGCTACTTGGAATACTAAGTTTTCCCAAAAATTATCTAGACTAACATTTGAAAAGGGTCAAACTTTTCAGGCACATCATTTATAAACATTTTTGGCTCGAAAATTACAATTCCTACACGAATGTGATTCATTCGAGAGTTTTGGAAAAAAAAATAATTTTTTGGAAAAAAAATAGATTTTTTTTAAACCCTACACTGAGAAAAATGTATTTCAAAAACTAAAACTCAATTTCCCAAATAATGCCATCTCAGAATTAGATGGTTTTTATTTTAAAACCAGGTAATACTAAGACCTACAAGGCTTCCATACATTGCAACTTGTTCATATTTAAGGGAAAAAAAAGTTCTACTTGTTTTTTTTGGAACATCATGTAATTTATTTTTTCAGTGTATATTTCCAACCTTTAATTCAAAAACTGCTTCGTTGAATTGACTGCACTGATTTCGAAGAAATACGAGTTTCGATTGTAATAATTTATGATAAAAGTAAGTGGAAATCCTACACTGAAAAAAATACAAACTAGAAACTTAAAGTCAATTTAAAAAAAATGGCCATTTCAGAGCTCGATGATTATTTTTTGGTGGTGGGGAATAATGTGGTCTTTATCTGTTCTGAACATCGAAAAGTGAGCACTTAGAAAATCTTTTTTATGTTTTTTTTTATGAAAAACTAAAACAAGTGTGTATAATGATAAAACTTAATTAGAAGCAAAGCAGGTCGTTATTGTAATCCATTGACTCTGGGCATATTTAAAAATGAGAATTAACATAAATCATATCATCGCAATAATTGTAGATGAGGGGGAAGGGGGTCTCCGTGTTTATTTATATAAATAAACATCAAATTGCTGCTAAAAGGTTTTCTAATTCTGAAGATGACTCTAAAATTTTTAATTTTTTCCGTTAAGAGTGCTCACTTTGTGATGTTCAGAAGAGTTGTAGAGCACATTATTCCCCACCACAAAAATGTAATCGAATTCTGAGATAGCAACTTTTTAAATCGTTTTTAGTTTTCATTTTTTCAGTGTAGAATTTCCACTTACTTTTACCATCAATTATTGCAATTGAAGCTCTTATTTCATCGAAATCAGTAGAATCAATTCAACGAAGCTATTTTTGAATTAAAGATTGGAAATCTACACTGAAAAAATAAATCACATAATTTTAAAAATAGACGTTTTTGTTAAAAAAACTTTTTTCCCTTAAATACGCACAAGTTACGATGTATGGACGACTTTTGGGCCTTATTAATACCGGGCATAGAAAAAAATTTTCATCAAGTTCTGAGATTGCGTTTTTTGGGAAATTTAGTTTAAGTTTTAGAAATGCATTTTTCTCAGTGTAGGATTTTAAAATATTTTTTCAAAAAATTAATTATTTTTCTAGAACTCTCCTGTAGATCACATTTGTGTAGGAATTGTAATTTTAAAGTTAAGCATTTTCGTAAAAAAATGATCTGAAAAGTTTGGACCTTTTCACATATTAGCCTAGATCTTTTTTGGGAAAACTAAGTATGCCAAGTGCCTAAACTACTTGAGAACTATGCACACGCAAAGTTTCATTCAATTCTGAGAGGGTCATGCCAGACACTGTGTCGAGTTGGCGCGATATCTGTCTATTAGAAGTTTGACGGCCTGTATCTTCTTTCATACTTGAGTTTGATTACGAGTTTTCTTAAACTATAGTATAGGTTGAGAAACAAGAGAGATGTAGCAATTTTAGTCTGGAATGTCAAATTGATACTCCAGGAATTCTAACAGGTACAAATTTTTAGGACGGATGAGGGTTAAATATTGATCTATGTTTATAAACTTTCGGTATCCTGTATCCAGGTTAAAGTTATTCTAAAAAAAATTACCCTTACATAAGGTAGAAGTTTTTTTTCGTTTCTCTACGACGAATTGAGAATGAGAATGAGACAGAATTGAAATTTAGAAATGACTCCAGGTTTACCCATTTTTTTCGTACCCCGATTGGACCAGTTTTTAAATGACATTTGAAGCTGGTTAGCTCATCCGCGGTTCGCAGTTCTTCATGCGGAAAATATCTGACATCAACCCCTTAAAACTATTTTTTTTTTGCTCCTATAATATCATGGCCTTCGAAGAAGTTGTTTGCAACTACGTCTTATTTCAGAAAACTAAATTGGTCGAACAATTTATCCTACATCAGAGTGGTCCAAAAATTAGTAAGTTCACAATTTCAAACTCTTAGGGCTCAAATTGTTCCTTGGCCTAGCAGAAGGCCGCGTGCAAATTTTCAGTTCAATCGGCAAACTCATATTAAGGACCGCCAATAAATCTTCAAATTTTCTATCTCAGAAACCACTGAACCAAGTCCTACAAAATTTGTATCTTCAAGTTACTAAAATTGCGCAAGAATAATTTCAAACAGTCGTCGTATAAATATTGCATTTGTGCAAACGTGGTGATATATATGGTACGGTTGAGCTCAAAATTGGCAAGAGGAATTCTGCTAAGCCTAAAGCCAAGGAACAATTTGAGCCCTCTTTTGTTGATGTTAATCATTCTCCCGCCGAGAACATTCTTCGTGATTATTCACGGTGATCATGGTATTCTGCAAAAGGTTCATGGGTCCGCTCCGATTTTAAGAGATGTCTAGGCATCCTTAAGTCGCGCTTTCGGAAACCTCTGTTCCGCGTTCAATCGCAAACAAAATAAACTGGATACAAGCAAAGCTCGACGCACGAAGAGAACATAAACAGAAAAAGCCGTTGGTTCCTGTGTGCTACTTATGACTCATTCGTATTTTTTTTTAAACAAACGTAATTTATTACTCTGATTATATTTTTTCTTGTATAGTTTTCAACTGTTTCATTTTTGTTCAGCAAATTAAGAATTGGGTAATTTTTTGATTGGTTTTTTTATGAGGAAAAGCTAACATCTTTTCCCCTTTTCTGGTAATTTATCAGGTGTATCGAGAATTCCGTGAGGTATACATGTACATATACATATATATCTGATCTGATCTGATCTGATCTGATGTACATATGTGTATAAGTGGTACGAATTTTTACTGTGACTCTGCGAGATCAAGAATGAATTTTGTGTCGTTTTCACAAAACAACAGATGCCAGATGTTTTCGAAACCTCGAACGAAATAGATAAGTACTAAACCCTAATCTCAGTTCTTCCGAGCTTATCAATCAATTCCACTTGATTGCTAAATCAAGGGATGAAACTGCAGCTATATACTCTCAAACAAGTTATTCCTAAATATTTGCGTTAATAATCCAAGAACGGATAAATGAGCCGTCAAACTACTCAACTCACGCCCGTGTTGACCTACCATTGAACTTTCCAAATGTTGATCTAGTCGAAGGTAGTAGTAGGTATGTCACAAAAATTACCACCTTGCCACAACGACTGGACAGAAAAGACATCTCTTTCGCTCATTTGCTATGAAGAGTGTTAAAAAGTTCAACCGAAAGCTAAGCGGCCGCTTACAGTCCGTCGTTCAGTGTCCATATGTTTGCAGCAAACATAATTTCGTCACACCACGTTTGTCCCCGAGACATGAATTTCACATTGAAAAATTTTTCATGACCAACGCGGTGGCGCTCTCTCGGTTGAGGTTTCCAGCCATTGATGGAACTGACGTTGAGGTGATGACCATCGCTGAGATAGACACAATGAAAAAAAAAAAAAACCTTGACAGTTTGGTTGAAGAGATCTCGAAAGCGTCTGGGCCCCCCGATGATGATGATGAAGATGATGGGCTCGTTTGATTGGATTAAACGCACTCAATTCAACATCCGGACGATTCGGATGGCGAGCGGATCGAAGCTTTTTTTCGGTGTCCACCACCGGAGATGAATAGATTAAACCAGTCTAGAAAAGGCATAAATTTGGGAAGCACCTCTAAGTGGAATCTGTTCGTCTGTTGTCAATCTATAAAATATGGGGTGGGTGAATCCGAGAGACGAGTAGTATTACTACCAGATTATGTCAGCTTTGTTATGAAACGTTAAACACTAATCAGGGGATTTCGGTTAGGAATTTCCTCATTTATATTTGAGCGGAACTGAACCTGTCCTCTATAATCATTCATTAAGTATGCTTTCAAAATCAATGTTGCAATCAATATCGATGGTTCTTTGAAGAAGAAAAAAATAATCGAAACTTGTGGGTAGATACTTAAACAAGGTAACATTGAATCAGAATAGCAAATGCTATTTAATGCTGCTTATCGACTAAAATTAATTTCTGGAAACACTGCTGGAAAGCACCTTTATGCAGTGTTCCGAAAATCAATCAAAACAAACACTCAGGATGCGTTTCCTGTTGGAAACATTCTGATTGTATAATGGGATAGCGCCTCTCGCAACTGCTTCGCCTGGCTGCTATGCAATCTCGATCAGCGCTCCAATCAGCTATACAAACCGAGTCGCATCATTCAGAATCATCGGTTTAGCAAACATTGCATATCGGAGATGAGTGAGATACAAACTGATCCATTCTGAATGTAGCTCACTCAGTATCTGCCTGAATTATATGAAATTCAAAATTATTTTTTGCAGGACGAGAAAAATCAAACAATTGTGCGGGACACCATAAATTCTCAGTAATTTTAACGTGACGGACGACAGTTTAATAAGAGAACTTGTAAAAATTGAAAAACACGGCGAAAGTAAACATCTTTCCCTCACAAACACAACTACAATTGTATTTTGATCATACTGATGTTAAAAAACGTTATAACAACAAATAAATTTATTAATTTGCTATGTTTCAAATCAAACAATATACGCTAATGATCGGTTCCGTGTATCACTCACTCACTGCCTGATCCGATCATTCCTGATCGAAGACCGACATGATTCGCCATATGCATTGCGCATTGGTGAGATTCCAATTTGATGATGGTGCTGCACTGTTTTGACAGCAAGCATCGTTCGAGGTGATCTGTATTTTAGCGATGAATTGAACGATCGATGATCGGGTAGGTCCAGTAGCAATCAATAACGAAACCCGACCGCTGTACGTTCAGGTGCGAAGTGCAATCAGAAACATTTATTGAAAATGATTGATTTTCGGAACACTGCCTTTATGTATACAGTAAGGGAAAATGAGGATACTTGATCCCTGGGGTGACTTGATTCCTCAGCTATATCTCGAAACTGGGATGTCTTACAAGAGTCAAATGTTCTAGAAAAATGTGCCAAATAAAGCAAAACAAAAATGCTATAAGCTCAAATTTTTTTAACAAAATGATTTTCTGAGTTATTGAACTTTGTTAGATAAATTTCACAAAATGTGACATGAAGATTATCACTTTAAAATGTTTCTCACATGAAAAAATTATAACGAAAAATTTCATTCCAGTATATCAATCGTTGGAGTATAAGTTGAACTTTATAATGCCATATTTTCAAAGCAATAATGGTGTAGTTTCAATTTTTATCCAGAAAAAGTTTTCTAAAATGTAAATGGTAAATTTTTCTCTGAAATAGATCGTAATCATTGCTGATTACGAGATTACTAATACGATCCAATAAACAAAATTTATTTTCACTTAAAATTAGAAAAAGGCGCCTTTAAATATGCAATGACTCTTTATTTTCTTCTTTTTTCTCAAGGGATTTTAAGAAAAAAAAAAAGTCGCTATGCAATGACTCTGAGATTGAGACAAACTTTTAGAATTCTCTTTTTCTCACATTCCAAATTGACCAAAATAGTCAACTGACAGTCTATCTTGGAATTTTGTTTGAATTTTTCCAAGGATTAGGGCCCCTGAATAAAGGATCAAATCTCCTTCAACAAAGGATGAAGGCTCCCTTAACTTTAAAAATATCACTATTCTTTTAGTCCAACGAAAATGCTTCTAATTCATCTACGTATCGTTCTGATTTTTGGATCCTATAAACTTGAAGGCAGCAAGTTGCTAAATTTTCCAAAAAGATATGATGGAAACAATAAAATGGCATCAAGTATCCCCATTCTCCCCTATACAAGTGGCGGATGTAGTATCTAAGTAGTCATGTATTTCCATATTGTTTATCTTATATAAACTATAGATTATTATTAGTTTAACCACTGATCCAGGAGATTCAAGATGCTACAAATTATGAACATTACTGGAAGCCATCAACATTGTTCAACCAACACCTTAGAAGAAAATTGTGAAGAATATCGTTGATAAAATTTTCGAAACGTCAGTGCTTCTTCGGCTGAGACCGTTCTCGAAGTTGGCGTTGTTTGGAAAGAAACTTTACAGCGACAAGGAAGCCGGTAAAAAATCTAGCAGTGGTGGGGATGACAAAAGTCCTCGTTGCGTTTCCGATTTTGACGACGATCTTCATGATGAGTGTCGGGATGACAATCTAGCGAATCCTCTTATAAACAGCAAGGTGCAAGCCGCTATCAATGAGCAGATTAACGGGGAACTGAATGCGGGTTATACTTATCTTTCTGTTAGCTATTAAAGGGTGATACGGTCAAAATTGGTCAAGGGAAAACGCGTGTAAATCGGTGAAACCGCTTATTTAAAAATCAAATTAAATTTCTTTTTCAAGTTTAATTAGTATAAAATTCACGCTTAACCCCTGCCATCATATTTTGTACAGCCACTTTGTCCACCTTCTTCGCCGCAGAAAGCCAGTTTGCCTTGAACTGCTGCTCGTCCTTAGCAGTTTTTTTGGTCTTCTTTAGGTTCCGCTTGACAATAGCCCAGTATTTCTCAATTGGGCGGAGCTCTGGCGTGTTGGGAGGGTTCTTGTCCTTGGGAACCACCTGCACGTTGTTTGCGGCATACCACTCCATGGCCTTTTTACCGTAATGGCAAGATGCCAAATCCGGCCAAAACAGTACGGAACAACCATGTTTCTTCAGGAAAGGCAGCAGTCGTTTATTCAAGCACTCTTTCACGTAAATTTCTTGGTTGACAGTCCCGGAAGCTATGAAAATGCTGCTTTTCAAGCCACAGGTACAGATGGCTTGCTAAACCAGATATTTCTTCGCGAACTTTGACAGTTTCATGTGCTTGAAAATATCTGCTCCTTTCCCCTTCCTTTTGCCGTATAAAACTCCTTTCCCGGAAGCTGCTTGTAGTCGGCTTTGACGTAGGTTTCGTCGTCCATTACCTCGCAGTCAAACTTCGTCAGCATCGTCGTGTACAGCCTCCGGGATCGCGCTTTGGCCATCGTATTTTGTTTATCATCGCGATTTGGAGTCACTACCTTCTTGTAAGTCGATAGTCCGGCTCGTTTTTTGGCTCGATGCACGGTTGTAGAAGATAAACCCAGCTTAAGGCTATGATCATTTAGTATCCGGGCACTTTATTTCGGTGATACCTACGTTAACTGAACTCGGATCTGCAAAACTTTAGTAGCGTTTTGTTGGTTATGAAAAGGACTATCTTGCCTATTTTTGATAGATTTTTAAGTTATCGTGTGTTTGAGATATTTACGATGCAAAAAGACATGGTAAAAATAATTTTGCACAAATTTGCTCCTTTTACGCATTTTGCGCCTTGAAAATTCTTCATTGTTGACTTGAAAGCTCATGAACTGTTGATATTTTCTGATTTTTTTTTCGTACCAAATGGTTAAGAAGTATAAGGAGTTACTCTAGGATCCACACGAAGTTCAAACCAACCATCGGAGTGCAACCCTTGATCTTAAATATGGTAAAAAGTCTATGGTTATTGGGGATAACTGAATGCAGACTCCTTAAATAATGCCGAAAATCCATTTTTGGCAGGCAAAAAGTGTTGTCTAACTAGTAGACACCATGTAAATAACTAAAAATGATCAATTCCAAAGATCGCAATCTGTGCATCCGGTTTTTAAGCAATATGACAGATGTGTTCTGATGGATAAAAAAAATTATGTTTAAACCGGATTTGAAGGATCAAATTTTTCGAGATGCCTACTCATGAAAAGGTTCCAACCAGATTCCTATTGCTTTTTCCAGGTAAATTTGTGTAAAATATTATGATTATGCAAAGGTTTCACTTCTGTGGTAAAAAAAAATAAATCAATACATGACTAAAAAAAGTGTTCAGAGATAAAAGAGAGATTTTATGAAAAAGTTAGAGTATTTCTTGAAATCATTGATAAGTATTTTTTATTATATTTTTACATTAAATGCCATATTAACACCTTCATTTCCTCCATACAAAGTTTTTCGATCAAATGAATAGTTTTTAAAATACACACGTTTGTAACTGCCCGGATACTAAATGATCATAGCCTTATTTGCGGCATTGCGGCGATTTTGCCAGCTTTGCGTGCGAGTAGCTTGGATTTTCGCGATGCGCGAGCAAAATTTTGATACGCTGCACTTCTTCCTTGGACGGCATTTTGACAACTGAAGAGTGAATTCCAAAATCAAAATAGGAGCAACATTCTACACACGCACACACCTTCAAAATAAGGGGTGTTCAGGTTTTTTAAATGCAAAATTGAAAGAAATACGTCAAGTTGTTATTGACCAAATTTTGACCGTATTACCCTTTACTTTGTGCGGTTCAATGCAGCATTATTGGGATTTTCTAGCTGAGTTTTACATACTCCAGCAAATTGCGATTTTCGTAGCTTCGGGATGCATCCAATCCCATAAAAAGAACCGGCTACAACTTTGCAGTGGAACCACACAAAATACCAAGTCTCGACTCATCAAAATGATAGGTCAGGTGAAGTACACTGAAATAATTGAAAATTGAATAAGAAAAAGAGAGGGAATGTAGTATCTAAGTAGTCATGTATTTCCATATTGCTTATCTTTTGTAAACTAAAGATTATTATTAGTTTAACCACGGATCCAGGAGGATGCTAGAGCGAATAAATACCGCCTATGTTTAAGCAACACATGGATTTTGATGAGAAATAAAAACAAATGTTTAAGCAAGATTTTCGTTTTGTTGTGTGTTCTTTGTGAAAAGTGTTGCATGTTTGTTGTGTCTTTCATGTTTAGGAAAGCCGTACTCGTCGTGTACTAAAAATTCCAAAAAAATTTCTAGAAAAAAACCCATCAATATATAACAAAGGAACAATCAGAGTCTAATTTCGGCCATCTCAATTGCATACAGCTTTAGTAGCAATGCCACAACAGTATCATCAACGAAGAAAGAGCGCGCGGGTGCAATGCACTTTCAATTACCGTTACACGAGCTCGAGCGCGCGAAAAGATCTCTTTCACATTTTCCACTTTGATTTGATTCACCGATTTTTCAGGGTCGGTCTCCCCGAGAAGCGGACAAAGGTTTCCCCGCGATAGAAAACACAACCACTACTCTTTCTACTGGCCAACTTAGTTACCGATGACTTACCGAATCGCTTGCAACGAACAGAAAAGAAAGGCTTCCAAAAACGTGATGGAAGCGAACAACAAACTTGAGATCTACTTGAATGAACGTGGCGGCGTGCTAGCGTTTTCCTCCCATCAAACTGTCCCATTTCTCGCGGTCGTAGCTTTCGCGCCTCGGCTACCGTCGTCGTAGATACATACAATCCTCAAAAGAAAGGTGATGGGGCGGTGAGTCTCAGTACCGTTCGTTAACCTCTTGCTCTGAATTTTCGCCAGCCAGCAACCACCAAACGATAGAAACCATGCCGTGGTGGAGCGTAGAAAACCAACTTTTGCGTCAGCTTAGAGAAAGGGAAAACCAGATCGCATAAGTCGGAGTATCCCTCCTCGGGAAATTGGCGTTTTGGAAAGTAATCCGCGAAGTGTTCATCAACCCCGGAGGATCCTATTGAAGTTTCTCAACACAATTTCATGAGAATATGTGTCAACTATTTAAGATACTTATTTTATTTTGTTTACATAGTATTTTATTTACATAGTATTTGAGATACGTCCTTTTTGATTGATTTTTTTTTGTTTGTTTGCTTGGAATATAGATCAGTTGGCATGTCAATTGCCTATGAGCCGATGTTCATTAGTTCGAGCCCAAGAGCTAACATCATACACAAATGTACCGGAAGGGTTTTCCAATGACTGTCCGCTAACTACTGCTGCTAGCAATTGATAAAACACCATAAGCTTTTAGAATTTTCTGGTTGTGAGATTAAACTCACTCAATTTAAAATTGTTTTTCAATTTTAAAATTTTGAATAAAATTCCTCGATCAATCACTAAAGCTTGAGATGCTAAGGTCTGTGAGAAAGTCTTAGTTGAAATATTAAACCAAGTAAATAAAATGTTACTTGAAACAAAAGCAATGTGTTTTTATAATTATTTACTGTTTTTTTGGAAAAATGATCATAAAATTAATATTAATTCAAGTTTTAACAGAAAAAAAATTTACACGACGTTTCTACTTATTTGAAAAATTTATTACTTTCTTCTACTTTCATGAAGATTTTAAAGGCTAATTTCCGACAATTTTATTGATTCCACGTAAAGTTCAAATATTACGATTGGCAGAACTTTTTTTCACAATGTGAAAAATGTGGAAAATTTTGAAGAGGCAATTGTGATGGAAGTTTTTGGAAAAATACTAAAATATTGACAATTTGATCTCTTTAAACTTCATTGAGAGTTCCGTCGACTTACCAACTTCAGTGTCATGGTTGTTAAAATTATCAAAAATCAAATTTATTCCGTCTGTGTTATGTGCACCATTTTTGTCAATTTTTAAGATAAAAAAAAAGTATAACAATTTCACAATATGAACATAAAATCAAAGTTTATAGTTATTTATGCAACAAGTTGCAAAGAGTGGGTTTTTAAAGCACATATCGTGAATTTATCCAACAAGGTTTGCCACGTTGGATAATTACAACGAGTGCTGGAAAAAAACCCATCGTCTAACCGGCAATGGGCGCATTTTAAAAAATAACCGCACGTGGAAGACCATTCCAATGTCCTGAAAGATTCTGGATGGCAAAACTCCTCAGATCGGCTTGTTCAGTGAAAGAGAATGCAATGTTTTTTTCGTTTGCTCCCCTAAGCAGGGCTAGAAGCGACCATGAGGCAAAAAAGTAGAGGAAAATAGTTACTTTCAAATGAATTTAAGGCAAATCAAGTAAAAAGTTTCATCAATAGGTACTTAACAAATTTCAACCAATAGATTGTATGAGCAATTTGTCAATTTAAAAACAGATTTTTATAAAGATTTATTAACTCCTGGCAAAAAACTTGTAAAGTTTATCACATGGTACTACAATGCTGGCATCAGACGGAGGCAATTTTGGGTCTTTTTTTTTATTTCTAAGGGCCTGAGGTCTAAAAAATTTCGTTTTGGTTTTAAACTCTTCGTGAGTAAAACTTAACTTTGAGGTCTGTATGGAAAAAATTAACATTTTATTTTCAAAAAGGAATATGATGTTTCTTTTTACTATGGAACGAATTTTATCGTTATGGTGGCAATTTATAAATTCTTTAAATGATGTTTTTTTTCTGATGAAGAACAAAAAAAAACTCCAGTAGTTAAAAACTAGAGTGGAATTTACGAACAAAAATGTATGAAAGACTGTTAAAAAAATTGAGGATTTTTTTTTTTCAAATTTGGTTTTCTAGAAAATGTGATATATTTACAGTACCGATCATGATTGTATAGAAATTGGAAGCACGCACACTGTCACTTCGACTTCGAACAGTGATAACTTTTTAATCTGATGATATTTTATGATAAAATTTTCTGCGTTAGATAGATCAACTAACATCCTATAATATCACAAAATTTCAGCTTTCTGAAGATTGTGTGGTCGTAGATACAGTAATTCTACGAAAATCGGACATTCAAACTGCAATATCTCAGAAACTACGGATCGCTTTTTATTGAAACTTTGTAAAGTGAGTTTTTTTAGTAGGGTATAGTTTTATTTTTATTTTTTTAAAGTACTGATTTTATTATTATTTTTTGGTACAGATTCTGTCCCCATAGAAGACAGATTTTAAGGACTTGGTTAAGATTAGTAGATACCTACAGATTTCACCATTTGAAAAAATAGACCACCAAAAGCGTTTCAAAATAGGGAAAAGAAACTATATCGATTGAAAATTTCATTACGAAAAAGACAGAATTCAGATTCATGTGAAAGTCGTCAATTATGAGAAATAATAAGTTTCCGGATGTTTAAACACTGTTTAGTTAGTTAATTAATTTTTATTATTGAAAAATTGAGAGAACAGAAATGGTCTCAACAGTTGAACAAAGTAAAAATAAAACATATTTTCCTATTATTTTCCACTGATGATATTTTTTTGATGGTGCACATTTCGGTGCAGATTTTTTGTCGGTGAAACTTTTTTTTTCAATAAGAGTAAATATTTGAATGTGGCAACACTGACAACGGAGAAAAAATATGTAGTGTTGATATTTTTTGCGTTATGTGGTGGGAGTATAAAACTAAATGGCTATCTGATCACCCTTATACAATTCATAGTAAGAAAACTAAAATTTATTTTAGCATTTAAAATTAATATATGTGAAAAATCTGTGAAATCTGTGAATATTTTCAAAATTCTGTGTTCTATGACACAGAATCTGTGGCAAAAATTTGCTCAAAATTCTGTGAAACTATAGATTTTTCTGTGATTTCGGCAACCTTGCTTACAGCTCGTGTGAACTCGGATAACGAGTGGAGCACGATCAGCGAAGGAGGATCAATGTGGTGGAAAGAAGGTGATGAAGAAACACGCACACTAATACAGAACTCGTTGTTCAAGAAGTAAAAAGGTAAACAAAGCCTACGTCACTTGCCAGGATGTTTATGTATCCTAGGCGAGAATCGTAAACAGCAGTTGGCAATGATTTTTTCTCTATAGTTTTCGCTGTTGGTTGTTTGTTTGGAAATGCAACTGACGTCACGAATTGTCATGGTTTCAATGTTTACAAAAAAAAACTTTTACTAACACTTAGCACGGGATTTCCATCGCCACCTGAGATGTGTATACAGGTTGAAGGAGGATTACACTCAGAAGCAGGGTTGCCAACATTTTTTTTTCAAAAATCAGGCAAAATCAGGCTAAGTTCAAGTAACGGAAATTTCGCTCAAAGTGATGACCTTTTTTTGGTCATCGCTCCACATTTTCACTCTAATTGTGTTGTGAGCCTACTTGGTTGAATAATTCTACTGAATCAAAGCAATCGAATGTTTCGCTTTTTTTAAATAACAATTAAAAGGAATCTTTCGATTGCTTTGATTCAGTCATATTTTCACACACAATTTTTTAGTTATACTTGGCACATTTTCCTAAAACATTAGGTCTTTGTAAGATGGGGCGCCCAATAACATCAAAACAGAACTCCAACCAATCATTTTTTTTATATTTTCTTTCCCCAGAACACATCTGAAGCTCGAATCGCTCGAGGACGCCGTTGTGCTCGATGATCCGGCCGAGGACCTGCTGCAGGACAAACGGGGCTGTCCGGCCTACGTGTCCCCGGAAATCCTGAAAGCCAACACCACCTACTCGGGCAAGGCCGCCGATATGTGGTCCCTGGGAGTGATTCTGTACACCATGCTAGTCGGACGGTATGTATTAGACCTTTAGATTTTCTTTGGGCTTATTTGTCTTTATGAGAAAATACGCAACTACCGCTGTCTCAAACTTTCTCCCGGGCAAATAATTTTCCCATCGACAGTGGGTCGTAAACTTATGCTTTGGT
Source organism: Uranotaenia lowii (assembly GCF_029784155.1). NCBI lineage: Eukaryota > Metazoa > Arthropoda > Insecta > Diptera > Culicidae > Uranotaenia > Uranotaenia lowii. The sequence goes on along the minus strand of NC_073692.1, from coordinate 190,318,491 downwards.
TAAATTCTACCGAACCCTACAATTGATCCTTTATCGATCGGTTTCCTTTGTGCGCCTGATCACCTTCCAAACTGGCGACATCCGGCGCAAGTACAATGCGATAATTGCTGCTTCCTATTTGGGTATTTTGGGTCTTCTACGGATAGAGTTCTTGTCTAAACATCGTTTGGGTAAAGAAACAAAAAAAGGCTTCCTACTGTTCCGATATCAGACCATTTGTTTTTGTTGTTGCAAAAAAATACCCAGAGAAAGGTCTTCCCGTGTTTTTTTTCCTCGGAAGATCAATAAACTCATCAACTCTAGATCCTTTACCTTTAGCCAATCCATTTTGGGTACGTTCACAGACGTGACAGATCACGTTCGTACAAGAAGCTGGCTTAGCTCACTTCACCCCCATCATCAAGTCAATAGTCTGAGTCTCACCTACTGGTGAAATTCAGCCGTGGCATAGTAATTCCTTGTTTATGGCACACGCTGGTTGCTGCTGCCGCCGGGGAAATAATGTGTTTTAAATTGATGGCATCGCGCTTTGGTTGGAGCTCCTCGGCAAAAAGATGTGGTCATCGTTTCAAAGGTAGACTTTGGTTAGCCAGGTTCGAACATGACTTCACAGGAACTGGCTGAAACTGTGCTGAGATTTGAGCCAATCGTGATTGCGACTTGCAAACGTCGATGGACAGCGGGTGGAAAGTACCGTAACGATGACCTATTGGGGGAAGTTATTTTTGCCTTTTACTTTGGAGCTTTGACTTTTTTGTTTTGTTTATGCGGGGTGACGCACTCCTGGGCTATATAAGTTAGCTTTCTCAGCTCTTGATTAAAACAAATATCAATATGAAAGGTGTAGCTTTATTTTAAAACGCAACAAAAGTATGAGTAAGACATTGCTACGGCGCAATATCAAATTTATGCCGTCAACTGAAACATGTGGAAACTTGAAAGCAACAAAAGCGCTGATTGAAGCAAGGCGCTCCAGAGGAACGAAGTGATTCATTCTAACGTTCCATGAATCAATTTAAGCAATTAGAAGAATTCATTCCGAAAGCTTACGCCTTCAAGTTCGCACACGTTAGGTTGCCTTTTTTCATTCTAAAAATTCAGAAAGAATGCGATGCACTTCAGAACATGAAAAGTCCGGAAATGCTTTCCGAAATTCCAGTCCATCCAACACTCACCAGGACGATGACTCACGATCTTTTAGGGACTCAGTCTTGATCAGCAAAACAAAACAAAACGAAATACGATAACAACCGTTCGATTAGCAGAGGCAGCTGAAATTCTATAAAACAGGTAGCTGCTGGCCGATAAAAATCATGCTTATTCTTAGAGGCTACTCGTTTCGATTAGGAAAACTATAGGATTAGACATACTGCTTTGATCTCGCACCTTTAGAAAATCACCTGGATGGTAGCGCTTCTTGATTTATCATGCTTTTGTTAAGTGAATTTTGAAGAAAAACGGTGTCATGAGAAATGCTATACAAATTTAAAGCAAACAGAATGAACAAAATTTCTGAATTTCAAGATTCAACATTTACTAGTCGTCTACAATTTGAACTTTCTATTTGTATAATTATGACGTTGTTGAAATCTAGCGATATTTCACTTTTTATGTAACAATGTTAAGCCTTTTTTCGCGTATACAAAAGATGCATAAAGAATAGAAAAAATAGTCCATATAGTTTTATATAGTTTTTCATCAGAGCCACAGTTAGACCTTTTTTGGCTCAATTGTGGGAATTAGAAGTTCCTATTAAAACATAAATTTGATTTCACTAAATAAGCTTTAACGAGTTTGTTCTAAGTGAATTTTGATTACTAGATTTGTTGATTATACAACAGATTTTTTTTTTGTAAACAGTTTTCAAAATTTGTTTTACTTTAATAACTTTTCCCTGGTCTAAATCTCTGGTCCAAATTGACTGTTTAGACCCAAATTCCGACCAAAGCAACCCCATCTGTAGTCAGTTATACGAGTTTTAACTAATTTTTTTAGAACTGGTATAAGAATTGGTTCAAAACAGATTAGATTTGAACCCAATTTGTCGCAGTTCTAAACAGTTTGACAGTTATTAAAACACGAGTGGAGTTGCCAGTTTTTCCACTTACTTTGGATCAAATTTCGTTGGTCTAATTCTTGTATAAATTTGACCAAAGAATGGTCCATGGATACAGTTGCCCTAACGATTTACATTCGCTATTTAAAGCGCGGTATATTTTTTTTTCAGAACTCTTAGTGAATTTAAATTTGCATACCTATATAGTAGAAAAAGGGATTCGTTTGTATATCTACAGTTGAAGGTCATTGCTATGATTCAGAATTAAATAATCTTTTGAGAAACATACGCATATCGCTAATCAAATCGACCATCAATCATCAGCATCATTGAATTTGCTGCAGTTTTTTTTTCGTTATCGTACTAATTGCGATTCGCATAGAAGTTTCACGAATTTGAAATTTGATCCATTTCATGAATTTTCAGCCAAACATGATAACTTGCCACACAAATATAATACACAAAGGTACCTAATTCTGAATCTTTGAAACTTGAGACAATTAGACATGTACACTGAAAACTGACACCTATTACCTGGAACTTGAGACATGAATCCTTACACTTGAAAATTGAAACCTGCGTTCAGAGACCTGAGCTCTGAGACTTGAGACCAAAGTTGTCGAAAATAAATTCTGTGTCAAATAAAATCAAATCAAATCAAATATGATTCTGTCTTGGTACATTCCGTATCTGGAAATTATCAAATTTTCAAGGTGACGGAATTTCATTTGCCAAAATTTAACTGAAAATCACAGAATTTTGAGAAAAAACCACAAAATTCGAGAATTTATTTTGTCGAAAACACACCGACACGACTTGAACCCGCAATCTCCGCTCCATCAATCGGTTGCTGCTCGACATGTAAGCTCGTGTCGGTCGATTCCATCATGTTCACCGTGGTGTAATTGGCTAACGTGCCGTTGTACTGAAGCAGAAATTGCGGGTTCAAGTTCTGTCTGTGAGCTGTTGAGTATTTTTTCGAGAAATTAATTATATTTACGGCGTATGTACTTCCTTTTTTTGATCCTCATGTTTCTCTAAAATTTTCCATCACCTTGGAAATTTTAAATCCTGTGTTATCGACAAAAAAATTATTGAATTTTGTAATTTTCTGTCAAAATTCTGTGATTTACCATTAAATTTTTGCAAATGAAATTCCAAAATGACATATGTATTCCACTAGACTGAGTCGGTTTGAATTTTTTTTTGAATTTCTCAAACCCTGGTGTCTTAAAAGCTGCGTTTTGGTTCAATACTCGTCCATGATTTTTCGCAGAATTTTTAAATAATGAGTAAAATTGAACTTTTATATTTGTATGGGAAATCGAATATATCGTCCTGAAAAATCAACATCATTTTTGTTTCTTTTGGGAACCGATCCTGGTAATAGGTTTTGCACCAATTTATAAATTATTTAAAGCAAATTTTCCGCTGAACAACTTTGTCCAAGGCCGTAACTTCGTACCTTATTAGGAAAAAAAGTTATTAACAGTTGAATAGGGAATGAATTCGGAATTGAAAATCAATCAATTCAACTGATGTCATGCAATATCTCGCTAGACACCCAACAGGGATGTCAGTTGAATTAATTAAATTTGAATTCCAAAAGGCCTACCCTTATTCAACTTAAGACCCAAGGGGTTGAGAAATTCAAAAATGACCTAAAATTGACTCAGTCTAATGCTAAACATAAAGTGCATGCATTTTCGGATCATTGACTGCACCCTAATAAAATGTTCGTTTTTAGCTAATTTGATACAAAACAGTCAATCGATTATTACAGAAAATCAATTTTTTTTTATTTACGAGTAGATTTTATTAAGGCATTTAACTCATACTGTTTTTTGTGCCCAGTATTTATTTCACTTTTGTGTGGTGTTAGTAAGAGGGGAGCCGAATCAAAATTATTTCTTGAATCGAAAACCCAAACCAAGAAATAAATAAAGCTTAGTTCTTTCAAAAATAGGACTTTCTTTTGGCGATAGCTAAGTTCTTACATGCAAAATAATTTACAAATTATTTCTACAAGATTTTTCACGTAAATTTAGATTTTGTTGCATCATATCGATTTTACGTGATTCTTGTAATAATTACAGTGTATCAAGGACGCCTTGGTAGTGAATACTTTACTTCCACATAACTGACTCATGAATTTCATGTGAAGTCTAAGTGGATAGCTTGCAATATTTTTCTTCAAGCGTGTAATATGAAATTCTTATAAGAATAGAAGCTGCCATTCAGTCAGCCTTTTTTATTTACTACTTTAAAAAATCGTGTTGAACGATTTGTGTTTTTTTGGTAATTTTGTGGATTCGATTACTTGGAACCATGGCCGTGGTTTCTGGCCCTAAAAGTTTCGCGTAAGAGGAAAATTATTTCTGCCTCAAGCCGCAAAGTGGTTCTTCGGATTGAGAAGCTCCAGTACATCGAGAAGGATGTCATATTCGGTAGGCCACCGATTAATGGCTTCAAGAAAATGTTTGCATTTGGGTGAGTTCGATTCATATGTTTTAAAATCTGATTCAGTATCTTGTTTCTTGATATTTTTCAGGCAAGATATAAACAACCCAAAACGAAACAGTTTTGTGTACTCCATCCAGAAATTTCATGATAATTGCAGTGATGGTGGTTGTTTATCGTGTCATTAATTGTGAAAATAAATTCATTTCAATTTAATATCATTGTTATTTCTTACAAAAAAAAAAGAAAAAAATCAACGAGCGAATCGACCAAAATTTCATTTTGAAACCAAAACTATTTCATGCCATTTTTATCATAACTCCGCGTCGAACATACCTTAAACTCACGCTCATAGCGCGAATTCTTATTGAGGTGCGTTCACATGGTTAACTCGTAAGATCTACGTGAAAATCATTTGGATAAAAATTATGTTGGTTTTCACGTAGCCACGACGTGCGGATTATTTTGCGTGTAGTGATCGAACATGCAAAATTTTGACAGCGTTGTGTTGCCTGTTAAAAGTATTATCCCGCCTAATTTACAACTAACGCATTTTCGAGATAGTTAAGATGCAAGGGAAGAAGACAAAATCGAAGCACATGATCGGAAACTATGGTGAAAGATCATCATGGGAGTCCTAGGGGGCTTTGCGCCCGGATGGTATGTAAAAGAATGTACAGTAGAATCCCGCTTATCCGAGATAGTCGGGGGAGGAACTATCTAATCGACGTTTCTAGCAAGTTTAAATTTAAAAAGCCAAAACGTAAATTTAATAACTTAATAACGCGATGATAAAACACATTTTTACATGGATTTTGTATAAAAATAGTGGCTCAGATTGCGCGGAAGCTCGGATAAGCAGGGTTCTGCTGTACACATTTCGTGCTATCTGAGGTGGCACCGAGATATTTCAATTTAATCAAATACTGTTAATGTCTTGGAGGTTATGTGGCCTACATGAAAATTACAAATTTTCTTTTAAAACTTTCTTGTACTAAACCTAAATTTTGTGCGTATTGATTAATGCTTGCATACCAAAAGGTGCTTATCGCACTCGCTGTTTATAAGAACTAAAAATGCATGTTTATAAAACAAATTGTTAAAGTAATTTGTTGTAAGCTGTATTTCTTTCGTAGTTTTTGCATAAAATGTAAAAAAAAACTTTATGAAATGGAAGAAATATGTTGGATTTTCTGATCAAATTATTATTATTATTATTATAATTAATTTGAGACCTTTTAACTACCCGTTCATTTAGGTCTATCTGATCAAATGTCTTTCAACAAAAAAAATTTGTTAAAATTTTACAAAAAGAAAAGTACGCCTCTTTCTTGATCGAAAAAGAGTACGTATGGTATCCCTAGTCATTCCAGCATTCTAAATTATGAATAAGCGAAAAATTAAGTGTAGATCGCTGAAATGTCCAGCAATTGGTCTCTGAGAGGCTAGAATTTTGCCTACCAATCAGTCCTGTAAACCTCAAACAATGAATTTTGGCTAGTTCCGATCCAATGCAACAATATAAGTTTTCATGGACGACAAAAAAATGTTTAGCCAGCTCCCGCGGTTGGATCCTTTAACATCTCTGCTCGTGGCAAGGTTCTTAGCAGAATAAAGTTAATATTTGCTGGTTGTTTTATCATGATTTGGCACGACTCTGCTACTGTGAAGAAAAAAAATCGTGTCAATATACTCAAAATCCAGTGCAAAGTTAAATTTAAGTCTTAGAAAATCTGAGTAAGGCAAATTGACAAAAGGTTCGAAACACAGCTACCTTTGAAAATTCGTCAAATACTCTGTGTTTCATATTTTTAAAATCCAAAAATGTGCTTAATAACGTCAAATGTGTCAAAACTTTCCAATTATCAATTTTGACGATTCATTGATTGAAAAGTACGGTGGAAAAGTGGTGTTAAACACTCTTTTTACATTTTTTGTGATCATGATCCTAAAAAATTTCAAAAAATATATCCTTGTGTGCAACGTATAGCTTCTAATTTCAGCTTTTTTGGAAACTAAGTGAAATGTTTTTTTTAACATTTCATAGCTTATCTACAGTCTTTTCCGTAGCATGTTTTTTTTAGATTTTTTTTGAGACTTTGAATAACGGAAAACTGAAGTGTTGTAACTGAATCTTGTCTGAAAAACATATTTGAGTTACATTACGAGGTTTTCAAAAATAGAAACTTTGTAAATATCGGTTTGGAAACAAGAGAGATATTGGTTTTAGTCAGGTGTGTCAAATCGACACTCCAGGGACTGTAACGCGTAAAAATTTTAGGGACGGATGAGGGTTAAATTTTGGACAACGTGGGCTATCGACTCTATCCAAGAGGTACGCATGCGTGACCTGTGTATGTCTGATGCACAGGTGGGCTAGAAAAACGTTTTCTCCTCTTTTCCTGAAAACACTGTTTTTTTTTTTTTAAAAACAATGTTTTTCACATCACGCAGTTTATTATTTAAATTTCTGTGTCATTCCATCTGCCATTTATGTAAGATTTATGCGCATTTTTTTTAAACCAACGAACGTTCTTGTTCTTCCTGTGGCAGTTCCAAAGCTCTTTTTGATTCGAGATCAACCCTGTCATTTCCCAGAATCCTGATATGACTGGACATCTGCAAAAGACGATAACTGCGCCTATTTGAGCAATCATTTTATACAAGTTTTGAATGCGAAACTCCCATCTAAAGTTTACCTTGCACTTTTGAATGTTATGGTTATCACACTCATAGAGTCGGTACATAACATCTTTCGGCTGCATGTATGCTACATAGATCATTTATAAAATTTCAAAATTGAAATCAGCACGAGTTCGCAAATATGGGGCAAGATTTTTCATTTGGGTATGTTTTAGGAAGTTAAATAAAAAACATTCTGTTGATTTGAGAAATGTATCCCTTCGGAGTCCGGAAGATAAACTTTTATGTGTACCTACTAATTTGTTAAAAAAATATATTAATTGTTTTTCAAAAATGTTCTACTATTTTTTCAGCTCCTCTACTACCACAAGTGTTTACCAAAAAATAATGCCAATAGGGCATTTGCACAGTACATTAGTATTAGTAAGCCGTTGGGCAAACAAAAGTGACAGCTTCATGCAAAATGAATACGACTCAAAGGAAGAAATTTAGTTTTTGAATTATTTTATGAAAACTATCGAAAGTTTTTCAAAATACAGCATATTTTTGAGAAGCCAGTACATTTATTTATTTGTTTGTAAATTTGTTTTCTGATTTCGAGTAAGGCTCTTTGAAATAATGAAGATTCTGTACACGATATGACCGTTTCCTGAGGAAGTAGAAGAATAATTACTAAGTTTCTTTATAAATTCCGCAACGAAAACACTTAGCCTTATCATCCAGATTCAAAATTCTAAAAGATAGACCCTATTACTTCAAAAAATGATCTGGGAGAACCGTTAAATGTGCCTTTCAAACATAATGGTCATTTTTTAAATTTTTGTTCTGCTTGTTTCCGCACTGCAACTCAATAAAATATTTTCATAATTGTTCCCACTTGTTAGCCAATAATTTGGAATGTACTTGTTACTTGTTAGTACTGTTTTAGAGAAAATGTGCATTCATTTTAGTTTAAAGTAACATTTTCACTGAAACTAGCATTTTCCGCATATAAAAACCTTTGATGTGTGCCCAACAGACCTCTTGTATGTGTGTGTAGCAAAAGCCCTATTTGATCCTTAATTCATTAGTCATATTAGAACTGAATATTTTTAAGATGATATTTTGTTCCTAGTTACAATATTGCGCCTGTTACTTTTCAGGTGCAATCCACTAGACATAAACTGACTTTTTGAAAATCCAGGAAATCTTTCTAAGTTTAGTAAATCGTTACATTTAATAAATTTTCAGTTAATAAGGCTTTTATCATTGGTAGAGATTTCCAATCTTGTTCTTTCAAGCTTCTTATGGTGCATTTTTTTTTTGTAGAAAAGAGCAACAAAAGCAACCAGAACCAGCAGATGCAAAGTATCCGTTACTTTCGGCAGAAAGCTTTCGCCAACAAAGAACGAACACCGTCATCAGTAGGCAGATTTCCTCAAAAGAACCCAATCATCAGTTGTCCTTTTGCTCGCTTGTAGTTCAACTTCTTTTCCTGTGCGCAAACTTAATTGAACGTTTCCATTCAGCCAGCCAGGAAATAGCGATTTCGGAATAAGATCAATTTTCACCCTATGTTTTCCCCGAGGTTCCAATCGAAGGTCTGGAGATGGTTTCTTCTCTTCTATTGGGTCTATCTGAACTCTGAAGACCGCGGCCAAAGAAATGCAACCGTTCCTTGAGGAACAGCACATGGGCTGCGGCACCAAACAACAACAGCAACAGAATGATGTCATGCTGCACATGTTGCATTTCCTGTGCGTGGTTTTCTGTGTTGTAGCATTGGGATTCGAACGAATCGTATTCACCAAATCGGCGTTGTCTTGCTTGTGGATTACCTCAGCAAAGGAAAGCAGAACCAGATCTTGGCTCGGTTGTCGGTTTTGGAAGAAAAAAAGATCCAGAACCAAACGAAAGGATAATACACATTACACACAGATGCCAAAAAGGAGTTAAAGCTGCTGCTGCTGTTGTTCTTGTGGCGTTGCGTGTGTCGGGACTTGTTTCTCGTAAAAAGAAGGAGAACTTTTTTTTTGTTTTTGGTTTGTGTTTCTCCGTTTGTGGAAAAGTTTTCACCTGCCGTCTGTCGCATTTTGTGAGTTTTTAGATTTTTCTTTTCTGCTGCATCGCACCGGAGATCTTCGTTTTGCATTCGAAGTTTCGGTTATTTAAAATTGAGTGCTATTTAAGTTTGCGAAAAAGTCCTTAACTTATTTAGCTTCAGAATTGACGTTTAAAACGACTTGGCGAAAGTGCATTTCCCTCGATTTAGTTGTAAATTTATAAGAAGAAATCATTCATTTGAAGGATGCTGGTTGTTCTACATTTGTACCCAGCAGAAGAATAAAATGTCAAAAAGTTGGTTAGTTCAATACGAAATTAATTGTTTAGCCCACATTCGAAACCACAAGTCCACCTCGCCTCGTATGAATTATATTTTCTCACGGCACAAATTTATCCCCATGTCTTCCAATCGAGTCAAAAATGAGTGACCCACATACAACGAATGTGGTTGCAGTCAGGGTCGGTGGAATTCTATCAGATATGTTTTATGCTGGTGGATTGGTTTTATTATTTTCTGTATTTATTTACGTAGATTTTCTGCTGATTGGAACTTCGAAATAGAAATGCGAATTAAAGAACCCTCCTGAGCAACCGGACATGTCGTAGTTAGTTGAACAATTTTTTTTAGTTAACTATTGGATGGATAATGAATTCCAAGAGGAAGTGTTATCCGATTCTGATTTTTTTCTATGATTTTTTTCCCAACAATTCACGAAAACAAACAAAATTTAAAAAAAATTATGTTTGTAACTATATGGTTATTCATTTTTAAGTGCTTAAAAGTTTTCGTATGAAATTGTGACTTTAGATAATTGGTCCTAAACCTAAACGGTGAGCTGAATTCGTTTTCATCGATGGTAAAATCATTGAATTTGTTAAACAGTCTGGTAGACCAAATTTAGTCGATTTCGGCATAAAATAGCTTTTTTTTAGGAGAGTTTTTCATTTCTAAAAAAAAATATTCTATACTCAAATCAAACAAGCCCAATCTTCCAAACTATTTTTCAAATTCAAAGATTTTAACCTTTGATGAAAATAAATTAAATTTAAAAAAAAAAAAAAGATAAAATTATCAGATTTTCGGATCAAATTCTCTTGATGCAAACTTGAACTAAATCAATGATTTTAGTATGAAATTTGGCTTTTAAAAAAATTGCTACACATAGCGTACCAAATACGAGATTTCTAGTTTTTTCGCTTGCCGCTAGTATGCTAACATAATTCAAATGTTATTAATCTAATCTAAATCTACAAAATGTAACACAACACAGTATTTTGTTCATTGATTTCTGAAACATAAAATGACAAATTTTGGTGTCCTTAATGTGTTTATTATGTTGAACAATGCACTGGGGAATTTTTTGCAGATTTTTTTGGTGAATTTTTTTTTAACAGTAAATATTTTTCATAAAGAATCAATTCCACACCGATATTCGGCATTCAGTATCTCAAAAACCCCTGAACTAAGTTTTACAGTAACGGCAAACGGTGTGTTCAATTTTGTCAAACAAAGTTTAACACTTGAATTCAGTCAATTCGAAGTGTAGCAAGTTGGCAAGTGAAAAAACGATATTGCTTAACAATTTATGTGTATTGGAGAATTCATTTATAAGCTAAATCTTTATCTGTATTTTGAATTTGCATTCTGAATCTGTATTCTGAATTCAAAAATTGCGCTTTGAATTTGTATCCGAATTTCCATACGATTTCTGAAATGTACAAAAAAAAAACGATTTCCGAATCTTATTCCAGATTAGCATTTTATGAGCCAAGTTGTAGAACCATGTTCACCATTTAAATTATTTATTTTTAAACTGTATTGTGAATCAGAATTAAAATATGAATTTACAAAGATCGGAATCTTACTTTAAATCTTGGATTGCCATTTTGAAGCTTTAATTTTGTGTAAAAGTAGTAAAAACTATGTTCAAGAATTCCAAATTTGGATATAAAACAAAATTTCTCTTTTTTTTCATACTCGGAAAACTATTATCAAAATATTGAAAATGCATATCACCTCGAAAATATGATTCAAATTTGATATGAAATGTAAAACCAAATTTGAACCAGGATTTCGAAGCAGCTTTTCATTTCTAATTTCTTATGATTATTCGAACTGAAAATCCACAATCCTGAATTGGATACAGAATCTAAAATTCGAAAAACTTTACGATAAATACACTTTTGGTTATGGGAATTATGGAGTCAGAACCTCCGAAATGGGTGGGCGACGCAAACCTAGTTTGTTTTTCTTCCCCTCTTTAGTAACCAGTTATTTTCTGAGTTACACTCAGCCGAAAAGGAAACGTTGAATTCACCTGGATTTTCACGTAGGCTCTCATTACGTGAATTTCTACTTGATTTAAGTGAAGCACTTAGTAGCTAATACAAAATCACTTGACGCTTCCGTGAAATACACATAGTTGAAAGCTGTCAAAACAAATACACATCTGATTTACTTGAAAATCCAGTGATCCGCTAGGTATAAACGAAGTTGGTGCATTCTATGTGATGTTTATGTACTTCTGAATAGCTTATTCACGTAAAATCTATGTGAAAAGTAATCAGTACTCAATATGGCGCGGACCAAAAAGTTCGTGCTATCGGAAAAAGAAATTTACGGCGTGTTCGTTAATTGATTTTTTCTATCGAAGTGATTTTTTCTATCGATGTTGGCGTTCGTAAATTAGACAAACTGTATGGAAAAGCATTCACTCAGAACAATAATAACCCAAAATTAAGAACGCCAAGGCATCAAAACAAAGTTCAGCTGACATTCTTAATTTTGGGGTGCTGTCAATACCCCAAAAAGAAAGTTCGTAGACCGAACTGACCGCCCCAAAAAAAATTCCCTTTGTTTTGTTGTGTTCCCAAACAACTACCTAAGTCGCAATCGAGAAAAATGTCCGGATTACAGGTTGTAAGTATCATTTTAATATATGCTTTCTGGTTTCTTTAACCTGTTAGAGAATTTCTCCGGACGTCTCTTCTTCGTAAGACGCTGTTTTGCATCTGCTACAGGCGGATTGTAACTAAAAAAAATCTAACCTATATTCCGAAAAAAACAGCAGGCCATAAGGAGGAAGAAACTAATCGGAACTTCCACCCACTGTAGGAGGGACCAACTTAACAATTAGCACTATGCTGGAGCCACCCGGAACAGACTGCAGTGACAGAATAAATCCCGAGAAGATTTCCCCAAAACCGTTCCATCATAAATAGACATTTCCAGTAACGATTTAGCAAAGTTTTCACCAGTTCCAGTTATCCAGTCTAGATTCACCAGTTCCAGTTACTATACGAAGGTGAGTAATAGTATTCATAAGTATTTGCTTGCTAGTGTTATCGCTTTTCTGAATTATCTTCATTTTTCATTTCAGGTAGGGTAAGTGAGCCCTATTTTGGCATGGTCCTTATCTTGGCATACCAACATGTCTTTTCATGTTTTTCAGGTCCAAATTGAGCTAAAAAAATTTGAATATATTTTCATTGCGAAGAGAATAATTTGTTACAAATCTGTGCATACCGGATTTTTCGATTGTTTGTACTTTATTAAAATAGTTATTTTTTTCCATCAGCATCCGAAGCAATTATGTTGGAAATCACCGTATGAAAATCAGATGAACTCACCTTTCTAGTGCAACTGTTAAATTCACATGCGATTTCAAACGCGGACATTCATTTGAAAAATTTGCAATAAATACTCATGCCTACAGTTAAACTCGGCAAAAAATCAAAAAATACTAGAAAGACAAAAGAATGAATATTTATTTTGGTTTTGAATAAAAATTTAAAACTAATTTTGTTCCTTTTCTTGACATGCAACTTCAATCAAAATACACCACCAGTGTTGGAAGCTGGAAAAAATACATGTTCATTAAAGAGGTATTTATGGGCTAATGTTTTCCCTAAAAATTCATTTAAAACTACGCACAAATGTTTTCATACTAATTGGGTTGTAGGATAATACCGTTTCTATCAACTTAAGCTTCGAAATAACTTGGAGAACATAAGTGATTCGACTAACTAAAAGTCATATCCAAGCATTGAAAATGCAAAAATCGCTATTTGGGAACCTTGAATCGAAGGTACATTGGTATGCGTGCGAGCAGCATTTGCATTTCAATTTCCCGAGCAAATGCCACGTGGTCTCCTACAGAACACAGTGGTTCGAAATAAAAAAAAACTTAGTGAAATTAAGCAACTCACAAGACTTTAAATGTTTTTTTTATTTAAAAACTGTTAAATCGATGGAAATTTATGATTTTAGTATATAAAATACATAATTAATTGAGTTTTGGAATCGTTTTCTATTGTTTGGGAACCATATACTCAGATTTAATTTTTTGGATTTTTGTACTAATTTTTTTCTTGGAAACAGAAGTTGGAAGTTCAGGAAAATATCGTTTTCTTTCCAATTATTCCTTAAAATACAAGATGTGAGTCGAATTAAAAAAATGTTTTTGCAAGGTTTATATTCTAACATCCATTTGGCGTGTCAAACCACTGCGTAACGTCCCGGGCATTCGAGATGGCTCTTGCCAGAAACTCATAATCTCAGCTAACAAATTCAAAAGGGCAAAATTTTAAAATACCATTCAAGGAATTTTTAAATTTCTTACTTTATGTAGCCAAACTCCACAATATGAAGATAGTTGTTTGGTAGTGAAAATAACCCTATGTGTCGCAATCGCAAGTCTCCTAGAGTATTTTACAATCACTTATGGTCTATAAAAACTCAAATGGAATAATTTAATCGATGATTTATGAATGACAACACATCATGATGCACAGAACCATAGAAATGTCGTAAATGAGTCTGTCGTTAGGCTTAGCATTCCTGAATTTGTCCAGTTAGCATTCGAGTCAGGAAATTCTCAAAAAAAAAAAACTGAGAAAATCTAAGCAATTTTTTCAATATTTGGAAAAATCTAATCGATGAGAAAAGTTCAAAATAAGATATTTCAATTCACTTCCATCTGTACCGTTGAGCCGTCAACACGTACGCCGGAGCATCGTATCGTTGCTGTGTACCTGCAGGAACATTTTTACATTATTTATTTTTTCCTTACCTGTTTTTCAATCAGCACTTTTCAGTGCTAAAATTATTTTCATTTTCTTTTATTCATATTTTCTCTTTTCTTTCCAGCATGGGGAAGTCATCGGCCGGCTCAAGAGCTGGTAGAAAGCGAATTGCCGAAACTAATTCAGGTCCATCGCCCAAAAAAGTTGAAATTTCCAATTCATTCGATGTCCTTCATAACATCGGTGATGAGGAAATATTCATATTTAATTCTGATAAGAGTACTAAGAAACCTTCTTCTTCTTATACTCTTAAAAACGAAAAGGTTCCACCAATTACGGTCACGATTCCTGACTTCAATGCCTTTCGAAAAGAAATCGTCACTTCCGTCAAGGATGTGAAGATTTCTTTTCAGATCGGTCGAAGGGGAACTGCTCGTATTTTGGCGGAATCTTTTAATGATTTTCAAAAAATTTTAAATTATTTGAATAATAAAAAACACCAATTTTTTACGTACGATACTAGAAGTGATCGTCCTTTTAAAGTTGTACTTCGTGGTCTCACCGGCGATCAGACACCGGATGAGATCACAACTGAATTAAATTCTTTGTTAGGTTTTTCTCCGATTCAAGTAATTCAAATGAGGAAAAGAATCAACACGAATAATATCAGTAGTGTTGGTTTTGCTCCTGAGCTTTATTTGATCCATTTTAAAAAGGATCAAGTTAATAATTTGCAAATTCTTGAAAAGGCTCGTCTTATGTTTCATTGTCGAGTCAAATTCGAACCTTTTCGAAAATCTTCAACCAATTTCCTTCAAAATATTACGCAATGTCGTCGTTGTCAAGCTTTTTGTCACGGCACTAAAAATTGTAGAATGAATGCCAGATGCATGCTTTGCGGCTCATTTGATCATGAAAAATCTAAATGCCTTTTTGGTGGTGATAAGCCACAAACAGAATTTTTCAAGTGTGCAAATTGCGCAGGTAATCATTCCTCGAATTCGCTAGACTGTCCCATCAGGGCAAAAATTATTGCTTCTAGGAAAAATCCCAAAGTTTCCAGAAAAGTTTCTTCTCCTCCTTCCTCTTTTTCGTCTTCACACGTCGGGCCGGCAAACAACCTGCCTGTTCGCGGTCAGCCTCGGCCTACATTGGAATCACGGCTGGGTAATACCCGAAGTGTTTCTAATGTTACCTGTGCTGAATCTGCGCCACAGACTCGTTGTTTATCGTTCTCAGAGGTGGTTGAAAATGGGTTTCCCTCTTCAGGTTTAACTAATAAAAATGGGAAAAAACCAAGTCTCAACGTTCATGCGAAGGCTTGGGAAAGTCCCCGAAATTCAAATACTTGTTCTTCTCCTTCATTTTCTGATCCTAACAATTTTGTTGATTTGGGTGAGATTACTGAGGAAAAATTAAAATTTTTGCATCAAAATTTAATGGAAATGATGCAACTTATGTTGAAAGCAAATTCAATGTTTGAAGCTTTCCAAACTTCTTTTAATTATGCTAACAAAATTATTATGACTTTACGATTCCCTCATGGATCCAAATAGATGTTTAAATATTATGAATTGGAATGCTAGATCTTTGCTGGCTAACCAAGATGAATTCTTTTTATTTTTGAAAAGTCAAAACATACATATTGCTGCCATCACTGAAACTTTTTTAAAGCCAGACAATAACTTGAAAAGCAATGCCTTCTTTAAAATTTTGCGAAATGATCGACTTGATCGACAAGGTGGGGGTGTAGCTATTGTCATCAATAGTCGTCTCAAATTTAGACTTCTTCCTTCTTTCAATACAAAAGTCTTAGAAACAATTGGAATTGAATTAGAAACTTCTATGGGGAAAATTATAATTATTGCCGCATATTTGCCTTTTCAATGTAGCGGTGAACAGAAAAATTTTTTGAAGGGAGATTTACAAAAACTCACCAGAAACAAATCTAAATTTTTTATTATTGGTGACTTTAATGCAAAACACCGATCTTGGAATAATATTTCATCAAATTCAAATGGGAATATTTTATTTAATGACTGCTCTGCAGGTTATTATACTGTTGAATATCCTAATGGGCATACTTGTTTCTCTTCAATTAGAAATCCTTCCACAATTGATTTGGTTCTAACGGATTTAGGCGAGCATTGTAGTCAATTAGTTACTCATGCGGACCTCGATTCAGACCACCTTCCAGTAACTTTTTCTTTATCCCAAAGTCCGATTGAAAACCCTTTAAAATCAACTTTTAACTTTCAAAAAGCTGACTGGGAGCGATATAGGAATTTTATTGAACGTAATTTAGATGTAAACGTTCCACTGAATTCAATTGAAGATATTGATTTGGCTGTAGAAAATTTGACAACTTCAATAGTCAATGCTAAAGCCGCTTCAATACCCAAAGTTAATCATAAATTTAATCAACCTTTAATTGATGATGATCTTCAGTTTTTGATACGACTGAAAAACATTCGTCGACGCCAATATCAACGTACTAGGGATCCTTATTTGAAATTTATTTATTGCGACCTTCAAAAAGAGATCAAACGTCGTTTAAATTTCATCCGTAATGAAAATTTTGCTAAAGCAGTAGAGGACTTAAAACCCTACTCAAAGCCGTTTTGGAAGTTAACTAAAATTCTGAAAAAGCCCCAGAAGCCAATTCCTACTTTGAAAGATGGGGATAAACTTCTTTTAACTAACGCAGAAAAAGCTCAAAAATTAGCCCAACAGTTTGAGTCTGCTCATGATTTTAATTTAAACGTTGTTAGTCCAATTGATGCTCAAATTTCCCTTGAATTTGATGATATTTTTTCTAAGCAAAATGTATTTGAAAGTTCCTCTGAGACAAATATTGATGAACTTAAATTGATTTTCAAAAAATTTAAAAATATGAAAGCTCCGGGGGAAGATGGGATTTTCTATATTCTTATTAAAAAGTTGCCTGAAAGCACTTTAAATTTTTTAGTTAAAATCTTCAATAAATGTTTTCACTTGGCTTATTTTCCCAATAAATGGAAAAATGCCAAAGTAACTCCAATTTTGAAACCTGGAAAAAGTGCTTCAGTGCCTTCAAGTTATCGACCAATTAGTTTGCTTCCTTCTTTAAGTAAACTATTTGAGAGAGTTATTTTGAATAGAATGATGATTCACATTAATCAGAATTCTATTTTCCCTGATGAACAATTTGGTTTTCGTCATGGACATTCTACTACACATCAACTTTTGAGTGTAACTAATATGATTAACGCTAGCAAATCTGAAGGTTATTCAACTGGTGTTGCTCTTCTTGATATTGAAAAAGCTTTTGACAGTGTTTGGCACAAAGGTTTAGTAGCTAAATTAGCTCGATTTGATTTTCCTGTATATCTCACTAAAATTATTCAAAATTATTTGACTAGCCGAACCTTACAAGTAAGCTATCAAAATTCATGCTCTGAAAGGACTCCCATTAGAGCTGGGGTCCCTCAGGGCAGTATACTTGGGCCGATTTTATACAATATTTTTACTTCTGATCTTCCTGATGTACCAGAAGGAAAAGGTAGAAGATTATTTGCTGATGATACTTTGCTTTCAGCCAAAGGTCGAAATTTACGGGTGGTACGCAGTAGATTGCAACAAAATTTAAATTCCTTTTTGAATTACTTGAAAATGTGGAAAATTTCTCCTAACGCTTCCAAAACTCAACTTATTTTATTTCCCCATAAGCCAAGAGCTAAATTTTTAAAACCTAATGAAAATCATTCCATAACTTTTAATGGGGTTTCATTAGAATGGTCTGATCACGTGAAGTACTTGGGACTCACACTTGATCGGAATCTTACTTTTAAAAATCACATTGAAGATATTCAATCAAAATGTAATAAATACACTAAATCTCTTTATTCTCTCATCAACAGGAAATCCAGGTTGTGTCTGCGAAATAAGATGCTTATTTATAAGCAAGTATTCCGACCAGCGATAATGTATGCAGTTCCGATTTGGTCTAGCTGCTGCGCGACAAGGAAAAAAGCCATCCAGAGGATTCAGAACAAGGTTCTGAAAATGATTTTGCGGCTTCCACCTTGGCACAGCACCGAAGATCTTCACCGGATTGCAGGCATTGAATCGATCGAAGAGATGGCCAACAAAATCATCTCCAGCTTCAGAGGCAAATCGATGCAGTCTTCCGTCGCAGAGATTCGTTCTCTCTACAATTAGTTTAATTTTAGGATAGTGTTTAGTTTTAAGTTTAAAATATTTTTGACATTACAGGATGTTCTCCTACAAAAAAAATACTTGATTGTGCTCAGCAAATTTAAGTCGAATAAATAAATTTTAGTGATTAGTAAACAATAGGGCTCTGGACAGTTCATTATTGAACTGAACACCTAATTTAATGTAATAATGTAATATAAATGTAATGATGAATTGGTACGAATAAAGACATATTAAAAAAAAAAAAAAAAAAAAAAAAAAGATATTTCAATTCAACGCTACAATACCACTTGCATAACAACCACGTTCAAGTCGTTTTTTTATATTTCGTTTATTTGACACGGCTCAAACCTTTCAGTATTACTCCCGTTCAAGTCGTATTTGATTTTTATTTTGATGAAATTGTCTCAAAAAACTTCGCCAAAATGATGAACTGTAAAATCATTTTCAAAAATTTCGAGGAATGTAAATCAATCAGGGCCAGATATGGATATTTTAGCTCAATATTCTGGCAGCTGGACCACACCAACTTTTTTTTAAAACTCTACGTTGAAAACCTGGGCTAGTCTAGAGAAGCCCATGCCATATGAAATACTTTTCCTAGATTTATTGGCTTTATTCAGATTTTATCAGTCCTTCATAAGTAACTTACTGTATACATATTGGAGAAATTTTTTGAAGTGTTCAGTTTAAAAAGTTTGCTTATAAAATATGTAAGTTTTGATTTCATCAATGGGATTTAACGTTCATAAAAAAGAGAAAGTTCAAACCACTCGCGGACATAAATCGTTTCTGAATCGATCCCCCTGATGAAGGTTTGTTTGTCATTTATAAACCAATGATTCTTGTCCATACACAATTATTCCGAAACAACCTAAGGTGTTTATAATCATCACTTTGTTTTAATGACTAAAAAGTTTAAATTTTTAAAAAAATTAAAAAAAAATTGCGGAAATTCTGGACTTCCGACTTTTTGAAATGAAAGCTTATTTTGTGCTTCCCTTCCCTTCCAACCAAATTTCATCAATGTTTTCGAAAGCCTTTTTGTTGTATGCGTGAAGCCCGGCGTTCCATCGTCGCATAGAACTTTACGCTCAGGTGACGTCATTCTGTCAGTGGCCTTATATTCAGAATAGCCAACGATTCTGTTACCTGTCAATTGAGCGTTGTTGGTAAAGATCTATTGCACATTGCTGGTGGCCAAGAATCGGATCATCGAAACGGCAAACAATTGGTACGGCGGCCAAGTAATTGGAGCACCGCAGTGAGTACTTTGCATGCATTTTGCTCACATTAATGAAAGTTCCATAGAGAAAACATATTTTTGTTGAACTCTAGGCAAGTTAGCAAGTAAATTCTTCAAGGGATGTTCTATGGTGCACTCAACAGGAAGGTTGGAATGTTGAAAAAAAGGATAAACCATGCCTTAGGTGCCAAGGTCGGGTGCATTTACCCTATACGAAATTCGTTCAGGTTAAACAGAAAACTTCTATCAATTCTGTTCTACAAACTCAAACAAACGAACCTGGATTAATGCATGCATGCTTCCCGATGCCAAAAGATTCAATTTTTATCAAATTGCGTTCTCTATTCCGGCCTGGGCGCAGGTTTAGAAACATGTTTTCATTAATAAAATAAATATATTGATCCTAAATAATAAAATTTCCCTTATTGACTATGTATAATCCCTTTTAATAAACGACTCTCAAAACGAAAAATCCCTGCCGAATGACAACACCCCAAAATTAAGTTGCGAGAATGACGTTTATTCTCAAGTTTGGGAAAACCCCCCCAAACTTATTTTCGTCGGGAGCCAGTTTCATCCGATTTTGCGGCATTACAACTTTATTTTGGGTTGTAGTGGCTAAGAGTGTTGGAAGGTGATTTGACATCTACCAAACAAATCGATGCAATTTTGCTAAATATGAACTACGTAACGTAGTTAGTCTTTTCCGAACAAATAAACAAAAATGTTTTGATTTTTTCAGACACATTTTATTTTTTGGAATAATTCTGATAACACCAAGCACGCACTTATTTATAACACAGAGAATACTATACATTTCACTTCACTTTTTTTTTTTTTAATATTTCGCCGCGACAATTCCATTGATGTCCCTTGTTAGCTGCTGCCTGTTCGTCCCAGCTGTCCAATTCCAAATTCTGTTGAAAAGGGAAAAGATGTTAATAAAAATCACACAACAAAATTTTTAGGTATATACTTACGATAAATCAGTTCCATTACCCGTAATTTCTCTAACTGCCTGCACCAACTGTTGGATGGAAGCCATATTGAGAACTGTGTTCTTTCACATAGATTTTACGTGAGTAAGTTATTCAGAGCTACGTGAACATCACATAGAAGGGTTGGGAGCACTGCTTGACTGCAGTCGCGGTTTCATGTCGGCTGATAATTTCATGAAAATTTCGTGTGAAAATAGTGATAAAAAGTGTTTGTTTTTAACAATTCGGTGTGTGATAGTGTCCTTGAAATGCATGCAATTGTGACCCAATTTTTGCTTCAAATAGTGCATAAAGTTGAATTTTGTGCGGCGTTCTCAAAACTGGTTAATCGATGACGCGATTGAAGAGAGCTTTTTTCAAAGCTTATAAATTTTTATAATAGGTGGTGCTCGCGTATGGTCTATTCCTAAAAGCTCAGCAAATGTCGATCGTTATTCGAATTATCGATATGTTTATCGATATTCTAAAAAGCCTGTTTTCTACACCGTGAAGGTACCTACATGCACAATCCTAAGATAAGTATATTATATTGTTCTATTCATTCTCGATAGTTAAAATAATAACTACGAAATCGTCATCAGATGTTCAATACAAATCATTCAATTGAAAACAGTAACATGGTTCGTTTCTTTCTTTCGATGAGCTTAGGGGCCGTTCACATACCACGTGGACAGAAAAATGAGATTTTTTACCCCCTCCTCCCCCTCCGTGGACAAGCGTGGACATTTGGTAAACCCCTACCCCCCTCCCCGGATGTCCACGTGGACAGATTTGAAATAGTTTTTTTTAAATACCAATAATTTGAAAGTTAGAAACACCACTTTTTGCCTCTTTGTTATTGAAATGGATGATTTTGAAGAAAAAAAAACGAATAAGGATTTCCGGATATAAATATATGATTTCTAAATTATCATATTTATCACTTGCTTTCTAGCAGCAACTTATTGTTAAAACTTAAACTGAAAAGCTTTGCAATTTTAAGATTTTGATTTAAACATCTTAATATTTATTCACATTTAGAAAATATTTTGAAAGTAAGTATGTCCACGTGGACATGACCCAAACCCCTACCCCCCTCTCCGTGGACAAGCGTGGACATTTCCATACCCCCCTCCCCCCCCTAAGTTGTCCACGTGGTATGTGAACGGCCCCATTTTAACGAAAAGCTCATATTTATTTGAAGCTTGTGTAAAATCGATGAACAAGTTAGTTGCGGTTTCATCGATGCATTCACTGAATGATGGGATGCCAAATATCACGTCTTTCCAATATTAAAAGATAATATGTAAAACGTCAATTCAGAGATTTTTTTCGAAGCGCACAGGTACGAAAAGGGTTGAAAAAAAAACAAATAATAGGAAATTAAAAGTTTTTATTAGTACGGCTACAAATGAAATACTTGAAGATAAAAAAGGATTGTAGAATAATTTGAATTTTATCTTAGCATGTGACTAAATACTTTACCGATTGAGCCATAGAATTTCCAACAAGTGTTTAAATTACAAAGAACTGAAATCCGTTAAATTTAAAGCTATTATTGATATATTATTGAAATAAAATCAATTTTAACCTCGTGAAAATGGAACAACAAACGTTTTCATAATATTTTTACAGAATTTTAATATGTTTTTTAATAGCGATATATAATTCGGTTTTAGTCTTGCTGTAGCTTGTTTTGCATTGTTATAGTTTTTGTTTCTATTTAAGTTATAGACTGAAATCAATATTAAGTTTCATATTTTTAGAAACCTAGGGACAAAAATGTAAAAGTTTTTATATTATCAAATTGTTTTCCTTTACAGAATGTTGAATGGAAAGGGTTTAACTTTGAATAAATGAATTTCTTTGAAACTTTTTAAATTCGTCATAAAGTTTTGAAGTTAGGACGTTTTGCTCATCACGTTATAAGCACGCGGTTAAATTGGTGAGTCGCACCGGTGCTAAGTACATTGTACGTGTATGAAAATGCCACGTTAGGACGTATTTGCTCTAAATAAAAACGCGATGTACTTGATAGTGTGTGACGCAACGATCATTAAATATTTAACTTTGCTTTGATCACATCCCTTCCCAAGGGGAATCTAGATCTTATTTACCTTCCCCACTAACAAACCACTCTTCCTGTGACGACCGTGGAGATTTAGAGGTGTATTCGGTCTCTAGTAGCAACGGAAGTCGAATTAACAATCCTTCTCTTTCCCCGATGAACCGTAAGGACGTGGCCGGCGCCGTTATTGACCATATAAAATAAGGAACCTTCGAAACGTGTACACAGAAAATGGTAAGCTAATCCCAAGCCCCATTTATTGGGATCTATGGACAATTTTGATGGTTCTTGTCAATCACGGAGTAGCAACTACTGAAATGTACGGTTTATCTAAGCTCAAGCTCAAGCTCAAGCTCAGAGCTACGTGAACATCACATAAAATGCACCAAATCCGTTTGTACTTGGCGAATCACTGGATTTTAACGTAATTCCAATGTGTCTTTGTGTTGACAGCAAACGGCTATGTGAATTTCACTTACAGATCAAGTGAATTTGTATTAACTTTCAAATGATTCAAGTAAGTCAAGCAAAAATTCACGTAATCAGCGCCTACGTGAAAATCCAGATGAATTTAACGTTTGCTTTTCGGATGAGTGTTCGACATCTACTCGACTCGCTGACGATCATGCTTCGCCGCGAACGCTTCATGAAGGAAAATGATTTAATTCTTGGAACGCAAGTGATGCCCAAAAACCAAATTTATGCCAAAATGTTTTCTTATTTTCCTTATTTTCCTCTCAAGGTGTGTTAATTATGTTATTAAACATCGGTCTTAGACTTTATCCCAGGAACTGATAGCTAGTGTCCATTCTCTTTAAAGGTCTGATTTTAGGCGTGAATCAACAGCATCACCAACTCGCGCCGAATCAACTCGCACACGAATTCATTCAGTAGCGAAGCGAATGATTGCTGGAGTAAACAATGACTGAAAATCGGAAGGAGAAAATCAACAAGGAACGCTAGGCAACACAAACAGAACGAAAATTCATAGTACATGGTTTACTAAGACGGCGTTCTTATGTTGTATGTTTTGATTCGTTCGCGAGTCAATGCTTAACAGCGTCGTTACTGTGGTTGCGTCGATAACGATTGGAAATTTCGAAGCAAACGAAGCGATTATCAGTAAACCTGCCTGCGGGTTTCTTGACTGAAAACTTGGTACGGGAATTTTTGTTTTCTTCTGCCCCTTGGTGGCTCTTGGCACTACCTTATTTAAATATTCCCTGCTCATGCGTTACTTTTCGTGTCTTTTTTGTCATTTTTCACGTCTCATGTCTTATGTCTCAAGATCTCATATCCCATGAATCATGTCTCAAGGTCTCAACTCTTACACCTCAGGTCCCATTTTTCATGTCTCATGTTGCACGTTTCAGATCTTTAAATATAAAGGCCCCCGCACAATAGCACGTCGGACGTCGCGTCGCGTCAGCTATCAACACTGTCATTCAGTACTAAAACGCTGACGCGACGCACTCCTCAAAGCTATTAGCCTCATGTCTCATTCATACGGTTTCAGGTCTCATTTGTCAGGTCTCATGTCTCAGGTGAAGCCTCATAGCTACAATTTTTTAAACTTCAAAAATTTCTAAGTGTTTTCCATTGAAAAGGAAGAATATTTTTTCTCAGCTACAGTGTTAATTGTGAAAACCGTGTTAAAAAATATTGGTGTAGTTGGAATAAAAGCTCTTATGTATCGCACTGTCATTGAATACTTTTCGAAAGCAATGCAATACATTTTTGCTTCACTCCCCGATATTATCAATTAATTCATATGTCCTGTCGTGGTATTAAAAGTGAGCCGTTTAGCCGTGTTTAACCAAGGCCAACATTAGAAACTAACAAACGGCCAACATCAGGAACTTGGGCCAAGATTAAGAGCATTTCAGCAAAGATACCGTCACTTCAAGATAAAGAAGTGGGATTTGCCGCGAACATTAATTCTTCTATACGGACTTTCGATGTTCGCAACGCCACCTTAAGAGTTGGGGCAACAAGATTCATGCATCTAGCCATGGTAACCAATGTGTGTCTTGGAAAAACAAAACTGCTTTAAAAGTATATCTGTTGGAAGTGAGTACTGCAGAGCCATCTACAATGCTTTAAATGCTAAAAATATATTTTGGTTGACCTTTTGGACGAATTATTAACCATATATTGCCATTCGGAAAAAATTGATTTGAATTTGAATTAAACCGAAACTCGCTTTTCTAATTTTACTCTGTTCGAGAAGAAAATCATCTATTGAATGCTCAATTGGGAATCTTTTTGTTCATAAAAAAAAGCATGTTGAAATTCATACCAACAGTGCGAATACGAACAACGGTTGCTTTGATAATTTTGTATGTTATTTGACGTTAAAGTTGTTGAATACTCAAACCATTGATCCCCATGGAGGGTGTACAAGCTATTTTAGTCGCCTGTTATGATACCCCTTCTCAGAAGGGAGCAGCACTGAGCGTATAGAAAGAATTTTCGATAAGTTACATGGGTCTGCTACTATCAAAGATACTGTCACTTCAAGATAAAGAAGTGGGCTTTGCCGCGAACATACATTCTTCTATATGGATATTCGATGTTCGCAACGCCATCTAAAAAGTTGGGGCAACAAAACTCACCCATGTTACTAAGGATACCAAAGTGTGTCTTGGGAAAACAAATCGCATTCAAAGTTATTATGGTTGGCAGTCAGTACAATAGCGACATCTACATGCTTTACAAGCTGAAGAATATTTTTGATTATTTCGTTGAGTTAATTGAAAATCTGTTAATCAATAAAATTGAAATAAGATTGTCTGGATTAAAAACTATCATTAAACTTTTTCGAAACTATCGTGGTTTGTAGAAGAAGAAAAGTATTTAATATGCAGAATCAAATAAAACAAACATTTTTTGGTTTTGTCAAAATTTACAAATTATTTATTCATATAATGTTAAAACTAATTAACCTAATAAATAAACAATACTTAAATATACGCGAGAGCGGCTGAGGTAAGTCTTCTAACCAATTTGTATTGTATCCCTGAGCTACTCAGTCATAGGTAACAAAATATACATCCAATTTTAGTTCTTTTTTAAGGAGCAGTCTGCATTGAATTAACAAAAAAGAGTAATAAATTAAAAATGAAAGGTTGTCCCTTAACTCCCTCCTACCCGTTGATTAAAGTTTTTCCTGTTATTCTAGTAGCAATTAGAAAGCCTAAATTTGTTTTTGCGTTGCTTTAAACAGAACATTAATAATTTACCTATGTGGCCTTCTGGGGCTCTCAAAATTCAAACTTCAAACTTTGTAAAAAACATTGATATCAGGGAAAACCATTCAGGTACAATCTGTGTATCGTTCCAAGTAAGTGGTTTTCAAGGAAATAAGAATACATTCAAAACGTTAAAATTTTCGAAAATATCTTACCATGGTAGCTGTTTGAGAACGTCATAATTTAGCTGCTATAAAGCAAGAGTCACCCTAGCGACTGAACATAAAGGTGAGTTCTCTCCTGAGAACTCACTCTCCGCGACCGATCGTGTGATCGTGTTCGTGGTACAAGTACGATTGTTTACCCAGCATAACAGAAAATAAAATCAGTTCGCACAAACCTCCGCCACAGCAACATCGGTCTTGATTATTACCCCCGTCGGCTCGGTCGTACAAGAAGTTGGAAATAAAAGTAATATTTCCCCAAAACGGTCGGTGTTAGTTTACTCCGGAAGAAAACATCACATAGTGATCAATATCACTGCACCACAAGTGTGCCATTCTAGGATTTGGTGATTGGGTTGCCTTAATTGCACCCAAAGTACTGGTGGACTAACAGTGAAATGCTAAAGTTGAAGTGTTCCCCAGGTCGTTCCCAAAAGTGTATACAGTCCACTGAAGAAACATTAAATTAATTGGGACGATCCGGAACATTTTTTGGTCCTTCGAACCGGATGTGTGGCCAGTATGGCCTACGGACAGTGACGGACGGATTCGGAATCGCAAGAAGTACCCTGCGGCATCAGTGCACGGCCATCGCACTTTCGGTAGCATCAAGCCACCGCAGCCATCGCTGCTTCGCCATCGCGCTGATCAGCGCTAATCAAAGCACCGCAGTACAACCGGAACACCATTTTGCTACAACACAAAGCTAAGGAGGGCGAACTTAACCATCGGAATAATCGGTCGGCGGAACATTTCCCGAGGCCTACGGAATCGGTTCACGGAAACCAGGGAAGTACAAAGTGTGCATGATTGGTGGTGTATGTTTTCTGTGGTAGCTTGTGGGTAAATGAATTGCTCAAAATAAAGTTGAAAACTTAAGTTCAAGATCTTTTTATTCTGGAATTGTGTGCAATCCTTGATCGGGGTTTTTCAACATCATTCTCTGCTGCTTGTGGTTCGAAATTGGCAATTGTTTCATTGATAACTTTCTTAGTCAATCGGGTGCGTTTGGTCATTCATTTTCGGTCAAAAATATTAACGTTGAGTTGAGTTGAGTCAAATAACGATTAGTCGGACTATAATTACGTATTGGTGAGAGCACGCAAGGTGCATTTTGTAAGCTAGTGGTCAATAAGTGATCATTGATTGAATTAGTTCTTCGGTCAGCATTATTGATTAATGATCTGTGGAGATCATTAGGACGTGTCGGTGTTTCTTGAATAATTATTTTTTTAAATTAGTGAGTGAATGGCAATTATTGTGTGCAACATACAAGCGGACGTGTCAACGTGCATAAAATTATTTTCTGAATTTTTGGAATTCCAATTTTTAATCGAAATTGGACTAAGTTGGTCTGTGTCAGAACGGTTTTCGGAAGTCCACAAACGTCGCTTGTGTTTTAAGTGTTTGCAACCTGGACATTATGCCATAGATTGTACCAGAAGTCCCTGTCAAAAATGCCATCGGAACCACCACACACTTTTGCATTATGAAAGTCCTCGCTACTTCTCTCGGCCTCACTCACCATCTTACTCCTCCTCCGTTCCACCAACGCGCAACAGACCCGATAATGCCAATCAGTTTGAAACGAACCAAAGTAGAGAAAACACACAAACTCAGCGCACACCAAATCGAAGAACTCAGCAATCCACCAATTCGTACCCAGTTGTTCAAGCACCCGACCCACAAAATTACCCACAGTGCACCACAGATAACCTTTCGCACACTTTGGAATCAGTCAGTAGCCCATACAGAGTATGAGTTTGTCAGTTTTTTGTTGTCGACTGCTATCATTCGAATTAAAAATAGGTTTCGAACTCACACGATTGCAAGAACGTTGTAATTGTGTTCACAGTTTGGCTACGCCTCTAGTAGTATTTCAATCAACTCAATCTCCAGAAATGATGAGATCCCACGGAACAGGTTATGTCTCGGTCTTTTCGGAAATTGCCTATTTTGTATTTGTTAGATTGTGTCTGGACAAATGTCGGAAAATCGGTCAGTGAAACTGTCTGCAAATCATTTGGTTATTGAGTCAGAAAATCATTCAGATCACAAAGCAAAACTGTCAGAAACTCATTCAGAAAACCATTCGGAAAACCTTTCAGAATTTTATCGGAAAATCGGTCAGAAACCCATTCAGTACAACAGTCAGAATCTATGTCAGTTTTTTCGTCAGAAAATCAGTCAGCCGGACGAAGGTCCTGAAGTAACTCACATCACTCGGCCATTTGTTGGAATTTTTTCAGCTCATCTTGAAGATTTGCAAGTAGAACAAATTCGTCGAAGGCCAACCCACATTGGTCCAAATTTAAGATCGCTTCGTATACGAGCTGAAATCGGACAGCACAACTGCAAAACCACTTGAAATTTTGCTTCATCGTGTCGCACCTCAATCGTCGTTTATTCGAACGAAGAATTGACGGTGGACCCAGTTGGTCAGAATGACTAAAATGTCCCACATGCTATGCCTCCGTCTGCATCGATATCCTATCAGTGCAGACGTCGAGAAGAACCATCAGCACACAACACACTGCGAAAAACGGTACAACTCGCGGTCTAAAATCGACGAAAAAGAAAACGTTGGAAAGGGGCGACAGCAGACATTGTCATAGGTGACAATGTAACGGTTGTTGGAGCTAATCATGAGCTCAAAGTTTCTGGTTGAATGCTTTACTTTAAAGAAAATAGTCAATGGTCAAGAAAACAAACGTGATAAGTAGAACATTAGACCGAGACATCTACATAACCTTATTACCTTCTATCCGCGATAGCAATTATGTCGACAACATATGTCAGTTTATCAAGAATGATCGTGTCAGATGAAATGAGTCGTAAATTGAAACATGTCAGAGTTTCAAAGTCAGAATTTGTCATGTTTATAAGTCTGAAATTTGTCAGAAATGCGTTAGTTATGTGTCAGTATTTATGTCTGTAAATGTCAGAATGTTTTCTGTCAGTATTGAAAATTCGGTAGAAGGGAGCATGTAATTGAAGAATGTACTAAGAAACACTAAAGTCCTTCTGAATGAACTCATCACGTTACCTTGGATGAAACCGTGACCCACCAACGGCTATTTCCGGTTTTTGAGCGGCTCATCACCACACTGTGACATCGGTACAATTCCAGACAGTACCCAATTTCGGCATTACCACGACAACACCGGTTCAATAATTGGTCCGAGGAAGCAGCACCAGCTACAACAACGGCCAAACAATCGAATTACAACCTCTGGTCGAAAAGCGACAGGCTGTGATATCGACTACGTATCGGTCATCGGTTGGTCACCCTAAACACCCATCATGCCTGGATCGTTCCATTGAACAACAACGCCAACCTAACATCTCTGCTACCACCCACCTATTGATGAGTATCACCACAGCACCATCATTATCATGAAACTGCTCGACGTTGTTGTCTACTAGCCAGCAACATCAGGTCCGGCCAAGCACCACACGAACGGTCAGACCTAGCACATACGTTGGCATACACGCTATTAAAAATAGAACCGAATTTCGAATTTGATACGGTTTCATCTGTTTAAAAGTTTCAAGTTTCAAGTTCATCCTCCCACGAAAAAAGATTCAATGGTTTTCCGGTCAATTCTCAACGTCAGCTTGGAGCGCATCATGTGGTCATCGGTCATTGAAAGGCATTCGTCGGCTTATAAGATATGTCAGCATGTGCATAAGTTTCGAAAAAGCAATCAAAGTAACATTTTTCTTCGGTTCAACATCCGTTTATTAATACATTGGTCAAACAGTAACAACTGCTGGTGGAAATTCGAAGGGCTGAAATTTTGAATAGCCATCGATCTACAAGCGTTGGTCATCAACATGATCATTGATCCACGATTCACCGGGGAACACAATATTTATCAGATCTTCAAAATCGCACAAAGTGGTCAAAAGAACAGCAGAATCTAGATGTCGGAATGATGGTCTTACTCAAAGAAGAGAATTGTCCACCTCAGAGACGGCCATTGGGTCGTATTAAAAACGTAGTCAGAGGGCAAGATGGTAAAGTCCGAGTAGTTTCAGCTCGAACGCAGAATGGCACGTATGACCGAGTTATTAGTAAAATTTGCCTACTTCCCACCCGCGACAACAATAATGTCGACAACGCGAGTCAGTAATTTGTCAGAGAATATTATGTCAGAAAGGTTATCGTCAGAATTCGCAGTTGGCGAAATGTGTCAGTTTTTGTCAGAGAACGATTTGTCAGAGTTTTCGTCAGAATCCGCATTTATCGGAAATATGTCAGTACATGTATGTCAGTTTATGTCTGAATATGTTTGTTGAACTTTTAAAATTGGTGCAAGGATGCATGTTGCAATTTTCAAAAAAAAAAACCGCTAAAGCCCTTCGAAAAATTTTCTTTTTCATGACCCCAACCGCTTGAACAACCGATGCCTCCAATAACCCACAACCGAGAACATCCGGTCTGACCCAACAAAACTTCCGGTCCGGCTTAGCACCACAAGTCCGGTCCAAGTTAGCACACGCACTGCGGAGTTCTCTTATCACGGCATTGCAATGAATTTCGGCTACTTTACGGCATCATCAGTTTGAAAGTCGGCTCACAAGTGTACACCAGTTACACAAGAAGATTCAACGGTTCCCTGATCAAATCCCAAAGTCAACGGAGGTCATCGTTCATCGAAAGGCAGTCATCATTGGTTCCGGAAATACCCATAAAACAACAAGTTTACAGTTGATCATCATTTATTGATCAATTCAGCTGCAAGCATCAACCTCTGGTCGAAGGTCGACAGGTGGATGCTTTGATCATCGATATTCATTTACCCACCACACAATGTGAAACAACCCCTGGTCGAAGTTCGACGGGTTATGTATCAAGCGTTGGTCATCAGAAATGAGCATTGGTCCACGGTTCCTTTATCGATCACACGTCTTGTATCAACTTCTGGTCGAAGCTCGACAGGTTGATATATGATTTCCGGTCTTTAGAAGGAAAAGCAAACAACAGCCTCTGGTCGGAAATCGACAGGCTGCCCAAATTTACTCATCGGTTGCTCCACTCAACGCTTGGATCTTGAGCATTATCGTTTTTTCCGGTTCCAGACATGCAACACATCCACCATCAGGAAGTCGTCATCATTGCCTACAAATAAAAATGGAAATTTAGAAAATTTTCAAAACTTTAGAAGTTCAAAATAACGGTCAACAAAAAAAATCAACACGTCCTACTAAGTCTTGATGCGGTTCACCAGCCTGCGACGGATCCAACCAACAGCAGCGAGAAACAAAATAAACCACCCAGCGGAGGGT
The DNA here is from genome assembly GCF_029784155.1 of Uranotaenia lowii. Taxonomy (NCBI): domain Eukaryota; kingdom Metazoa; phylum Arthropoda; class Insecta; order Diptera; family Culicidae; genus Uranotaenia; species Uranotaenia lowii. The sequence goes on along the minus strand of NC_073692.1, from coordinate 190,287,069 downwards.
ACTCATCTCCAGGCAGCGGCATCATCTGAGTAAATGAAATGTAATAAATCCATCAGCAACAGCCCGTATGCTAATCGTATTGTACACTTACCTGCGAAATTGTGATGGTTTTCACGGCAAAAACTTCTAATTAGTTTCTTCGGTTGATTTTCTTCGGACTTCACCCAGCCAGCAGCCAATCAAAACATCGAGCGAATGTGTTTGTGTGAGCCAGCAGCAATCGTCGAATTCTTCTTCACCACTCACTTCACAGCATGGAGAGGAGAGAGCAAATGCGACCTGGTCGCGCAAGTGTTTTCAAGATGCGCGTACACGAGCAAATTTTTTGTCAATCAAATATTTTCGAAAATCGTAAAGAGTGAAGAATGTCTGTTGTATTGTATAACTTTAGTTAATAAGCATTGCAAATAATTGTTAGCATTTAAGTTTTTGATGTTTATAATGTTTTGTTTCGAAACCCGTATGGTTTCAAGGGGGGTGGCATGTTTGAGAACGTCATAATTTAGCTGCTATAAAGCAAGAGTCACCCTAGCGACTGAACATAAAGGTGAGTTCTCTCCTGAGAACTCACTCTCCGCGACCGATCGTGTGATCGTGTTCGTGGTACAAGTACGATTGTTTACCCAGCATAACAGAAAATAAAATCAGTTCGCACAAACCTCCGCCACAGCAACATCGGTCTTGATTATTACCCCCGTCGGCTCGGTCGTACAAGAAGTTGGAAATAAAAGTAATATTTCCCCAAAACGGTCGGTGTTAGTTTACTCCGGAAGAAAACATCACATAGTGATCAATATCACTGCACCACAAGTGTGCCATTCTAGGATTTGGTGATTGGGTTGCCTTAATTGCACCCAAAGTACTGGTGGACTAACAGTGAAATGCTAAAGTTGAAGTGTTCCCCAGGTCGTTCCCAAAAGTGTATACAGTCCACTGAAGAAACATTAAATTAATTGGGACGATCCGGAACAGTAGCTTTCGACTTCGCGAGGAATATCACTAGCATCCGGTAAAACTGGTGGAAAATCTTTGGTTTCGAATACGTTTTCAAAAATCTTCGGGCCATTAAGTATTGGTTTCGCATTTTGAATAAGGCTAAAAATCATAAAATGATTGTCCGGTTGTTTCTTCGTACAAAAAAACTACCTACCCTTGGGAATGGTTGGATTATTATTAAAAAAATCATACTCTGAGAAATGATTCTCGCAGACTAAGTGGTGAGGCTTCATGCCTGGATTGCCGCTAAACTTTTTCCAGCACTCAAATGATCTGAAATGTTCGAGATCATTCAATGTAACCGAATCTTATCAATTTTGAAAATAGAACACTTACCTGCCTTTACCAGATGCACGAAAGAATGTTTTCTTTGCTATTCCGAATTTGGAAGCAAAACATCCAACAACTGCAAAGTTTTTGCGACCCATTTTGGTTGAATGACTTCTTGAAATTTATGCTACCAAAACGAATTCAAACAACGGCTATTTTGATTTTTTTTAACCTTTTTTGAAGTTTACGTTATCAAAGACTCGAACTATTAGGTAGTAAAGAGGGTGTACAAGCTATTTTCGCCGCCTGTTATGATACCCCCACTCAGAAGGGAGCAGCACTGAGCGTATAGAAAAAATTTTCGATAAGTTACATGGGTGTGATTTCAGTCAGTAGTTTAAATGCATTTGGCTCAAACAAATTACAATTATAAAGGCAAAACCTGATTTCACTGCACTTTAAGCAAGTAAGCAATCATAATTGTCGAAGGGAATTTAATGGTTTACAGAATAGGAAAGCTCAAATCTTAAAATTGGCCAACCATGACTAAGATGCCAACTTCGGGTAAATTTACCCCAGTAATTCGTAATTTTCAACAAACCGCAATCTAAACTGTTTAAACGATTCTAAAAAAGAAGCAAATTTATCTAACGAAAAGATCATTAGTATTGATTGGCTTACTGAAACCTTGAAATATTCTCTTGAATTGATCCGAAACAAGTTTGAACTTCATTCGGCATCGTTTACACACAAAACCCAGAATAGTTTGGACACAATGCACATCCAACATATGGTACCGCAAATCAAAAACGAAACTCATTATCCTAATACTTCGGCCACAGGCGAGAGTCATCATCCAGAGCCCATATTCTTTCATTCGCTTCCATCCCCGAAAAATCCCTTCACGACTTTTTTGCGCCCTCCGGGCATAAATGTGGCCCCAGCCACGCTTATTTGCTTGCTTGCTTAGAAAGGACGCCTCGCTTCGCCTCATTGGGCAACGTCTAAAATGTTCGTTCACCTTCGGGTGTCCCATTCTTCCAAAAAAAAAAAAGTTTGTTGCGAAAAATGCTCCAAAAGGGGCAAAGCTCCAAAATACTACCTAGATGGTTCCATTCTCTACGTTTTATTCCGGTTTTCTTCCCGTAGGGAAGTAGCAGCAGGTGCACGCGCGTCTTCTCAATTACGATGCATCTTTTTTTTGGTGTTTTTTTCTGCCTTCTCGAGAGTAGTTTTCGTTCTTCTCCCATTCGTCCTACACGTATGATTACGCGAAATTGGGCTGTTCCTTTTTGGGGGCTTGCTTGAAGACTCCTTGAGTTAGCATTTGGCAAGAGGGTTTCTTATGGCTAATTTAACAGCCGCTTCTTCTAAGCAAGTTTGGAGGAAATTTTGGTTATTATTGTTGAAAGGGGGGATGCCAGGGAGCAAGGGATACGTATCGAAAGGGGAAAAAAAGGTTTAGCCAGGGGACTGAGATAAACGGAGAATCATCGTCAATGATCAAACAAATTTTGCAGCCAATGATTGAATTTGTTATAATTTGTTGCGATTTGTTAGAGAAAATTAGAAGGTTTCAGTTGAAATGAGAGAAACCGGTGCTCAGAAAGAGTGAAAATGTGCTAATTGTTGCAAATGTTGCAAATTGTTACGATTTGTTAAGCAGTTGTGGAATTTTGATCATTACCATTCCAAATGCAAAGAATTCTCTCTCCACTGCAATCCCTTGGGTTTAGCAGCTGCTCTCCGAAAAGCTGCAGAGTGTGTTTTTGTTTTGGTTTTGTTTTAGTGAGAACTAAAAAATTTTGCCTTTGTAATTCTTCATTTCTTTTATATGCAAAGAAAGGGCTTACTGTCCTCATAGCGTATCTTTTTAAACAATTCTTTAGTTTGGTTTGTGACTAGCAGCATTTGGGACGTAACTATGACATTTTCATGCATTCAAAAGTATGCAAATCAAGTAAGCATTGTAGAGTAGAGTAGAGTAGAGTAGAGTAGAGTAGAGTAGAGTAGAGTAGAGTAGAGTAGAGTAGAGTAGAGTAGAGTAGAGTAGAGTAGAGTAGAGTAGAGTAGAGTAGAGTAGAGTAAGAGTAAGAGTAGAGTAGAGTAGAGTAGAGTAGAGTAGAGTAGAGTAGAGTAGAGTAGAGTAGAGTAGAGTAGAGTAGAGTAGAGTAGAGTAGAGTAGAGTAGAGTAGAGTAGAGTAGAGTAGAGTAGAGTAGAGTAGAGTAGAGTAGAGTAGAGTAGAGTAGAGTAGAGTAGAGTAGAGTAGAGTAGAGTAGAGTAGAGTAGAGTAGAGTAGAGTAGAGTAGAGTAGAGTAGAGTAGAGTAGAGTAGAGTAGAGTAGAGTAGAGTAGAGTAGAGTAGAGTAGAGTAGAGTAGAGTAGAGATGCGTACCGTACTGGCAGCGAAAAACATTTTGGCAAGTGTCCAAAGGTTAATAAAATTCGCATTACAGATACGAAATGACTCTGTCGACCATTCGTAATTAACTACTTATTCTGAATTCTATGTAAGAGAACCTCCTCAATATACTTTTAACTAAACATATTTTTCTGTATCATATAATTTCCGAACGAATTCTAAAACCACTTTCTTCTTCCACTTGCAGATACCCGTTCAACGATTCGGAACACGCGTCCTTGTTCGCCAAAATCAGCCGCGGTCAGTTCACCGTGCCCGATTGCCTGTCGTCGAAGGCACGCTGCATGATTCGGGCCCTGCTGCGACGGGAACCGGAAGAACGGATAGCCTCGGAAGATGTGCTGTACCACCCGTGGCTGCAGCATGACGATAGCCGGGATCAGTTAACCTATGCCAATGGTAGCAGCAGCAGCAATGCTGGCAGCAGCCGTTCGTCCGGTTCTTCAGGATCCAGCAGCCAACAGAACGATGATCAATGCGTACCGGAGTGGTTCAATCCGGCTGCCTCGACCGAAGCCGACGAACGTGGCCGCAAGGGAGGAAACGGTGGTCACGAGGAAAGCTCTATGGTTTAATCGCAGGAAGGACCACCATCCTAGGAAATGATGTGTGCTGCAAAGCTGCAATACTTCGAGAATGCAGTTCCCACATCCTTACGATTTGGAGGAAAACAAAAGGAATCATATCAGTTATTTTATTCACGAATTAGATCGTGAAGTTTTACGTGAACGGCTTTTATGAAATTTTCCGTTTTACGCACTTGTTGAAAGGACGCAATGTTTTCATTATTTTAATTATTATGATTAATTTTATTTTATCATTGTTTTCTCGTCGGTTTTAGCGATGTTAGGAAGGTAGTGCTTGATTAAGGCAAAATCCTTAGTTTTTACTTTTCCAATGGCGCCTCAAAACTAGTACGAATTTTGCGCGCATTGCTAGTGCAATGTTTGAGAGAGAGAGAGACAACATTATTAAGTTAGTGCCGAGCGCATGATCTCAGTTGATATTCTTTGAAAGAATAGTTGTTGTTTTTATCGTCATTTTTCCGATTCACGGATTTTTGTCCTTTTCCAGTTTCATAATTTTTAACTGAACCACCAACCTTATGATTTCTTGCAGTTGCACTTTTTAAAATCAGGATATTATCGAAACATTGAACTTTGTAATTTTTGTTCTTTACGTATGAATTTTAAATACCATCTTTCTACCGCTTTCTTTTTCATCATGTGCAATTTTCTTGTTCAATCTGTTTAAAATCGACTTCCATCTTTGTGCTTTTACTACCTATGAATTTAAAGAACTACCAAATTTCATGTTTAGGTTTTGTTTTTATCCTTCTGCAAAAAAAAAATGGATTTACAGAAAGTACGAAAACAAAATTAAATTAATAATTTATTAAACTACAACAAAAAAAAACCAACAAACGGAAATGCAAATCGTTATCAAGATAACAAAACGGAGACTGAAAATAACGTTTTAGTTTTAAGAATAGGAGCATGATTGTTTGAATAGTAGAAGCCACATGCCAAGAAATGAACTTGTTATATTCCAAAAACAAAGAGTTAAGTTTCAAATCTTGTGATAGTTAGTTTTTCTTTGGAAAACGAACTTTTTTTTCCAAATGTCAACCTTTGGGGGAAAAAATGTCCGTCAAAATAGAACTTGTCATTCATGGTCATCATGAAGCTCCAATATAACACCCACACCAGAAACAATTATTAAGGCACGAAAAAGTCTTCTTCCCATTCGTCAAAAGTCCCTGCGATATACCTAATTAAAAAAGCAATTTGTGATTAAAACAGAAAAACAGAAAGAGAATTATTTTATTGCTACTAAAGATTGCAAACACAGAGAAAGAGAGATAACCGATATTCTATAAATATGTAATCACATTTGTGGCAGCTTTTCTTTGAAATAATTCGTAAAACACGGTGTTCTCCTGGACTTTGCATTTACATTCTACAAAGTGTATGAGTAAAACATTAAATCACCTCAACTAGATTTGCTACCAGTTGTCCTATTATTTAGTTTTTCAAATAAAGACAAAAGTGACTTTAGATTCTTATTTTGTCATACAAAATTTTACCTAGCTCGTTAAAGTATCAGTAGAAATGCAAATACAAAGTTCACGGGAACATAGTCTAAAAATACAGAAAATGATTGTTAGAGAGTAAATCAAATCTTCCGTTTGAGTGTAGGAAACAAATCCTGAATTCTTCCTATTAATTATAAAAAAGAAGTTAAAATAAAATAACAATCCAAACACACACGCGAGCGTTGTAAATTCTTAGATAGTTTTTAAATACGAAAGGATACTGTTAGCTCAACACATTTTCTTCATTTTTTAATAGTCTAAATACTATTTTTTGCGATTGAAAGTTTTTCGCTGTGTGTTTCGAATGGCTGAGGGGGAGAGTTTCAAAATTCTACCAGCGTGGAAGTATTTTTGTGCGCGAATATGTGATGAATAGAGGCTGTGATGGCCGGTTTTTGTTCAAGCGAGAGCGATAGAGTTTGCTAACCAGACACACAAAATAAGTTAATAACGCAATAGATAAATGTATGCAAGTGGAAAAAAATAAATTTATATCTATATGAATAATCGTTTGATTTTTCTTCATTGAACCTATCCGAAAGTGCCCGGTTACATAGATAAACTCTCAAAGTTGCGTAGGGTAGTACAATCAGTGCCTAAACCTGAACAAAGTAAATGAGCATCGGTACTAAGGAACTCTGCAACGGATTTCGGATCGATTGAAAACATTGATGACATTAGCGATCGGTCTTCTGTATATTATATTAGCTGAATCAATTATACAATCATAAAATATATCCAAGAGCATTTTTTTCGGTGTAAATGATTCATACATCCAATAATTACAGTTGAAAAGATGTTTTTCTTCTTCTACCTTGCATTGCAAGTAGCACTAAAACTCATAGCATTTACCTTGAAATATAAACATCTGAATACAAAAAAAAAGAAAGGTATATTCTTTACATAATTCACAATAGGATGGGTTACTGTACACAATAACATTGCAACCTAACATAGCAACAGCAATACCAATTTCAACAATTGCATATTATTTGAAATGATTTACGGTTTTATTTCCATATAGATTTTCATCCGTCAATAAATAGGAAAAGGAAAAGTGTGTGTTCTACAGAGGAAATGATTGCATTTCCGGAGCTATAGTTATTCTGTGTAACGTTTTAATATGCAGGATAGCAACAATTTTCTCTTCCTACAGTAGGTTTCTACAATTATATGCTGTTTGATTTCGCGTATTTGTTTAGGCTTAACATTATGGCGGCACCAATAGATTTTTAATGTTTGTTCTCAGTTTCTTTGTTATTGTTGAAGCGTGTGGTTTGTGTGTGTATGCTGTGTATAATTGTCACAATCTGTGAATATATATTCGTATATAAATTTTCTTTTAAACTGTCGGGTACTGGTTTGGAAACAAAATTTGATATCAAGTGTTGATGTACATATTTATGAAACTCGGCTATAATAAGCGTAATATTTAAAATAGTTTGATTGAATAGTGCACATCGAAAATCATCATTCACATGATCAAGGAAAAGCATGGATGTTAATGGTTTCCTTGCTAATGTGTCTTTTACCAGCCACACACTGTGGTGTTTAAAAAATTGTCTAACGTAAAATGGAAGGATAACCTAACTCGACATTCATAACAACGTAAACTGGGCCGATACTTTGGGTAACGGTTTGATAAACGGGGCTTCTTTTGTTGCTTCCTGCCAGGAATCTCACATAGGTACAGCGAATGTATTTGTTCAGCTAGACACCATCTAGCTCACACATTTAGGCTTTCTTCAATTTTGCGAATGTGGTTACACTTTTGAAGCTTAATCTGGAAAGTTTAAGTAGCCATTAGATCATAAAAATTGAATATTAAGTATTGAGCTAGCTTTGTAAGAGTATCACTTACCGAAGCAATATCACACGTGCTAAAGCTGGAGGCAGTCGCTGCTTCCCATTTATTTCCGATCAGAAACGAATACGGCCGCAGTGTTATCGTTGAAACCGGCGGCCAAACTGATCTTATGTTTGTGGAAAGACAAACACGAAGTGACTCCTTTCTTGCTGCCCATGAATCCTTCGTTACATCGAATGGTGTTTAGGCTTTTACCATCCAGACCGTAAATTGTAATGACATTGCTGGCGCAGGCCACAATATCTGCACTCGAATGGATACTCATGGCCGAAACATCCGATCCAGCGTTCCAATATTGCACCGACGCTGCGGTCTTCCGTATATCGAACAATCGCACCGTGGAGGTGGTACAAGCCGATACTAGACTTTCACAATCATCCCGCAAACAAACCGTCAGAATTGGATTCATGTGTTCCCGGAAGGTGGCAATGCGTGCTTCCGACGGAGGATTTCGACGATCGAACAACCGCACGCTGCCATCATTACAACCTGCAGCAAATATTCCATTCGGAGCACACGATAACTTGATGATCGTGGTATCCGATCCACTGGGAATATCACAGACTTTCGACTCGCTCTCGGCATCCCAAAGACGAATGTACTTGGCCTCTCCGGCAGCCATTATGGTTTGAGTTTTCTGATGCCAGGCCATGACCAGTCCCAGTTCGCTCGTTCCCACCTTGGCCGTGGAAGGAGAATTGAAGTCGAACAGCCCATGCCAGGCGGTGACAAGGGCCGCCTCCCGGTTGGTATCCGCCGGTCGCCACACCCGTATCACGCTGTCACTGTAGCCGACCAGCACCAGCCCAACGTCGTGGGCATTGACAAAATCCAGCGACGAAACCATCACCTGAGGAGTGCTGCTTTGGAACCGATTCTGGTCCAGGAACACAGTTTGATAGTATTGCGAAGGTTGTTGCTTGAACAGTATGAATGAACTGGTGATGTCGGTGCTCCAGTCCTGCAGTGTTACGCGATCCCTGCAGAGGAAGATATTAGAGATAAGTTTGTATTTTATTCTGGAACCTTTGGCCGCTGCCATAGGTACAGTTTTGAAAATCTATTTTAGCTTCACTTTTCGCCACTCATGGCCAATTAATAGGTTAATACGTTTATCATAGTTCTTAAATTCAAAGTTTATATAAAGTTCAACAAACTAAAACGAGACAGTTCGAATAATTCCAAGAAGTTCAAATTTGAGAAAATGAATGCCTGTCCCTACTTTCATAACAGTCCCATATGCGAAAACGAGCATACGAGAAAATCAGCTTTTTCTGTTTTGGAATACATTTTTAAATTGCGACCACAGCTTTCAGCATAAATAAAAATCGTTTAATGGAATGTGTTCTAGGCTGCCATAATAAATCGTAGGACCTGAAATTTTCGAATTTTGGCAACTGGTATGGTCTGAAGCACCATTTTTGTTTGTTATGGGACTGTTATGCGAGCATATTCGGGACATTTTTCAAATCTACTCGCATAACAGTCTCATACAGAATATGGTTTGCTCACCAAGCTACCTTCTAAGACTTAAATTTGATCATTTCATAACTTGTTAATGTAGTTCGTGAATTCCACATTGTAAGTTGAATCTTATCATGGGTTTTAGTTGTTTCTGATAGTTTTTCTCACAGAAAGACCATCATTCCTTTATTTTAGCCTGCCTTAAAAAACTATAGTTAAATTTACTGTGTGGTGAGCATTATTCGACATTAAGTGAGTTGAATCTTGTTTAAATGACTTAAAGCAATAAACTAAAGATCATTTCACCGAAAGAAACATAGTAAGGTAACTACATCCGTGTTATTTCACATATGGGACTGTTATGCGGGTATATTTCATATGGGACAGTCACTAGTTGATATTTTTTTCGTAATTTTTAGAACAAAGTCTCTTTTTTTACTGTTTTTTTTTATTGAAGTCCAATGTTCAAAATGACGAACTGTCAGGTTAGATGAAAAATGACGAAAATTCATATGGGACTGTTATGCGAGTAGGGGCAGTGCAGTGGTGTGCAAGTTAAAACATTTTAAATTTTTAGGACCTCCTTTTTTTAGGTCGGGTCTTTACTGCCCCTACTTTCATAACAGTCCCATATGCAAAAACAAGCAAGCGAGAAAATCAGCTTTTTCTGTTTTGGAATATATTTTTAAACTATAACCATTACATTCAGCATAAACGAAAATCGTTTGATGGAATGTGTTCTAGGTTGTCATAATAAATCGTACGACCTGAAATTTTAGAAATTGGGCCATCGGTAACGTCGGGAGCACCATTTTATTCGTTATGGGACTGTTATGCGAGCATATTTGAGACCTTTTTCAAATCTACTCGCATAACAGTCCTATCCAGAATATGTTTTGCTAACCAAGCTACTTTCTTAAACTTAAATTTGATCATTTTTGAACTTCTAAATGCAGTTATCAGAAAAAGAAACACACTGTTGGAAAAATATCGTGAATTCTTCATTGTAAGTTGAATCTTTTTACGATTTTGATTGCATCGGTTAGTTTTTTGCTCAGGAAGACATTCCTTCCTTCTTACTTACCTGCCTTCGAGAACTAGTGTGCATAATTCGACATCAAGTGAGTTTAAATCTTTTTTAAATGATTCGAAGCAATAAATCAAAGACTATTTCGCCGAAAGAAGCATTGAAAAGAAACCAAATCCGTGATATTTCACATATGGGACTGTTATGCGGGTATATTTCATATGGGACAGCCACGAGTTGATATTTTTTTCAAAATTTCTAGAACAAAATCTCTTTTTTTATTGTTTTATATTGAAGCCTTATGTTCAAAATGACGAACTGTCAGGTTAGATGAAAAATGACGAAAATTCATATGGGACTGTTATGCGAGTAGGGGCAGTTTAGAAACGTCTAAATAAGTCTCCACTCACCTATAAGCCACAGCGATTTGATCATCGTAGGGGTTCATTTTCACCAGGGTTGGGGTATGTTGGGTTCGGCAGCTCCAGCTTTGCGTATCGAGCCGACCGAACACGGCTCGCCGTTGCTGCTCCCGACCTTCCTCCCGCACGATACGATTTCTCAAGCAACGGGACTGCCGGTCCAGGAACTCGGTCGAATTCTGATCCTTCACGTTCAGCTTGCCTTCGTTAAGCAGTTTGGAGGACCGGGCAAAGAAACTGACGGACCAATCGATGTAGTTGGTGGTCACGATCGGGGTGATGGTGGTAGATGATGGCGGTTGAGGTTGCGCCGCCGATTGAGGCGTTTGCGGTGGAGGCATTTGTTCTGCGGTTGAAGCTGTGTGATTCGGGGTTGCGAAATTTTGTGTGGATCCAGACATATCGACGCTATCGTTCATTTGGTTAATTTTTTTCTTGTTCGGAACCGGTGTGTGGTGTGCGGATTGATTTAAGGGGCCGTGAAGAGGGGGTGATTCTCCTCCCAGATAGTTGATTCTTGTGTTGGGAGAAGGCGGAAGGCTCATACTGCCAAAACTTTTTTCCGAGCTCGTCGCTTCCTTGGCCAGCTCGTAGCCTTGTTTGCCAACGTGTTCTACGACCTTTTGCGCCATGGAAGCTACTGCTGGAAAGGGATCCTTTGCTAAGGCGTTCAGCCCGTTCCACATTTTTTGGTAAATAGATCCAACACTGACTGCGTTCTTTCCAACGTTTATTATATTGCTTGAACTGGAAACACGTTTCATTCGTTCTAGGCTATGGCTATGGTATTGGTGGTTGAAAGCACTGTGGTGACCACCGGCTGTTTCTTGGAGAAAGACCGACACAAACTGAGTTTCAAAAAAGCGTACCATCCATTGGAGGGAAGCTATCAATTCCATTCGAACCAGCGGACTCATATCGTTGCATACAGTGGTGAATAGGTGCATTGCGGTCGAGCGATCTATATTGTTTGCATGATCGGAACGCTTTGTAACGGAACTGATGAAGGTACCCAGCGCATAAACAGCAGCTGCTCGAACTTCAGGAATAGGATCGCTCAACAGAGGATAGAGTTTTTCGTTGGCGTTATCCCGCACTCCAGACCAACGGGCTTGTTCGTAGTTTTGCCACAAATGTCCTAAGCAAATAGCGAGCCACTGTCGCAAAATAGGATTCTCGTCATTAAGCTGATCCAAGCAAATGGAAACCAGCTGACCTTGAAGGGCATTCGCTTGACCGATAGGAAAGTTGTGTACAATATTTGCGAGAACAAATGCGGCATACACTCGATGATTTCCCTTGAATCCTTGGCAAGGAGTGGTGTCTTGCAGGGCTGCCAGGAAATATTTATGACCCTGATCGCGGATCAAATCTATTTGACAGGTACCGTCGACAGCTAAAATCTTGGCCCATATAAACACCAGGAATGGTCTTAGCTCTTTGGCTAAACTTTGCAGCAGTTTCAGCACGTACGGGAAAATGCCAACACTCAGCGCCAAGTTAACGGCCCACGGACCCAAGTCCAGGAAGTGGCCCAACAGCTCCAAGGCACGCAGTCGATGAACCTGGGAGAGGAGAACCTGCAGCACGATCGGTAGTTGTTCCGGTGGGCTTCGTTCCGAATAGCCGGAGCTGCCTTCCAGCCAAACTTGGAATGCCGTTAGCTGTTCTTCGAAGAATGGCGAATGCTTAAAGCGTTTGTGTTTCTCCAGAATGTCGGGCAGCTGTGACAGGGCCAGATCCAGTGCAAGATCCCAGGCGGACCACATCGGATGCCGATAGCTTTGTGGCAGCGGGGGACTGGAAATCGGTGTACAATCATACGAGCGAAGTATTCTTTCCGCTAGCAGGAAATTGCGAAACAGACTTGCCACCAGAAGATCTTGCCGGAAAAGTTTCTGGAACAAATCACGGGGTAGCGTGTTCCATGCGATAGTATCGGTGATTGCGGTGAAGATCCAATTCAGCTCACCGAGCATGGTTCGGCGATCATTAAGCTGACCGGGAATGCGCTCTATCAGGTCCTCGGTGACATGTGGAACGAGTTTGGAAGTAGATTGCAGAATGAACCACTTCAGTGCTATCCGAATCGGAGTAGTCAAGCAGGAGGTAAATAAATCCGCCGGTAGTTGTGGATTCATCGGTAAAATTTGATTACCTGCACAGGCTGCAAGTTGAATGCAATTTTTATAGGTCGTTGCACCAACAACCGGTGGCGATGGTGAGTTCCGATTCGCTTCCGGATCAGAGTGGCCTGCTGTGCTACCGCTACGAGCGCGCATTTGTTCGATTTCCTTCTCGTGCTGTTCGGCAAATGTGTTAAAACTATTCACTATGATTCCGGCATTGGAACAATCATAGACGTATATCGATGGAGCCCCCATCCAAGTTTGAAGGTCGTAGATGGATAGCGGAATATATTGGGTATAGGTACGATTGAATACCCAAATTTCACCGTTCACTGTCGGACGCGGAACTCCGTGGCCGTTATAGTGAAACAAAACTCGTTCTTCCTTCGAGTTTCTACGCAATGAGGTACATAATTTCTTGACGTCTTCCACTGTGGGGTCCAGAGAATGTTTATAGCGGGCCCTCGGTTGCCAACGCTCATAGTGTTTTTGAAGATTGTTTCCTGCAATTGATTCAGATAAATTATTTTCAAATAAGTGTCAGATGAATATTTGCAATTCAAACCCACCAATCAACTCCATCGCCTTCTGGGGCGAAACGGACGATGGATCAATCCAGCATTCGAGCCGGGAGCAGGGCTGTATTTTGACCACATCCGGTGGGTCGACACCGATATTGAGACAAAGCACCAGCGCAACGCTGACCGTCTTCATGCGTTCTTTCACGCGCCAGCTCTGTGTGATGCAGTTTACTCCTTCAATTTTAGCCAGGTGCCGAGCGTAGACGAAGGAAATCGGTAGCTTGGAATCGTCCTCTTCCTCGACGACCTGGTCGCTGGTTTTGTTGGTGGTTTCAATCATGTTGCACATAACCACCCGAAGGATTGGTTAAGACAGTTGCTCGGATCGATTTCCTGCAGTATGGAAACGAAAAATAGTTTAGTAACATTTGTGTAGAAAATATGCTATATTTTTTAAGAAATTCACATGTGGATGTTTAGTTTATGGAACTGTTCAATGAAATGTTGAATTTTGAATGCATTGTTAAATTTTCATTGAGTAGTTATTTACCAATTGAGGGAGGCATCTAAATGTTTCCGGTGTAAATTTTTTTTTTATGTTTTGATTTTATTCAACAGTTATCGACCAATAAATAATAAATAGAAGATCGAATTGTACATTTTTTTTTTCAAGAAATTTCCTTAACCTGAACTAATAGTTAATTGTTACCGAAAGGCTGCGTTAAAGTTAAAAATTATAAATTACAAATGAAAAAAAAAATAAGAGAAATTACGCTGTACGAGTTAAAGGTTTTTTTTTCGTTTTTCATTATCTATTCAGTCTGTTCGAAAACACATAGGAATAAATTTGCAAAACAATCTATATGAAAAAAGTATGTACTACGGAATATATACATGATTTCAATTTAAACCACCAACTTACCGCAATGTTTTGCTTTGATTCTGGTATTTTTCCTACTCCAGCAAAAGATAATCCTTTATCAGATGACTTCCTAGTTCGAATGTTGTTTCATATTATTTTAAAACCTTCAAACTCGTAATCGTTCTGATCCTGCTGATGGTCTCGTACCGTCTAAGATGCGTTAATCCAACCCGTAGGCACCACACGAAAAATCCGATTTTCTTCTTATCCGATGCGGGTAAAAGTCGTGCTTCCAGCTATCCAGAGTGATGATGGATTTTATAATCCTATTTTTTCAGCTAAATCCGGAAGCCGTGTAGAGTCCTTTATTCTCCCTTGATGCACCGTTGTAAATGCTTATCAACTCGCAACTTTTTTCCAAGAACACACTCCAATTTCGGGGCAAATGTTACGAAAATTCCGCACAAATTTTGAAAACACTCCTAATCAAAGCCGTGTTTGTGAGGTTAGAATGAGGGGAATGTTTTTTTTGTGCGATTCAAAAACTGCCAAAACTTTCAGGCGTAGCCACAGTTGATAGTGGACCAATGAGGTACACTTTTACTAAGGTGGCGCAAAGGAACCCACACTATTGCACGTCGGAGAGAAAAAAGAAAAATAAACATAAACAAGCCCTGCGTCGCGACGCGTCGTTGTCAGGGAGCTTCATTTATCCTAGGCAAAATGCGTCGCGAAAATGGTCGTTAGTGACGTCACTTCTGTCATGGTAACTATGTTTACGAAGAAAAAACTTTACTTCTACTTTTGCAACGTTTCTTTCTCATCACCTCTCTTTCCACCACATTGATAGTGGACGGCCCAGTGTATGTATGTATGTATGTATGGATCTGTTTGATTGGCAGAGAGTTTTATACTCTATATCACCACTACTTGTTTATATGTTGATTTTCGTTTTTTCGTAGGGATGCTCCTTTTTTCCATAATTTTCGATCAAACTTTCTGTTTTTCTAAATTTTCATGCGAGCTTTCTCTAGGAAACTGAGGATTTCCTTTAGTTTTGTAACTTCAAAATTTTGAATAATTTCGATCAGATTGGAATATCGATCCCAATCATAGTGATTCCTTATATGATTGAATTGAATGCATTTGAGAAGTGCATGTTCGGTGGTAAAATTCGTGTTGCATAGTTCGCACAATTTTGTGTCTCGAATTTTCATCACTCCTAAATAATAGGGTGAATAGTCATGGCCACTTAGTAAGCGATTCAAAGTGCGAATTTGAATGTTGCTTAGTTCGATATCCCAATACCAGGGTTTGGTAGAGAAATTTGATTGTAGTTCATAAAATTTGATTCCTTTACTTTCATTGTGCACCATGTTCCTGTACCATAAATTCGTGGATTCGAGTGATTCTGATTTGTATCTCATGTATGCATCATCAAGTCTCAGTTTGTTCTCGAGTAATATTGGTCCGTCTAATCCTTGTTTTGCTAGAACGTCTGCATGTTCATTTCCCTCTATTCCGACATGTGAGGGTATCCATTGGATTTTTACATTTTTTGTTGTAGCTAGTGAGCATATGTCGTGCGTGACTTGATCAAATTTTTTGTTTATAATGTCCCTTTTTAAAATTTTGCAGGCTGACTGGGAATCGGTGAAAATTACAACTCCAGTTCCTTCTTCGTTGTGTATTTGTTCTAAAGCTACTCTTATAGCTAAAAGTTCTGCAGTTGCAATGTTAACATTATTTACTAAGGAAATGCTTATCTTTGTATCGGAAGAAGCGTCATAAATTCCAATGCCACATTTGTTCGTACTTTTAGAAGCATCAGTGTACCATTGGTCACGGTGACTATAATGGTTGTTTATCATTTCTTGGGCCAGTTTTTTCATAACAATTGGAGATGTTTCATTCTTTTTCATTCTTGAGCCTATCATTTGATCTTCTATCTCGACTCTTATTTCTATTTCTGGTTTTGTTTCTGTGTATATCGTTTGAAATTCTTGTATGTTTTTAATGTAAATTCTTTCTAGAAAAGTGTACTTTGCTTCACTTTGAACGTTGTCCAAATCTAAAGAGTGTAGTTGTTGTGCAATTAGATCGTTATGATGGATATGCAAGGCAATACGTTTTTTTGCTAAATAAGTGCGTTTGAATGTCAGCGGTTCTTCTCCAGCTATTGCTGCTAATGTGTTAATTGGTGTAGTTTTAGTACATCCTGTAGCAATTCTCAGACATTGTCTATTCGTTACTTCTAACATGTCACAATATTTCTTAGCTGTTCCTCCATAGATTACTGCGCCGTAATTCAAATAATTCCCGTACAAAGCTCTATGGTACAGCATCATCACTCTTGGTGTGCCACCATATCTTATACCACTGATTATTTTTAGCATGTTTTGTCTGTCCAGCACATTTTGTTTCAGCATTTTAACATGTATACCGTATCTGAGTGCCTGATCAAGTGTTATACCTAAATATTTGTAGCTCCTCACTGTTTCTAGGGTTTCTCCTCCCATTCTTAAGTGGAGTTGTTTATCACTTTCTTTAAATAGCATTGCCTTTGTTTTTGAGCTATTAAGACGTAATCCTAACTCCGTAGCTTTTGCCATAAATCGGTTTATTTCAGATTGCATCTTGTTAATGGCCTTTTCTAAAGATTTTGCTTTGACAATTTTTAAAAAATCATCTGCAAACTGTAAAGTTGTTATATCTGGGTCGAGGTTTGTATTATGCAAAGAAGCTGTGTAAATATTGAATAAAACAGGTGACATAACATCGCCCTGTGGTACTCCAGTACAAATAGTTTGGCTGACAATTCCTTGATCGGTGTGAATGAGGGTTTTCCGGTTGTTTAAAAAGTTGTAGATCCATGTGCATGTATCTTCGTTGAAACCATTTTGTATCATGATATTGTATAATTTATCAATGTCGACTGTGTTAAAAGCATTTGAAAAATCAAAGAAGACACCAATTGTGGTATAGTTGGCTCTTCGTGCTGCTTTGATTAGGTTTGTTGCATACGTAATACAATGCTCAGTAGACATACCTTTGCGAAAACCAAAAGATAAATCTGGGATGACATTGTTCTTTTCACACGTTTGTTGGATGTCTACTAATACTGCTGCATTTAATATTTTTACAACGGTTGGTAAAAGCGCTATAGGTCGGCTGGAACTTATTTCATTCGGTGGTTTGTTGGGCTTTAATATAGGGATAATTTTTATTTCCTTTAGGTGATCGTCTAGAGTTGCTTTTTGCCACATTCCGTTTAGCAATTCTATTATTTTTGTAACTGATTGTAGATCTAAATTTTTTAATGCATTATAGTTTATATAGTCTGTACCTGGTGATGATGTTGGGGATTTGTTTCTTATGAAGTTTTTCCAATGTCGATAGGTTAATATGGATGTTCTTGTATTGTTTGCTGGCGAGAGAGGTTCTCTGTAATTTGATGGGCCAAAGTTGCTGGTGAGAAACTGTGAAGCCATATCCTTGCTGGTGTTTATAGAATTGTTTTTAGGGTTGGTAACAGGGAGGAATTTTAATCGTCTAACGAGTTTCCAATTTTCATGTGAATTTCTAGGATCAATGGAGCTGGAGAGTTCTATCATTTTGTTTTTAATGTGTTCAAGTTTGGATTTCAAGAAAATAGCAGAAGATCTTTTCCAAAAAACTAGGTTTTCACTACTACAGCATTGATTGTAACTACGTAGTGCGTTTTGTTTTTGTTCATAGAGCTGTGACAACTCCGAGCTCCAGTAATATTTTGGTGTATGTTTGCTTATTTTTTTGTGTTTTTTAGTTATATTTTGGGAAAGTTTAGACAGATCTTTCAAGTCTTCGAATTCCCAGTGCTCAACCTGTGCCATTTCCTCCGATATTTTTTGTTTATCGTAGTAGTATTTTTGTTTACGGTTTATCCTTAAATCCAGACAGATCTCAATAAATAGGTGTCCACTTCCTCCGAAATTTTTATCAACAACTTTCCATTGAACCACATTAAATAAATTAAGAGAACACAATGTTAAATCTATAGCACTAGATCTTTGATTGGAAACTGGAGGAATGTAAGTTACAGCTCCATTGTTCAATAGTAATAAATTAGCTCCTATTATGGCATCATGTACAATTGTCCCTTTACCGTTTGACTCTTGGCATCCCCATATTACATTATGACTGTTAAAGTCACCTCCTACTACTACTTTACCGAATCTAGCTGTTTCGTTAAAGAGTGTTGTTATGGCTGTTTCTAAATTATCGTTTGATATTCTTGGGTTCACATAGACGACTACTAGAGCCAGATCTAATTTAGGTATGAATATTCCGAGTGTTTCAAAATCGTCTGTTGTTTGTAATTGAATGTTGTCAAATTTAAATTCCTCCTTCAAGAATATTGCTACTCCTCCATACCCGTCAGCACGGGGTGCCAAATGTCGATGGTAGCCTTGAATATTCCATCGTAAAGTAGAAATCTGTTCTGGTTTGACCCAGATTTCCGAAAGCAATGCTGCATCATAATTTTGGGTATACAGTTCGTGTGTCAGTTCGTTTTTGTTTCGATATAAACTTTGAATATTTGCCTGTAACACCTTGAAATCGCCGGTGAAAATTATTTATCTCCTGCAGATCCTAGCATTTTATTTAATTCACCCAAGATGCAAGCTGATATTTCTCCTCCTTTTGTGCCATGTGGTTTCATAATAGTTTCTAATTTCATGCTAATTGTTGAAATTATTTGTTTCAGTTCTTCTTGTGATTGTTTTTTAAATGTTTCCTCAATTTCCTTTTTAAACCTCTCTAGCTCTCCTGTTTTATACTTATTGAACATCCCTATGCCTCTTGTTTCCTCTTTTTCTTCTTCCATTTTACGTTTTTTGGCGAATTCATTTTGATTTAATCCCAAAATACTGGCCACTCCTGGTACACTATCTGTTTCTACATTAAGTTTGTTTGGTTCTTTATTTTCTTTTTTAGATCTATTTCTCTTGTCGTTTGAACTCCACTCACTGCGCTTTGGTTGGAGTTGTTGTGGAAAATTACGCCCGCTAGCTGCAACTCTGGAGTATGATTCTGCAATTGTTGGAAAATCCTCTGTAGTCCTCAAAACGTCAAACATATTTTCAGTTGGAACCTCGTAGTACTGCCTTGCCTCCTGATAAGTCATGCATTTCTTGGCCATTATTGCTTGTAAGTCGTTTTCTTTCTTCCATCTAGGACACACTCTGTCAGTCGTCTTATGATTAGAATTTGGACAGTACAAACATTTTAAAACGTTACAAGAATTTTCTGTCGAGTGTTCTACAGCACATGACATACATTTTTCAATCAACGCTTTACAATTTTTGGACAAGTGGTTATAACGAAGACATTTAAAACAGATTATCGGTTTTCTAATGTACGGTTGGACTTTGTGTATCACAGAATATATACTGATGTCATTTGGCAAAGTATTAGTACGGAAAACTACACCCATTTTATATGTGGGTTCCTTTTTCTTGTCTTTATAGCGATGCATTCGAAAAACGGAATCTATTTCTGCTTTGGCCTTGATAAAGTGTTTAACTTCTTCGTCTTTCATTTCAAGTGGTATACCAGAAATAACTCCTGTCACCG
Organism: Uranotaenia lowii; assembly: GCF_029784155.1. Taxonomy (NCBI): domain Eukaryota; kingdom Metazoa; phylum Arthropoda; class Insecta; order Diptera; family Culicidae; genus Uranotaenia; species Uranotaenia lowii. The sequence goes on along the minus strand of NC_073692.1, from coordinate 190,267,378 downwards.
TGACGAATTGTTTTGGAATATAAGATTTGAATCCCTGTAGATTTAGATTCTGGCAATTTGCCAATCTGTTGGCATCTTTAATATTTCCTACGTACACTGTTACTTTATTTCTAGCTGTCTTCCTGATATCATCGATACATTTGTCAAAACCATTTTGGTGTAGCATTATTCCTATTTGTAATCTGTTAACAACTTTTCGTTTTTCTACATCTGTGTTCTCTACTATTACGCGATACGGACGGCAATCCCCATTTTGGTAATTGTAGTTTTTAAATATTTTTCTACTTGCTGCGTCGACGTGATCCTTTCCTCTGCTGGTTGTTTCCATGTCTTCTTCCATCCTTTCTTGTCCTGGATTTAGTATCGGTTGATTGAGGTTAAGTACTGATGCTGCTCCGTCTGGAGCAGCATCCTCGCCACTCATCTTAGTACGGTCACTTATTTATCACAGAAGGTATACTTGTGAATTTATCGCTAAAATTATCACAGTTCTTCTTAATAATAATGACAATACAACAGTTTAAAATAGCCAAAAATCCAAATTGAAAAAACGAGCATCCACACTCTTTCAATGTAAACATTGGAATCCGACGGCCCAGTGAACTTGAACCAACTGCGTTTGAATATGTTTTAGAGCATACGCACCTCTGCGCTTGGATCGGTAGGATGCTCCCACGGAGGTCTAAAATCTAAAACTAACAAATTAAAAAAAATGAAATAAATTATAAAAATTAACGAATAATAAATTAAAACATTACAAACATGAACAAGACAAAACTGACAAAAAAATAAGTAAAATTTACTAGACTTAAGAATTGGTTAAAAAACAAGATAGTAATAGTCAAAAAATGAATTGAATGATAAAATTAACCCCAATAAAGAATGACGCCAATTTCGAGTTAAAGGGATCCTATACACCTTTCGTTTTTATTCCAAACCAATTGATTTGGACGAAGTTCTTTAACAAAGTGAACAATGGGAATGCGCACACTAAGAGAACAAATGGAAGCTGAGGAAGGTAATCTATCTATCTGAAAAAAAACTTAAGACTTCAAGTTTTGTCATGATACTCTAGACTAGATAACTTGGATGCTAATGTTCAATTTTCATCCCAATTTTACCTATTTTACTGGAAATAAGCAATGTGTTTTTCACTGGTGTATTGATTTTTTCTTGAATGATTAAGGCGCCCGCACAATAGCACGTCGGTCGTCGTGTCGCGTCAGCGTCGCGTTGACATTTCATTTTGGGGATACCATTTTCCGTTTGAGCCACCACAAAGGTGCGTCGCGTCAGTGACAGCATTGTACTAAAACGCTAAACTTGTTCTAAACAGCAGCGTTCTCCAGCGTCGACGTTTTTATTTTGAAATACATCAAAATCCCAGTGCGTCGGCTGGGTTTGAATATTGCTTTTTTTAAGATTTTTTGTTACAATTCGACACAAATACACTTAAAAATAAAATCATTGTCATTTTTCTGTGTTCTGCGATGTTTGCCACCCCGAGTTTGGTTCTGGAAAGCCTTGTCAGTGGACGCTGTATTGTGTTGCAAATAAATGCCAATGCGTCGCGTCAGCGTTTTAGGCCGATGACATAGTGAGTGCGATGCGATGCGAATTGGCGGAAAATCTACGGACGCAGCCTACGCGAACTCGAGCGGCGGAACAAATTGACATCTGCTTCGCCGCGTTGAGTATGTCAGGTTTAAGCGATTCTCATACATTTTTATCAAATGTGGTTCACCGCATTGAATCGCATTCACCGCATCGCATCGCATCGTTTTCACTATGTCATCGGCCTTAGTACTCAATGACAGCGTTGACAGCTGACGCGACGCGACGACCGACGTGCTATTGTGCGGGCGCCTTTACTTTTTTAAACGTCGAAATAATCGTTAAAAATAGTTAAAAATATTAACCAGTGTAAGAAAAATAAATACATTAATAATTATTCTTCTGCCAGCAAACAGCAAAGAAAAAAAAAATTCTCGGATGATAAATTAAAAGAATCTGCAAGCAAACATTTCTATCAATCTGGCATCTCTGAAGGTATTAAACGAAGTCAACTGTGGCAATCTCTATGTTTGTAAACAAAGCTCTGTTTGAATTAGGGTTGATCTCATAAGCAATTTATTCATACGAAATCGTTTAAAACCTTTAAAACCATTCGGAGTACATAAATTACCTCATGGAAGAAGACACCAGTTATTACGTCTACATAACATTAACACTGATACCCGTATATTTGGCGTTCAGACTTGTACAATGGATGGGATGGGAACTGTTCGTGAATAATTGAAGGTAAAAAAAAAATATTATTGAATGTTTCTTATTCACATGTGATTTATTTATTTCAGTGATTTCCTGTGCTTTTTACCCATAAAGTTGTGATACTTGAATTATTCTTTCGTATAATAAAGACTACATGACTACTATAAATATGTCTCAGCCTTTTTTTTAGTACC